>NW_027508721.1:4437500-4892500 GCF_051911475.1 Siphateles boraxobius | reverse complement strand
GTATGTTGTGTGTTAGTTGACTGCTAATGCTAATTGCTGTCAGCTCATGCTGTGCTGTGACATTTGTCTGGTTTGTCTGTAATCCGTTTTGAAACTGCTTTCAAACAATGCGTTATACTGTATTTTGAATTATATAAATTACTGTGCTGGAAAATTTCTAATTCTGGTGTGAAAGCCCATAATTCTTGTCTTTTCTTTAGTCCCTCATTGAGCAATATAAATACTAGAGTTATTAGAACTGAATAATATAATAATAATTTTTAAATTAAGTATTTAGTGAATGTTAAAGAAGGCTATTTTTGTACAAATAAATATTATTAGATGTATAAATAAACATTTAATACAGCCAGTGGATATATTGATATAATATTATATCTATATTTTTTTCACATCTAGTGAATGTTAAAGAAAGCAATTTTTGTGCAAATAGTTATTAAATGCATAAATAAACATTAAATACAGCCAGTGGATATATTATATTAAACACTGTATCCACTGGCTGTATTGAATGTTTATTTGTTTAATAAAAACTATCTCTACAAAAATAACCTTCTTTAACATTCACTAAATGTAAAAAGAAATAAGGGGAAAAAAAACCTGATATGATATATGATCTATATGATATGAATGTTAATTAAGGCTGTTGTTTTAAAACACAATTTTTATATAAATAAACATTTAGTGCAGCCAATGGATATATTATAATATAAACCTATTACATTTAGTAAAAGTTACTGTTTTTATTTTATTTAAAAAATAACCCTTTTTATATAAGCATTCAGGGCAGACATTATAAATAAATGTGACTCTTTCTGTGCAGTCCTCCAGTGCGGCGTCAGCGTGGCCGACGAGAGCGCCTGTCACGGCACCATCCCCCTCATGGTTCCCCGGGTGGGGGGCAGGATGAAAACTACCGCCACCCTCCTCACCCACATTCTCTTCATCCCTACGGACAGCCTCCATCCCACCCTCCACCCGGCCTCGATGAGCCCCGGGCCTTTCACCCACCCACGCTCTCGCCACGGTTATTGCACCCGCCGCAGCAGGGCGCCATGGTGATGGACCTCCATGAGCAGGTTAGAGGGCTGGGGCAGGAGCTCAGTGTTTCAGTGTTTCAGTGAGATCATAACGGGGCTTAGAGGTGCCCTAATGTGGTTTCTAACTGAGAATATTAGGCAGACTATGATGTCCTATATCCAGTGTTGGGGAAAGTTACTTTGAAAAGTAATCCATTAAAATATTGCGTTACTCCCTTAAAAAGTAACTAATTGCACTACTTAGTTACTTTTTTAGAAAAGTAATGCATTACGTTACTTTTGCGTAACATTATTATTTTTTTTTTACAACAAAAGATATATTTTAGGACAAATGTCATGACCCTTTCACACCAAAATTTAAATAATAAGCCTCAGGTTGAAGGAAATGCAAATTCACAGGTGTATAGTAGAGGGCGCTGCTCAAGCAAACATTTCAGCTGCTGCCATTCTGGATAACGGAAGAATACGATGCAGGAGAAAAATAATATTTATTGGTATTACTTTACCAATAAAAACTAAAAAATCTAGTAATTTTTGCGTATGGTTTCACTGAATCATCGAAGGGCATAAGCCAGGGCTCGACATTAAGCCTTTTCATGTGCTTGTCCTTCGGACAAGTACATTTGTCATTCACTTGTCCGAGTAAAAAGTAGCTTGTCCGGATTTTTTTTTTCTTTGTGTGTTATTTTATTCTGAAGCAATATTCTCATCAGTGTTCAATCAGCTTTGATATTTAAATCGGCATATTGTAATATCTGCACCTTTAAAGGGCATCTCCTCCCCCTATCTTATTAAATGTATGCTTCATATTTCATTTTAAATTCCTAAATTTGATCAATAAATTCAATTATTTAGAATAATAAGACACTATAGCTCTGTTACCCTAGGTAGGGCTCATCAAATTAAACCATTTACACTGAAAAATTACAATTGCATAGAATCATGTTATGAAATTGATTTAAATATACAAATACATAACACTAAACCGCCAGTAGGTGGTGGCAGGCGACCGTCTTAATGAGTGAGTCATTGATTCATTCAATCAAACGATTCGTTCAAACGGCTGATTCATTCAAGTATGAGACAGATGTTTATGAATGGGTCATTGAATCTTTGACTCAACCGATTCGTTCAAAATGCTGAATCATTCAGTGATGAAAACAGGTTAAGTGTTCCTGTGAGATGTGCCGTGGTTCTGCTGTGATTTTTGTTTGGAACTATTTTCGCTGCTGAAACAGAACAAAAACATGCAATATTGCATCTAAAATGTAAGTGACTTAATTTTAACTGTTTATTGAACTGTTGTAGGAAATCAATGTCACATTTTCAGTCGTGATGGTATTCAGGAAAAATAATTGAGGTTGCTTAACATATGTTAAAAATATAAAAACTCCACATTTAGATTTTTTATAGGCAGTATGTTGTTAACTGAGTGTGTGTGTGTGCTACGCTCATTTGCTGTGTGTGCTGTGTGTGTGCTACGCAGATTTCTCCTCGAGAGGCTGCGCGAGCGTCAACAGCGCAACCTTACCGTCAGTAATAGCCTACATTATCCACAATCGATCGCAACTTACAATAAATGTAATAAAATCAGAATCATTCTCTCGGTTTAGTGATGCCCTAGTTATTTGTTTATTTTTGTTATTGATGTTCTATTCAGGCTACTTGTCCGGTCGGGCAAGTAAAATTCTCTTTTACTTGTCCCTTCAAAAAATACACTTGTCCCGGACAAGCGGACAAGCGTTAATGTCGAGCCCTGGCATAAGCAACTACATTGGTCAATAAAGTGAGATTAAATGCGTAAAAAATAATGTATGTTTTAACATATAGCCTATAGTTATTGGAGGTTTGCATAGTATTCTGTTTCTGCATTTCACTGATTTCATTCATTGAGGAATATTGAATATTTTTTGTGTGCAAGGGAGATGATTAAATGCATGCTCACATTTAGTCTAGAACTACAATAACCATCATGTTACACACAACGCCTCTGCACTTCGATTTGTCTCAACATGGGGACGAGAGAGCTGTCAGTCAATAAATGGGAAAACTTGCATTACTTATTTAAAGTTAAAATTTACAACAAAATATCTTTGTTACTTTAAATTAATGTTACTTTACTAGTTACTTGAAAAAGTAATCTGATTACGTAACTCAAGTTACTTGTAATGAGTTACCCCCAACACTGCCTATATCATAACTTTTTTGTGTGTGTGATGCGTACCGCCACATCTCTAGTGGAAATGTGTGTTGTTTTTTCAAATCTCACGTCTGACGCCACTTGTCTCAGTTTCCAGGTCCAAACGATGTCAGATGTCAAAAGCAAACAACAAACAACAAACGGTGCTAATAAACACTCCCGCTATGCTGTAGTACGACCGAAAAATTATTATCATAACCTTTATCTCCATACCGAAATCTCAGATGGCCAGACAGTGCTTCATCTTCTATGAATCGTTAAAATATTGGCGGCTGGGTCACCGTGAGCCCAGAGTCTGTAGTGTACACTGAGTTTTTAAAATCTTAGCTTAAATGTATGATGTGAATAAATGGTGCTCATAAACAGCTGTTAAGATTCTCAATTGAAACAAGTAGTGGCTTGGACCCGAATTAACAAGCAGGTACTGATATCATTTAGCATTATCATTATTGAAGTGGCCATTTTTATGATGGTTGATTTAGAATTCAAACTTATTTGGGACGTTTAACAAAAGTAATGACTCTTTGTATGGATATATATTTATTTGTATTGTTTTTGCATGCGTTTTTAGCTCCCTCAGGGTACGGTGCCGGTATCATATACAGTTTCTCCAGTGCCGCCCCATGGTCTACCCGCTCCCCTCTGCACAGGACAGCATCTCCCAGCATGCTCTTCTCAGCAGCAGGTGCCTGCCTGTTCTGTGGTCTTCAGCGGACAGCAACACTATCCAATCTGTAGCGTACCACCTCCAGTAAGTACATATCAGGGTGTGTAAAGACACATCAATTTTTTTGAGCTCATTTGATTTGTTTGGATATGCTGCCTCCCAGTGGTAGGAAGTTGTTACATTCCTATTTTAATCTCTGAGGGTGCAATCTCCATTTGGAATGGTCACAAAAATAATTTGTCTGTTTGTTTGTTTGACTTGCAGATGTTGCCGGCATGTTCGGTGCAGCATTTGCCAGTGCCGTACGCATTTCCTTCTCTTCTCTCCAGTGATCCACCCTTCCTGCTTCATCCTCCGCATCTGTCACATCATCCGGGCCTCCCCACTCCTGGACAGTTCTTACCCTTCCAGACACAACAGTCTCGATCTGTGAGTATACAATGATTTGGTGCTCAAGAAACATTTTTTTTATTATTATAAATGTTGAAAATGGTTGCGCTGCCTAAAACTGTGTGGAAACTGTGATAATTAATTTTTTCTAGGATTCTTTGATCAATCAAAGAACAGTATTTATTTAAAATATAACATTTTTTTTAGTTATACATGTCTTAAGTGTGTGTTTTTCTTTTTAATGCATCCTTGCTGAATAAAACTACCAATTTCCTTTAAAAAAATGACTGACCTCAAAAAAATGTGCAAATATTTATACTTGTTTTTTTACTATAGTTCTGCTACGCTAAAAAAGATACATTTCAAAGTATATAAAATATTATTGGTGATGTTTAAAGTACACATGCCGACAATCAGAAAATGAATAAATCCTGTCTGTTTTGGTGAATAGCCGCTGCAAAGGATAGAGAATGAGGTGGAGTTGTTGGGGGATCACCTGTCGGTAGGTGGAGGGTTTAACTATCCTCATTCTGGCCATCCTAGTCCTCTGCCCCCTTCCACCCCACTACAGTTCCTCTCCCATGAACCCCTGCACCAGGAGCTCTTTGGTGTGGTGAGTGATCTTCAAGCTTTATCATCTCAGATCAATAGCTGCTTTAAAACTGTCAGGCCAGTGCGAACCTGGGCTAACAACAACATGCCGAGCGGGGGCCAATAGCCTCAGACCTCGAGGCCAAAATCAAACTATGTATCCACTGTCGGGCCACAGCACTGCCATAAATCTTGCCCTTAACACTCCGTAAGAACTACGTCACACAACCCCACCATTTCACCAGCTGACTGACAACCAAGCATGACAGAAGCAAACGTTTGGTCTTTAATTAAAGGCTTAAGACTCCAGCAGCAACCAATGATTTATGATAAAAATGTTACAGGGACAGTCATTTATTAATTTCTGTTAGGAGTGCACATTAATCATTATACCATATTTATTATTATTGCACACAAAAAGAGAAACGTTCCTACTTATTAAGTCGCACCAGCTTCCATTTGTGTGATCAAATGAATGCATAAAACAACTCCATTAAGGCTTTTTAAGTCCAAAAGTTAAAACATTTAGAAAAATATTGATCATGTTTACTCATGAATAAAATGAGAATTTCTACAAATTTTCCACTAAATGATGCAATCCGAGGAGATTTGATCAATCTCTCCCATCTCACAGATACGGTTATCCTATCAGCCAGAGCAACAGAGAGAGCTCACGAGAACAAAGTTAAATGAGTTAACCGGTGCATATTTAATCTATAACATTTGCGGATGCGTAAGTACGGTATCAACAAATGCACAGCCAATATATGCTTTGTATAATTTCTTCAAGCAGTCTCTGGTAATTTCCATATTTGTATTTATTATGACAGTGGTTAGCATAAGTATCCTTTAGCACCATAAATATATTTCTGCCTATTTTTAAAATATATATTTTTTTCTCACAAATAGCTGGTAGCCTAAAATGAAAGCATGTGAAAATGAGCAACAGTGTTGACCCTCTCCTAATTCATACAAACTCCGCCTTTGTTCATAAACACTCCTCAAGCCCCAGTTGGCCCGCTTTGGACAAGAGGTATTCGGCGGGCCAAAAAACCTTGGCCGTTGGCCCAGAGGAAGCCCCGATATTGACAGTGGTAATGCGACTGGACCTGGCACTCACTATAGCACGCACTGTCGCTTGGTTTTGGCCCGACAGTGGAAAAGCGGCTAATGCAATCTAAACAATCTAAAAATGGTTTTGTGTTCTTTCCAGCCGTATCCCCACTTTATGCCTCGGAGAATCACAGGCAGACGCTACCGCTCTCAGCAGGCCGTACCTCCACCTCCGTACCACCCGAGTCTGCTGCCCTACTTCCTGTGAGTTACACATACAAACAGACATCGGAGTATTGCTTTAGAGAAGCAATGAGCTGTAGAAAATGTCACTGTTTTTCTATTTGTTTTTTTTGGTGGTTCAGATCTGTTCTTCCAGTCCAGCCAACAGCAGTGGGTCCCGCCATTAGCTTAGAGCTGGATGTAGATGATGGAGAGGTTGAGAATTATGAGGTGCGAGTCTATTATTATCTCAGGAAACACTTTAGGAATACGTTTTAAGAATACTTTATTCTATTTTACATGTGTATTTGTTCTTATGCTTGACTAGGCTCTGTTAAACCTTGCCGAGCGTCTCGGAGAAGCGAAGCCTAGAGGTTTGACGAAAGCCGATATCGAACAGCTGCCTTCCTACAGATTCAATCCCAGCAACCATCAGTCTGAGCAGACTTTGTGAGTACAATATACAACTTTAAAACTTACGGACTGTTATTTAACTACTTTGTGACCTACATGGAATATTTGTACTTCTAAAAAGAAGAAAAAAAGCCTTTTAAAATACCTAAAATAGACACTTTTTCTTAGATTTGTTTTTAAAAATACATGAACAAAATCGTAATGTTGGAACAGGTTAATTAAAAACATTATGTCCTCCCTCTTTCTCTGCAGGTGTGTAGTGTGCATGTGTGATTTCGAGTCTCGTCAGCTGTTGAGAGTACTGCCCTGTAATCATGAATTCCATGCCAAGTGTGTCGATAAATGGCTCAAGGTAAGCAAGCATGCTAAATTAATTAACTTTATTTATTCATGTTATAATATTAATAATAACAATAATGGCGTCATTGGTATTATATCCTTAAATGATGTAAAGGATCAAATATTTCAGTGGATCTCAACTTTTAACTGAAATGCCTGCATCCAGCACAATATTCAAAGGCTCCCCGATGTAGACTATTTCCAATATTTCTTCTGCTATTATGACAAAGCTGCTTATTCTATTAATGGAAACAAGGAGTATTGATAAATTCAATTATTTAAACATTACGCATTTTTTTAAGAACCTTCAAGAACTTTCATTCAAAAAAAACATTAGTTGTTTGGGGGGGGGTAATTTTAATTTTAAAGTTAATTTTTTAGCGTTGAAATTAAGATCGAGAGTTAGATTGTTTTAATATATTGATCATTTTTAAATCCTTTTTAGTCGTGTCTAAGCGTCCTCGGAGGTTTGCTGAGACCCCCTGTTTGACTGTTTGAGGACACTGTCTTAGCGTGTGGACACATTTATTGTTGTCATTTCAATAGGAATCCACAAAATAGTGAATTTCATCTGCGAGCAAAAGATTTCCCCATGCTGATTTTACAACTGATTCAAGTTGGTCACACGAATTTGCCGCATTGACCAACAGAAAGCTGCTCGTGTGACTTGATATAGACTTGATATGATCTATATGTTTCTTAGACCAATTTGACAATCCGTCCTCCTCTGTCTTCTAGGCTAACAGAACCTGTCCTATTTGCCGAGCAGATGCCTCTGAAGTCCAGCGGGATTCCGAGTGACGCTGCTCACCGAACACACACACATCCACACACATGCATACATGCACACCACTATACACTTCTGTCACTCTCCTACCCCGTTACATTCAATTAACTTCCAAATGCTAAATTACTCCTCACGCACAGATGACTCCTGCAAACGATTTGCAAGAACTTTGAATCAAAAACATTGTTTGATATTCATCTATGAATATCCAACTAGCTGAGACACACACACACACACACACACGTCCCGTTGGTTGTTTGATCACTAATTCTTTTGAGTGGAAGTCCAAAGATTATGGTTCATATTATCATTCTGGTTATGTTCTGGGTCTGATATTTTTTGTTGTTGTTTTTTTTAAATATATAAATATATATAGTTTAGTTCTCCCCTTTGGGAGTGGGTGTTGGTATGTTGCAGTCTTGTGTGAATGAGTGTGTGTATGTGCACTAACATTCCCGGCTATGTGAGCACACCGCGGTGTGGTGGTCTTTACGAAGGTTAATGTTGTGAGCATGGGCTTTTATATTTTACCAACAAATATAGCTATATATAAATATGTATGTATCAATATAGAGGGACAAATTACAAAATTCATACTTTTTTTTTTAATAGGAAAAAAATTGTCTTCAAAAAACGTAACAAAAGATTGCATAAGATTCAAATTATATCTATACATAAAGTGGGGCTTTTGGGTGGGTCTTGCTCAATTATGATTTAGCAGTCTTTTTAGAATTGGAAAACTGTGAGGTGTGTGTGCTTTTGTGTGAAAGAGTGTGTGTATTAAAGAATCAGTTGTTTGTTATTTATCCCATATGTGTGGTACAGAACACTGGCTTGTCACTCTCACTTTTATTCTCGTCTGGGATTGGCTGAGGATGTGCACTGACATGACGTGATTGGTTTTGGAGAGGCAGTGGAATATTCTCAAAGTTCTTAGATGTATCCTGCTGCAATTTGTTTTCTTAAGTTTGTTTTGTTTTGTTTTTTTTGCCACCTGCCACATTTTTCAATATTATTGCAATTTAAAAAACTTAACCATTTAAAGATGTATTCCTAAATCCATATCCAGTCCTGCAGAATGATTGTGTTGACAAATCACCACTTTTCTCATTTAGCACTTAAGGCCTCATTTTGATGGCTGCGTAGACACCGATTAAATCCTGGTATTTACCTTAAGTCTAACATCTCTTAAAACAGCGATTCACCATCTTTTTAAGCCTAAGCTGAATTTAAATTTTTGCCTAGGAAATTAGTTGTATGCCAGTGAACCCTGTAGCATTGTTGCCCACAGTACTCATGAGTTTAGCAAAATTAGCTCAAATTTTGAATTTGGGTCATTTGATTTCGTATACCTTTCATTTAATAAT
This sequence comes from Siphateles boraxobius, assembly GCF_051911475.1. NCBI lineage: Eukaryota > Metazoa > Chordata > Actinopteri > Cypriniformes > Leuciscidae > Siphateles > Siphateles boraxobius. The sequence goes on along the minus strand of NW_027508721.1, from coordinate 4,883,433 downwards.
CGGGGACTCAAGGGTATGTGTATACATGCCTTTGCGAAGAGTACCGAGGCTATATCGTATAATTTTGGCTTCTTTAAAAAATAAATTGCACCGATTCTGCAGGACAAAGGGGAGGGCAACACACATACAGACCCCTTATGAATTGTGGCGTTTTAAGTACCTTCCCTTCATTCCCAAAAGGCTCTCCTGGTCTTAGTAAATGGTTTAATTCTTTTCTTTTCAGTTGTTGTTTTGCTCTCTCACTGCCCTCTCTATAAAGTTAGCTGTTCTTTTTTAAAACAGCCTTCCAGTGCACCCACTCATGCAGCCTCCATAAGCCTGTTATAGCCATTCATAGCCATGTGCGTTACTTTATAATGTATGCCTGAGATGCATCATGACCTAGATGGGTGTTTGTATGTGTATGATTGTCATGCACTATCATTATGAATGGATATAACTGCCTCTGTTGTGCATTATGTAGGCTCTATGACTGGTGTAGAAAGTGTCATATGAATTCTGTAATGTAGTCTCAGAGCCTGCAGTGTCTTAATGAGAGATGCCTTTAAAACATTCTCCAGTGTTGTCCGCTTTAGTGTCATAAGTCGAAATCATGGCGACCAGAAAATTATGAATCCTTTATTCTTTTCAAACAACAAATGTGCATTACCTTACTTAACTATTGTCATTCTGTGTTATAGGAGTTTTATTTCTCCCCTGCTTGGTACAATAGCAGTTACCTCAGTTTTACTATTTATGGTTTTTTTTTTTCTTATTCTTTTGCAAAAACCAATAAGAGAGCTTATGAATTCTCTTGTGTTTGTTTATTGGTTGTTTTAATTCTTACCATTAAAAATACAATTGTATCATTTAACATGTTGTAGTTTCATATGTATAATATCTGTAACCAAAATCATTTGAAGGCTTGATATAAAAAAAATTTAACAAACATTTGTACATTTTTTTATGAGATATTACTAGTAATGCTTTACTTAGTATACTGCAAATTTTTTTTCTTCGTCTCTGACCCCAATTCCCAGTCTTTTGGATTGCAAAGGGTGGCTCAGTAATAAATGTATACTTTTCTCTTCCTTGAACTTTTCTGTTTTTCCATTCTTATCTCATCTCTTTATCTCTGTTGTCTTCATTCTCATTGTTAAAATCTTATGGGTTAAATGAATATTTCACCCCCACAATTAAAATTGTCATTTACTCTCATCATATTTTTCCATATCCTGTATGAATTTATACTGTGGAACACAAAAGAAACATTTATAGCAGTATGTCTGCTGTTTTCCATACAATTAAGTGAATACCAATATTTATAGCTACCAATGTATACCAATATTTTAATCCTGCATAATGTATGCAGAAGAGAAGATTCCAAAAGGTTGCAATCTCATTAAAGGTAGCTTTGCAGCATTTCATTTACACCAAACCAAAGTATCTCTGGTTATGTCTGCAATCTTGCTATTGAAAACTTTAAGGGAAGTCTTAACAGTTGGTCAAACCTTGAAATGTCAGGGTATAGAGTGCAATGCAATCCATTAGTGATTGATATATATATACATATATCAACAAATTTGCACAACAATTTGATATTTGCAACAGTTTAATCTTTGTGGTAGCAGTGATGCCAAAGCAAAGCCCCCAAGCCAACCGCTGTTTATTAGTGTCACACTCACTATACTGCACTATTGCGCTAAACTTTGAATATTGACGTTCGTCAGAGTAACCTATGTCACGAGATTTGAAACAATGATTACTTTTGTGGAAGAATTTTCGCTGGATTGCCTAAAGTTTGAAAGGTTATTGGTATCAGGGTTTTGTTGGAGGCACTAGCAGGTGGGTCAATATCACTGTGCCTTTTGGTGTCCTGAATAACTAATTTTCCATTATAACTTAATATACAAATGACTATGAAAGGATGTGTTATATAAGGCTAAGTTGTTTTATTCATAGCAGTAGCATTATTTGGCTCTTCAGATACATTTCCAAGATTTTCTATAGTTTTGTATAAGAGGATGTATGTTATTTTGCTATGTCCCAGGCAGTGCTCATCAAATTTGAATGAGAGTAAAATAGTCAAATAATATTTATTTTTAATTTATTTTTTCCTATTAATATTTTGTTTAATAAGATATTACTCAAATTAAGTGTATTGATCAGTTTATACTAAAAACAATATTTTTATTTAATAAAAAAGAAGATTTTGTAGTTGAAGTTGAAGACATTTGTAGTTAATATTGCAATTTATAGAAAATGTTATATTGCATTTTATGGAAACATATAATATAATATAACAAGATAATGTTTTGTTATATAAAAAACATAAAATCATTGCTGTTCTCAGGACATGCCTCTGAGTTCGGCAGAAATTGCGGCAGAAAGTGCCCGGCAATACCAGTTTGGGGCAAGTTGTTCCACATGTTGTAAATGTTACAAATTGACAGAATTTATTTACTACAATATTTCTTGACCACAAATAAAAAACTAATTGTTACATTTAATGTACTTGCCTTCTCATGTTTTGTTACTATAATTTTCCTTATGTTTACATTTTGCTGAAAAGACGGGCAGGTTTTTGAACTCCCTGCCTTTTTCATCTCAACTGGAGAGGCCATTGTTAATTCTCAGTTATATCCATGTGATTGAGAATTTAATTATATATATTTATTTTTTCAAGTTGAATAAATGTTTCATTGTCATATTTTGTCATGCTTTTTGTGTACTGCTTTATGTGTCCACTCCATCGTGTGCTTGTCCACCCTGTCATCTTGGTATTTTTAAATAATATTTAAAATAATAATTTATTACCTATATAATCCATTGTGCTGGTGTGGGGGCAATAACATGCAAACAAAAAACTGACTCCAAATAATCAAATATTTCTCCAAATAAGAAAAAATACATGTGCGAATTGTATGAGTTTCTTTAAAAACACATGATTTACATAAAATCTTTTATGTATTTATAATATAAAGCAAACAAATAACCCTGTTTAGGAAAGGGACATCATACCTTTCAGAAAGTATAATTTGTATCTTAATAATGCAATGAAAACACATTTAACAGTAATTTATATGTCCACGACAGGGTGGACATATCTATGCTTTATGCTCTAAAAAATGGCCCATAATTACAAAAAAAAATTGTGGGAGCTCAGATAATATATTTATTATAGTATTTAAGTGTCTACTATTATGACATGACATAAAGCGAATGGTTAAAATTAAAATCAAAATGTGTGAGTATTGTGAGGATTGAAAGGCACTCTATGGTGATATTGACCCAGGTAACCTTTGGCTTTAAAACGTATGAAATAGTGGAAAATAGAATGACTACTACGGTCCGAATGCTTACAACCTACCTGTCAACATAATGATTTCCACACCTCCACGCACCCTGCTTGAACCAGCTGTTTATGGCAAGCCATTTTAGCTTAAATTGTACCCAGCCTTACTCGTCGTAATTGCATTTTTACTAGTAAGAATTCAATTGGAGAGCTCTCTAATTCAATTCTTACTAGTAAAAAAATGAATTAAAGATATGTATAATTGCAGAGCTCTGTAATTGAATTAGAGAGCTCTGCAATTGCATTCTATAGTAACAACTGAATTAGAGAGCTCTCTAATTGTAATTGTTGCTAGAAAGAATTGAATTAGAGAGCTTTCTAATTTAATTCTTACTAGTAACAATTCAGTTGTAGAGCTCTCTAATTGTAATTCTTACTAGTAAGAATTAAATTAGAGAGCTCCGTAATTAAAAATGAATGGAAGTCAATGGAGACATATGACTAGTAAAAATTCATTTGTAGAGCTCTCTAATTGTATTTTTACTAGCAAGAATTGAATTCATAGAGCTCTCTAATTGTAATTGCTACTAGTAAGAATTGAATTGTAGAGCTCTCTAATTGAATTCCTACTAGTAGGAATTGCATTAAAGAGCTCTATAATTGAATTAAAGAGCTCTGCAATTGGATTCTTACTAGTAAGAACTGAATTAGAGAGCTCTCTAAATCAGTTTTTACTAGTAATAATTGCATTAAAGAGCTCTCTAATTGTAATTGCTACTAGTAAGAATTGAATTGTAAAGCTCTCTAATTGAATTGTTACCAGTAGAAATGCAGTTACGATGAGTAAGGCTGGGTACAATTTAAGCTAAAACGGCTTGCCATAGCTGTTCGTCCTCAGACTTTTATGCGTTTCTCTGGCAATGCCATCAATGCGGAAGTTAATCTGTAGCAGTCAAGTGGTTCAACTAGAGCATAAAGTTGTTTAGGTTCATTATTATTATGATGTAATGTGCTTTAAGACATGAGGTAATTTAACGCTGTTTCGTGGCGCTTTGCAGAGGCTGCTGTCCGAGTTCATGTGTTCTGAAGGAAGCTTTGGGGAGAGCTCTGAAGGGAGGGTGGGATCTTATGCTTTCAAAGCTAGCTTGCTATTGCTAGCCTATCCGAATTTGCCTACCCTATACCTTTAAGTTAGAACTTATTTCTGAATGTTCTCTGAAAGTTCAGAATATTCAGTTTTTATGTTTTAATTGTTTTAAAACTTTTTTTTCTTGGTTATGTGAACATAAGAGGAAACATTAAGGGAAAGTTTAACTTTATTTTTTTTGGTGTATGGTATATCATAACAATGGGTATATCATTAGGCAATACAATATTCATGACATACAGTAAATAGGTACAGTAGATTGTCCTTCCAGCAGGGGGCGTATGGCAACTAAGAGAAAAAAAGGTGACTCAGATCAGGCAAAGCTGGAGTGCAATGACACCTATTGGTCATGCAATATAAGAACATCATATTTTCTGTCCTGGTCCTGAGGACACACAGCACTGCACATTTTGTACGCCTCTCCTATCTGACACACTCGGTTCAGTTCATGGAGAAGCATTATCTGAATCAGATGTGTTTTTAAATAAGGGAAAATATGCAGTGCTGCTGTGGGACCACAAGACGACTGAAAAACACTTTTCTATTAATAGCCTACCTGAACAAAAGATATCCGTCAGCAGTCCTATTCACCTCAATGGCAGTTGCTTCATATGGTTCATCCTAATAAATAAATAAATAGAAAACAGCAAAACAAATAAATCACTAGAAAAGGCGTACTGTTTATAGGCATATGCTAAAGGGTGCTGTTGACTTAGCAACTTAAGTTCATTACAATATTAAAATGTATATAGGCCTACCATTTAAGCTCATTTATATTTAAAAGGCCTCACATTTGTTGTTATTTTTAAACTCTTGAAAATTGGAAAGTAAACCATCACAATCTATATTGCAGAAGGGCAATATTAGCTGGAAAGGGATCCACTTTTTAAACCTCTTTTGTTCTCACTGATTCAAGAATTATGTCAACATTAGAAATAAATCTGTGCTGGCCAACCGATTTGATGGGGTCTTTCAACAATAATGTAACATAAGAATTGGTAGCAGAGGGTTTTAAACCGTCTTGACCAACATCAGCTCAAAAACAATTGACTTCTCGTTCCCAATTTGCCTGAAAAGCTGATGTGCTCTACAAGCTCAATATAGGGGTGGATTTATATGTCAGCCTGTGGCAACTTTTATTCTGTTTAAAAACGCTTGAACCCTGGTGTCTAGCCTTATTTCTTCTGCTTCCCCATTTTGAGTTGATTGATCAGCACCATGACTCATTGTTGTAAAAAAAAATCATTAAATAGACCTTTGAACTTCTTGGCCTAAAATCTAATTTTTGTTCTAATGTTTATTGGGCTGCAAGGCTGCAGATGAGCTGTACTATTTATCAAACATTCTGAACAAACCCCTAACGTAAAATATTAAACATCTGAAATAAATTCTGCATGAACAATGATTTATAGACTTATAATTTCAGAATTAGAAATTCAATAAATCTTTGGGGTTTGCAAATTATATATTTTCTTACATTTATTAGCCTATATATATATATATATATATATATATATATATATATATATATACTGTATATATATATATTATCCTATACAGAAATCCTTAACCATCCTAAACCCCGCTATACGAAATTGCATGTAAATCTTTCGAAAATTCCTGATTGTGCAGATCCATATTAAGACTGAACAATAGTAAATATATATATATATATATATAAGCCTAAAGCTGCATTCACATTTACTATTGTTCAGTCTTAATATGAATCTGCACAATCAGGAATTTTCGAAAGATTTACACATGCAATTTCGTATAGCGGGGTTTAGGATTTGACGTGTTAACTAACAGAAAGCTGCTTGGTTTGAATGTGGCTTCAGTGTGAGCTGCCTCTTATATCAATATTAACAATAGACAGGATATTTTTTGTCTGACAAAAGTGGCACATGGGACCAGGGTCAGAAATGAACCAGTGCTTGGAGCAAAAATACCAAAGACATTTATAATGTGGGGGGAGGAAAATACCAAATATAACTGCATTCTGTAGATTTTTTTTTTAAACTTGCTATATAATAAAGTTTATTTCATAATCCTTTCTAGGCCAAATTAGATATGCTAATGTATTAAATGAATGCCTATTCTAGCAGTGTTTATTGTCTAATGATACATAAATTATTTATGACTGGTGAGGTGATTTTAGTTTTTAGGAAACAGTCCTAACTCTTCAGATGTATTTATTTCAGTTAAATGATTCAAGGGTCAAGTATTTGACAGATTTATATGGTTAGATAAATCCTCATTAAGGTAAAAAAAAAAATCACTCTGATATTCTAGGGGACAAATAGCAATTGCATATTTCAGTTGTATATTGCTATCAGTCGTTGTCTCTTTACCTCTATAGGCCTATAGCCTACATGGGAAACTTTTAGAAAACTTTTCCCCATAAAACTTGCACTCCTAGAATTGTGAATTTACCTAAAACTCGTGCGCAGGCATTTAAGCACTGGTATTTTCTTCAGGAAATGCAACTGTAGGTTTACTTAACTATTAATATAATACTTTGAGAGACAGGGACACGAGAGAGAGAGAGTTGTTGATATAATATAATATAATATAATATAAAGAGAGAGAGAGAGAGAGAGAGAGCGGGAGAGATATCTGGCCGTAACTGGAGCGGTAACGGAACTCTATTGTTCTCGTTAAATTCCGTTCCCCCGCGCCCTCGCGCATGCCAGTCTCCCGTTCTCCAGGAGAAGAGACAGGGAGGCTGATGCGCTCGCCTTGCCCCTAACGCATTGGCTGAACGTAGACCTCTGGTGTTTTTTTAGTTGATATTTTTAGCAGCGAGGTCGGACTCGTATTGCATCGAGCGTGGTAGTTCGTGCAGTTCATCTGCAGTGCTGCTGAGCGCTGGAGAACCGCAGTGTGTTGCGCCGTGAACGCTCGAGCTCAGCATAATTACTGAAGAACGTGTCCGCTATTACGGCGAATGATCTGAAGTAAACACACAGGTCTGTTTGTGGAGCGCTGGATATCGCATCTAGTCTTTCAGTGGCCTCTTGCTAAGACGCTTTTTTTGGGGTGAAATGGCCAGTCCTGTAAACGATTCGGCTTCAAATGCCCAGCTGGATCAGGGTGAATCTGCAGACGCTACCCCTGAACAAGCGTTTCAAGAAGCTCAGAAATGGATCGAGGTGAGTCTGCTGCACATATATGCGCACAGAAGTAAAAGTAAACATTTCTTTCGCATCATTTTAATATTTGCTTCGACACTCATATATAGAGGTTACATTACGCTCTGAACAGCTTATAAATATTGCACCGTTACCTGTTGTGAGTGCGCGAGCGTGTGTATCGTGTTTGGTTACAACAGCGGGCATTGGAGCCCAACAGCGCGCGGATCATGTGCGCGGGATTCGGGTGCTGTAATCGGACTAGCGAGGCTTTGATGGCTCACCGAATTTTTCACTCACATGACAACCATCAGGCTGTTTAAATTTGTTGCCAGATTTTATACTGTAGGTCACCTATCAATGAATGGACACTTTTCCAAACAAAACAGGACACATTTTAAAAATGTGCAGAAACAGAAGGATGCACTCATATTCTGCGAACGGACACGCCCCCGTTTGCTAAGCGATTCCAGTTGTTGTGGAAGCCAAAGATACGCCCACTTGTCCTCTACAGACCACGCCCCTTTTCTAAGCGAGCGCAGTCGTCATGGCAGCGCACAGGCTCAATCAAACAGTTTGTTTACGGAGCATTTGTGGCATATGCACTATTTACTTGGCCTTCGTTTTATTTGACCTGATTAACTGTCAAGTGTAACATGTGAATGGAGAACTACTTCATCCCCAGAGACGTTAAAGGTTTTAGATGTAGGTCTTGGTATTAATATTATGACCTATTTTAGGGGTCGAGGATTGGATAGGGAACATCCTCACGTCACTGATCTAGATTTGAGTTTGAGTCGTGTGCATTTAGATCAGGGGTTTTCAATCTTTTTAGATTGACCTCCAGATATGATCATCCTCACCTCATGTGTAGGACCCATCCTATTTATACTGTGAACAATTATTATAAATATTTATATTTTATTAAATATGAATGTCTAAATTATGTAAATATGTATAACATAATATTTTGGAAATATTTCGTTTTTTTAGGTTACATTATTATGTTTTTTTTCTACTCATTATACTACTGTATTGTTGGATGTATTATGTAATTATTTTAATAAAATGTTTTTTTTATTATTTATTTTAATCTTGTTTTTAATACCTATTTATTCTCTAAATTTCTTCTTCCTTGCGGCATCCGTTTATTTTTTTGCAGATAAATGGGGACCATGAGTATTTCCTCATGATATTGGAACGTATGTGGTTTTTTGTTAGGTGTGTGTGATTACATTTCACAAATCCCACCAAAAGTTGTATACCATGCCATAACCCGTTCACGCTTTCTTCGGTCTGCTTTGCTAGCTATGTGTTGGTTTATCTGTCTTTTTTGTTCATGTGTTTCACTGGTAGGCCTGTGTCAGTCACACGTTTTAGGACGTTCAGTATAAATAGACAGGCTGAAATAGCCTAGCACCCTGCTGCTCGCAAATAGTTTTAACTGAATTGGCACAGAGAGAGACATGCTTCTGTCTCCTGCTAAAAATGCTTTTTCCTTAGTGAGTCACTGAAAGAGCTAGAAAATTACTGACCAAAGCATATGGTAGACTGAAACATGAACAGTAGACTGCGGTACAAATAGACATTGCTCTCTTGAGGCACATTCATAGAGTGAGCCTCTATTTATTGGTCAACTGAAATTGGGTTCTTGATGGTCGATGTCAATATTTAGAAAGCATGTTGGCCGATGGACAATACAATATTGATATATAAGCTGCATAACGTGACAAAAATGGCTGAAATCAAGCAAACCCTTATTTCGCACAATATTTGCTCAAAATTCACAAAAACATTGATGATCAGTAAGAAATAAGAAAGTCTAAGAAAATTAAATATTGTAAAATTTAAGTTTAAAATGCATTTGCCAAGTTCTTAGAAATGTAATCTTTGTATTATTTAATTAAACTCTAATGTCATGCTGTGTAACAAGTAATAAAAGTGAATTGAATTATTATATATTTGTAACATATTATGTATGTGTTCCTTCAAATGTGTATAAAAAGTAATTTAATTATTATTGATTATTTTCAAACTGAAAGTGTTGTGCTATTTAATATTATTATTATTTTTCTATTAATGAATGAATAATTCAATAGGTTCAAAGCCTGTTCTAATCTGGCCATGCCATAAAATGGTTAAAATATCTGATTTATAAATAATTAAAAAAAAAACTTTATGACCATGACAAACAGTCGAGAGTTTTTTTCAGTGTGTTCCTCTCAATGATATAATTACCTGTTTTTTTTTTCTTTAGGTTGGTTGTACCACATGACTTTGATTTGGTGGCTAAACGTTTTCCATAATAGTTTATTATTATTAAATAATTTATAATAATTTGCCAATAATCAACAGCTTAATTGATCTACCCATATATCGGTCTGACACTTCTTATCTGTATGTAAGGAGTGTTTTCAGACAGAGTTTTGTATGTGCTGCAGTCTTTGTTTTGCGGAGACTTCAAAACCTCTCATAGGCGAGTGCTGGATGGGCCATGTGACACTGTACGGAAACTGTATGAGGAAACCCTCCCAGCGCACCTGTCAGTCGCTAGAGACGGACAGCAGCAACCACATCACATTACAGAAAGTCCTTCTCTGCCTTGGCCTATCATATTTCAAGTGCCATAGAGTTCCTCTCCCATTGACTATCAGGTTTCAGAGCACTTCTCTCTTTCTCTGCCTGTTTCTTTCCATCCTACCATTTGACCGCCACTGTCATAGAGTCACCACGGAGACCATACGGTATAGTCCGTGTCTCGTTGAATGCTTTTCAACTTTTGGTCAACTTTGAGTGCATCTTTCTGGCAGATCAAGAGTTTGAGGTCAAGTGTGTGTGTGTGTGAGTGAAAGAGCTGCTACATTTGATGTACAGATGGCTCTGTCATATGACCTCATAAAGCCAGCTGTCACAGCTGTGCAGTCACACACACACACAGACATACGGATTAAATGATACAGCTTACACCGTGAGAGAGATTTGGGAGACAGACACAGGCTGTCTACACTATTCACATTCATTTACATCATTACAGTCCTCTCAGGAACACAGGGACTGACATCACAGACTAAATAGGAGCTCTCCATTATTCCATTGGCTATGGTTTGCTTTCAAGTATTCAGGATCAGCACACTAAGAGACACTATAAGCCAAATTACCTTCAGTCCAACTGTTTCTGTGTAAAATCAGGGTTGCCAACTTTTGTTCAGCAACAAAGTTCAGCTTGGAGTAAGAATTAGTGTGGGGGGTTTGGTTATTGACACAAACTTCATGATTTGATTCATAAGCTTGCGATTCGATTTCAGTTTGACATCGATTCATTTAGATATCGATTCAATTATATATATATATATATATATATATATATAAACAGTCTGTTTCATGAATCTTTGTGGCTCATTATAAATAAATTATTTTATTTGAATTTTACATCATAGCTTGCGCTGTTCATGCTGTCTGCTAGAAACACTGACTCTAACAACATGATGACTCTAACTTTTTCATGCATATACAGACATTTTAGTCTCAACTCGGGGGTAATGTAGTGATACTTGTGTTACAGTACCTTACCAGGACAGTTTCTGGTTTCTACTGGTCTCTGATTAGCTTTTGATGAAGACAAAATTAATCCAATTTTCTTGTCTTCTATCTCATCTCCAACACAATGTTCATGTTGTGTAAATGAGTCTTCTAGCTTATGTAAAGAAATTCAATTCTTTCCAGCATCAAAAGCTCAACAGCTCCACCACCCACCCTTGAGAGCAAACACAATCCTCATGTATTTTGCAATCATTCAAACGCAGTGTTATATAACGCTGATTTTACTCATCTTGGAAAATGCAGTCTTCCTGGTCGGGGAATAATCTGCAAGAGTCCATGGAACATTTAGCATAACTCCCATAATTCACTGCTGCGCTATATAGTAGAGGAGAAGAGATATATAAAGATATGGAGGAAATAGTATGAGTTGTATGCTATTCTGGTTTCAGCCACAGACAGTATGGTTGGCTGCGTCTGTCTGTATTTGTGTGTGAGCACTGTATGTTTGTGTGGTAGTTTTGGCTTCTGAACTCAAAAATGCTGCATGCAAACTTTTTTTTTTTTTCTGCTGGTGTGGCTACATTTTGTTAGTAGTTGTATTGGTCCAGCTCTTTTATGACATGAACTTTTTAGTTATATATTTAGTTAGTATATGGGAAACACCAATGCCAAACAAAACAAAACTGGGCTTTCTGGACTGTGTGGCACAAGACACTGTAATATCACAAAGTGGGTTTGTTTACCAGATTGACCAACGCTTCGTGAATCAGAGTAATGCACTGCATGGTCCATTTGAATTCAACACAGAATTCTTTATTTCAGGCCTCGGTGCAAACTCGAAATTGCTTTAACAAGATTAAACATTGTAAACAAGTACAACAGGAGAAAGCTGTACCATGTGCAGACCTAAGGCTTTTTAATCCACACATTTACTGTAGCTGTACACAAACTGTATTTGTTTGCAAGAGTTTATGCAAGGAAAACTCAGTCCCAGAATATTTTTCTCCCAGCTGAACAAAAATAATTTTACTTATGTTTTGTTCAATATCAGTAAATGTATATCCACATCCCAATGTAAAGTCATGTTTTACTGTCAAAAATCATCTTTATGACAGAAAAATATGCAATATTATTGGACTTATTGGTCCTTGTAGAATAATATCACTATTATTGTTTTTATTTATATATATATATATATATATATATATATATATATATATATACACACACACACACATACTGTGTGTGTATACATACTGTATATGTACTGTGTATATATATTTACATTTACATTTATTCATTTCACACGCCTCTGGAGCAACTAGGGGTTAAGTGTCTTGCTCAGGAACACATAGGTGTCTCACAGTGGATTTGTGTATATATATATATATATATATATATATATATATATATATATATATACACAGATTATATACCGTATGTATGTATATATATATATATATATGTGTGTGTGTGTGTGTGTGTATATATATATATATATATATATATATATATATATTTTTTTTTTTTTTTTTCATTTTAAAGCACTCCCCAACCCCTGAACCCTACGTCTACATTACGACTCAACAACAAAACTGCATTGAGATGGATTAATAGAGAAATGAATCAAAACCCTTCAGTCCTCCAGAGAGGAACGAGTCTAATGAAAGAAGTGTGTGTATATTGATGTGCATTTTCAAGCACTTCAGCAAGTCTTGACTGATGTGGAGTTATCGCATAGTGTCTAAGCAACCGATTTGCCGAGCGATTATTAACATGCGAATGAACTCACAAACAGTGAGAGATTTGTTGACATAGAAAAACATGTGCGCACACACACACACACACACACACACACACACACACACACACACACACACACACACACACACACACACACACACACACACACACACACACACACACACACACACACACAGACACTTCTAGGATCTGAGGGAAAGATACTCTGAGAATAAGGTAGAGCGGTGGAAAATATCTTACACTGAAAGTTTCTGCCGGTAGCTGCTATAAATCAGGAGTTATTAAACTTTCTTGGCCCACAACCCAAATAAGATATTTTGTCTTTACTTAAACTGTCCAAAATGGTATCAGATCATTTCTTTACTCTGTATCATGAAATAAATACTTAAAGGAACCACTGTTGTTCTTTCACAGATTTAAAATGTAACATTTTAATTAAAACATGAACACTGATAGTAGTTATATAAAAAAATGTTAAAACTGATGATACATCCAGCTTGCACTGGAATGAAATATTGTTTAATGTGATGTTTTGAACGGTTTCCTTTTACCCATACAAAATTGCACTCAGCTAACCATATTTTCTGCCAAAAATACCATGGTTGCTACAGTTATTGCTCCTACAATAAAACTGTGGTAACCTGGTATTCACAACAACTGTCATTGAAAAAGTATTCTGGAAGGTTTTAACACCGCTAAATGAATGTAATGTTTTTTTCTGTAGACCTTGTAACAATAATTGCAGTATCTGTGGTATTTTTGTAGAAACTATGGTTGCCATGTGGTTGTGGGATGGATGATAGAAAACATTTATTCTGACTAAACAGTCCCAACACATACTTTTGTGAAAAGTAGGTCTTATAGAACATAATGCATGCATGTATTGTTATGTATTTTCTCATATTCACATTACAGCATTGTGCTGATCTGTGGGTGTTAGGTGCCTCTGCCCCTGTCCCACATATACACATATCATTTGCTTGGTTATTTTAAAATGCTCCAGTCACCCACATTCTGTCTATTTAAATATAGGCTACCAACAGCTGTTTAGTTCTTAGTTCTTTAGTTAGTACAAAATGTTTGTGAAACAGTTTAATATTTTCAGTTAACCCTGCTCATGAATATTAATTACATTGTGTGACATTCACCCAGTAGCAGAAGGTTATTGGCTGAAAAAAAGCTGAAAAAAGTGTTGTTAACTGTGTGTTAATAAGATGGTGAATTAACTAATTCTAGTATAGCTGATACATATATATTATGACTATAAGTTAACTGACTTAATGGAGATGAAGGGAAGATTCCTGTGCAATGTATTTATGACCCAGTTAACCCTCTGGTGCTGTTCAGTCATTTTTTACCGAAAAATTAGTTTTTTTGTAGATTTTACAGTTTGTTTTTCGGAATGGTACGAGACTTGGTAAAGGTTTTGGCATTTGCTGTGTGAACACACACAAACATTATGGACGTTTCAAAAAAGTGAAATGGTCCTGAAAAAAATAGGCACTCTTGTATTGTTCGTGGTCAAAAATGACCGTGTTGGAAATGAATGAGAGACGAATTTTAGTGGAAACGTTTGGTACTGCGCCCAAACAAAATCTTACTGATGCAAAATCTTTGAGATATGTTTAGATTCATGGCTTTGATTTTGTCACAATTTTTATTATTTTTTTAAAGTTTATGCATCTTTCATAATAATAAACTTAAATCTCTATCATTTTTTTTTATCATACTAAAATAGACTAGTATATTAATTTCATTGAAATAATAATTAAAATATTTTTGTTATTTTTGACCGCCACACGGACAGTACATACAGTTTCATACAGCTTGATGGAAAGCAATAATTCTGATAGTTTAAGTTTTGATCAATACTTTTCCGCATTGGCAAACAGTAATTTTCACACGCAAATTCTGGTGAGGGTCAGATTCCAACGAGCAAATGGATAGAAGAGCATAACATTTTAAAATCCGCTTTTGCCCACATATTATCCGTTGTTCTTTTACAGCTTTTAATTTTGCCAGAGTGGTGGCGAGAGAGAGAAAGAGAGAGTGCTTGTTAATCCTGTTTGTGTCTTTGTCTGGACGGATGAGTTGGAGTTGTCTATTTCAAACAGCCCTAGTCAGGTGGCCTATTTGCAGATGTATTTTAAGACAGTATGTCCTGGGAGACATCATCCCTTGTCTGTTTCTGCCTCAGTGAGAGTAGCCCTGCTTTCTGCTGCTGAGGCTGTTGCTTAGGTGATTATACCTAAGCCTGTACACTGCTATTTTGGTGTGTTGGGCCTTAAGCCTGTTTCATGCTTCTGCATCGAATAGACGGCGTACCCCCGCAGACCCCTCTGCGTCGCCGCGAACCCCTCCGCCGTAGCTCGACGTGCACCTCCAAAAAATTTTAACTACGCATCGAGGCGACGCAGACCACAAGGGCTGTGATTGGTCAGATGCACCGCGATGCAACTCAACCTGATGCAGAACCATAAAACGGCAACGACGCCGTAGGAGTGACGGCGTAGCTACGCCGTGGAGTTGACGCAGAAGCATAATGAGGCCTTTAATGATGATGTCATGGAGCAGATTCTCAAGCAAACTTTTTGTGGGTATTAGTCTCTTAATCATGTTAATTTTAGTTTGTTCACTGTTAGGTTCCTGTTTCCTTTGTCTCAGTCAAAGCCACTAGGAGGTAAGCCTGCAACCTTTAGAAAAAAAGCGTAACGGCTTATGCTAACGCTCGGCTGTGGCGGTACACAGGGAAGGAGACCAGATGCTGTTTAAAAAAAAAAAAATTATGGATGTCAATGGAGAAGAGGCTTCACAGCACCTAATAAACCGCTTTTGTGAGGAAATAGCTCATCATTTAACAAATCAACTGCCTACCCACTAATCTTCAACATGTTTTACGCTAAATAATACTTTTGTTGGGAATGACATGTAGATTTTACGATGATAAAAAGGTAATTTTATAAGAGAAGGCAGAGAAGGGACTGTAGCGACAAGTAGGACTCCTTTACGGCATTACCATAGTATGTAATAGAGTGGTGCAGGTATGACATCACTTTGTAGGCCAAAACGCGGAAGCGAGTTAGCATTTTAGGTCTTCCGGTTCCATCGTCCCGAAGTCAATGGGTTTTTTGAATTGGGTTTTGATTAAATGGCAGAAATATGGTCTGTGGAACACAAGCTCAAGAACACTTTCACGTTTTATTCTACGATATAAAATACATCAATTTGACCCCACTCGTGATTTTTTTGAAGCTGTAACATGTAAAACAGGAAAATGTTTTTAGATAAAAACGAAAAGAGTTGTTGGAACCTTAGTGGTGGTGACGTTGAAGTTTTGGGACAGTGTAGTTCATTTATAGCCTATCTTTAGCTTTTTACTTCTGGCAACTGCATTTATGCTTCAAAATTCATAAAAGTTGTGATAATTATCTCGATGGACAAAACATGCAAGTATCATAAACTTTTGTTGATCACAGAGCTTGTTTTTAACAATATTCCAAAAGTATGGAAACATCCTATTGGGTTTTTCTCAAGGGAACCAGTGTGATACTAACTGCCGGTTGGCCTATAAAGTGACGTCATACCTGAATACCTGAAATTGTATATTGTTTAAAGAAAGTAAAAAATTCCCATGTTTTCTTTTGTTGGCTCTTAGGCTTTACCAGTTATGATAAGACTTGAACTGTAATGACTATTAATACTAATGACCAGTATAACTGCATGTATGCATGTAATGCTGATATTATGCATTTTAATGAAAAAAGAGAAAATTAATAATTTATTTATAAATATGGTGTAATATTGTATGTTGTTTAAGTAAAATAAAAAATAAGGTGTTCTTTCTATTGCTGCCAGGTTAGTCTTGTACTGTAATGATTTATGACTGCTGTGTGCCTATTGATTAGGATATAACGCTTTTTAATGAACAAGGGTAAAACATTAAATGTGTCAAATTACAATTAAGTTTTAGTGTAATCTTAAATGTAGTTGTATGCAACCTGCAGTGACTACTTTGCAGCTAGTAGAGATATTCATGCTCTTTTTTCCGCAGTAAAGCACATTCCACAAAAAGTCCTACTGTACCTTTACTAGCAATATAACACAAATATAGAACATTTATTCACAAGACCAAAGGGCTAATCCACAAGAAAATGATTAACATAAACTGTAACTGACTGTCATAACTTTGAACGGCAGGCTCTGACGTCACTGCCATTACACGATAGGCTGAGGTGTCTCAGACATAGACATAATGAATACATAGACGCCCTATTGGCCACTTTGGAGCGTTGCTGCGATACGTCAACGCGTCCGCCATTTTGCTGAGGGCAAGACTGCGCTGTAAACAAATGCAAGTAAACGGGTGAGCTGCGGTTTTCCTGTATAAAAACAATAATAACGTTTACATTTATCAACTGATTTCAGTGGTTTGTACGTGGTGTACATTACTATTACTAATTATATAATGACCAAATACAACCAGAAAAATTTTTTCAGTCTTGTTTGTGAAAGGTAATTCCCCTAGACCTGTTTTCAATTGTGTGGCGATTTGTACAGCCCCAAGCAGCACACGAAGCAGGCATTTTTCTCAATTCCCATAATGAGATGTATGGGAAAGTTGCCCTCCGCAATATGGCGGCGCCGTTGACGTACGCTCCAGCGGCCAATACGCTGATTTCACGCAGCAGTTATTTAGAAATTGAAAGCGAGGCTCCGGTGGGAAGAAAACCGGAAGTGTCGTTTTTAATCATAGGAGAGTCGCGAATGCAATGGCGTATTGTTGTGTTTATTGTAGAAATTAGCTATTCTAAAAATGTACATGCATTTCTTTCATACTTTAGACTATATACAGTGAAATTCATTTATAAATAATTTAAAAATATATATAATTCAGAAAGTAAAAAAAAGAAGCAGGAATGAACTATATACATATCCTATATCGGATATTTACATCCAACAGTGTAAATCACAGCAGCAGCTTCAGGTTGGTAGTCCAAGGCATTGTTGTTCTGGGATTCTTCCCACCGGAGCCTCGCTTTCGATTTCAAAATGGCGGCTGCGTGAAATCAGCGTATAGGACGTCTATGTATTTATGATGTCTATGATCTCACATGATCCAAGTTAGCCGTTACGCTTTCTCCAATGGTAAGAGATACAGACTCTCTCATCTCCCTAATAAGAATATATAGGTTTGTTCGACTTGAACCGGCGCTGCACAGACCGATCGGTTTATGACATCAAAGTACCGCGAGAGTGATTGAAAAGCATAAGGAGCCGTCTGCTCTTTAATCGCTCTCGCGGTATTTTGATGTCATTCACCGATCGGTCTGTGCAGCGCCGGTTCAAGTCGAACAAGCATAACCTCTGTCTTAGTTTTCCGCCACTCATCTGTTTCCATGGACACTAACTCAATCATCACAGCTGTTCATCATTTAGTTCATTCCCATTGTGTATCTAAGTTCCTCACCACTTCTCCCTCATTCTCTGGTATTGTTGTTTCATATATGCTGTTATGTTTGTTCTTCTCTAGTTCGTTTTATTTTATAAATCCTATTGTTATTTGTACTTCTTGGGAATCTTCTTCTTCATCTACTTTGGAGCTAAAATGTTACAATTATATTTGCATTGCAAATCACATTATATTACATTTCCCTTTTAGTTAGTTAGCTAGCCTTCGTTTAGCTAGCTAACAACTTAGACTGCAAGTTTAGCTTTAAACTAACTGGAAAGGAAAATCTGTTTTGATTAGCAATATCATGATATAACTAAAATATTTTAGGTATTAAAGATTTTGGATAGGAATTTGGGTTTGTGGACAGGATCTTGCATGACACCAATGTCGACCAGCCAATAATTTTTATTTATTTATTGTCATACCCAAGTGATTTACATTGTTTGGTTCAGAACCAGTGTTATTTTAGTGTTTATACACTGTTATTGTATTTATTGATGTTTTGGATTAGCTTTTATTTTTAAAGTTTTAGTTTCAGTTTGTTTTATTCATTTTGTTATGAGCTTTTATTATTTTAATGTAATATTTCTATATAGCTTCAATTTTTGTATTTCAGTTTTACTTTTAATAGTTTTGGTGTTTACCTTAGAACTTAACGTATTTATTTCAGTTAAAGGCAGGTTTTTCTAAACTTAAATGACAAAGGGACAAAAACACAATCACACATTCACAGCTAGTCCATGAATTACGTCCTAATTCAGTACAATAGTTTATGTTGGTAGCCTACTCCTGTTCTTATTTCAGAGAGTTTTATATTGACTTGCTACCAAAATAAGGCTTTGTAATATGTGACTGTGACCGATAGACAAGAGAGAGCAGGATCTTAGTAAAAACTATTGGTGGTAAGTCGGATATCCTCTATTCCAAAACCAAATTGCTTTGAGTCAGCTAACGGGACGCTGCCTTGAGTAGCTCACTGTTTTCTTGGCTCTAGTGTATGCATCTTGGCCATTATGGTGAAATGTGGCCTCTTACACAACTGCACTGTAGGGGAGCTGTTCCTGTGGGTATTTTGACTGGACTGTCACCAGCAGGTGTGTGTGTGTGTGTGTGTGTGTGTGTGTGTGTGTGTGTGTGTGTGTGTGTGTGTGTGTGTGTGTGTGTGTGTGTGTGTGTGTGTGTGTGTGTGTGAGCCTGGCGTCAAGGTAACGGAACTGCTTGTCTGCCACCAGAAGCTTTTTTGGTTCTTCCTAAAATGTTGTTATCAATCAGCTGTCTCTCTCGGCATGTAGGCAGAGAAACAAGCACATAGCCTTTCTTTTGAATTTTGTCTTTGATCTTCCGCTTTTACTGTATATTTCTGTGGAATTCCTGTCGAAGAGTAGCCTAATTAGCTGATGAGCATTGTAATGTTTAATGGCTGTGTTATTACAAATGTCAGTAGACCTAGGCCTGGGAGGATTTGTAAACGAGCAATTCATTCATAAATCTGTAAGAGCTTATCTTCATTCTGTGGAAATACAAACTGGAAGACAGAACACAACGACCTGAAAAGGGGTGGGGCTACATAAGGTCTATAACCTATGAAGGAATAAGGCCAGTGTGTGTGTGTGTGGGTTGGGACTTAAACCTGAAAGCGCACATACTCATGGGGACTTGTGTCACAAGTACAAAGGTACAAAAGCTGATAAATCATACAGAATTAGTTTTTCTGTGATAGGTAGGTTTAGGGGTCGGGTTAGTGTAAGGAGACAGAATATACAGTTTGGACAGTAGAAAAACCATTACGCCTATGGAGAGTTCCCACAAAGATAGCGAACCAGACTGTGTGTGTGTGTGTATGTGTATGTGTATGTGTATGTGTATGTGTATGTGTGTGAGTGTGAGTGTGAGTGTGAGTGTGAGTGTGTGTGTGTGTGTGTGTGTGTGTGTGTGTGTGTGTGTGTGTGTGTGTGTGTGTGTGTGTGTGTGTCATGGTGAGAGTAAAGACAAGGCAGAAGATGAGCAAGTCTTTCTGACAGTTAAAGACAGGTGCAGAGGATTTCTCAAAGATCTGTGTGTGATTTTGATATGTCTCCATGTGTGAAAATTGGTTCATGTGTCTGTGATTGTGTCCTGAATCACTTCTTATTCCCTATATAATGCAGTGCACTACCATTGCACTTCTGTTTTGTAGTGTAATTTTTAGAGATGATTTAATTCGCTATATAATTCAATTTAACTGCGTGAACTACGTGGTATATATTGTTCAAACATTCTTTTTGACACTGTTCAAAAGCATTTTGTAATGCTTTTGAAAGAACTCTCTTATACACACCAAGGCTACTTTTATTTTTCTTTATCAAAAATACCATAAAAACAGTGATATTGTTAAATATTATTATAACTGTTTTAATGTTATGTTCTCTTAATGTTTTTATGAAAACTGAAACATATTTTTAAAACTCTGACACATTGAATGTTAAATAAACAGGAATTGTGTAACATTATAAATGTCTGTATTGTCACTGATCAGTTGATCAATTGTAATGCATCCTTGCTGAATTAAAGTATTAATCTAAAATTCAAAAACATCTGACCCCAGTATTTGTGACAGCTTCAGAGCCCTATTCATTGTCTGAATTAAGTCGCTCATTTTCATTCACTCTTTCCCTTTATAGTGAGCAATAAGGCATTTGCTATATATGAGGTGAATGAGTGAGTAATTTCAGACACAACATGTGTGTTGTTGGGTAATTCAGTGACCCAAATGTCATTGCTAGTGTCATTAGTCCTTAGCACAGTTAGCAACAGGTACAAAAATAAACCAACCAATCATTCACAGAACACCATCAGAAGACATGTTTTTTATTTAACTACAGAGAAAGATACAATAAAATCAATAGGATACAATAAAAGATTATTGAGGAACATAAATGACATGTGTATGATATCAATGTAGCCTAATTAACTAATACTTAAGACAAATAGTTATCAAAAGTTTGCACAATTTTGGGATAATTTCTTGCTTTTTTAAAATAAATTTTTTAGATTAATTCTTTGTGCCATTTTGTGCATATTTTAGTTTTTTCATGACCCGTTTCCACTCTCTTGCTGACATTTTAAATTAAATGGGCTCTTTTAAAAAATCCCTCTTTCCCATGTGAAATGAGCAACACCACACAGACTATAGTGTTGCTGTTAAGCTTAATATCTTTGTTAACCTTATCCGTAAATAACAGCCTCTTTGCAAAGCAAAATATCTGTTGAAAATCCAAACTGACAATTTTTATTTTTACAGAATATTGCAGTATTTTTGCAATAAAAGTCTTTATTCATGTGCCCTCGTAATCTGTAATCAAAACTCCATCTCCCTCTTGCAACAACTCTTCTCTTCCTTGATGACATATTTGATCACAGCAGATGGATATGAAGTCCCTGCCTACATTTTTTCTTGTTTGAGAAGCCGTTTCACTCGGATACACGTCATAATAGTGAAAAAAGAAAAGAAAATTGCAGTTCAGTTTTATGCCGACTTTATGATCTGCATAAAAAAATAAACTTTGAAAGCATGCAGAGCAACATGTGCTACACTCCTCATTACCTCAACTCCATCATCATAATATCTTCATAATGAAAATCATAATCAACTCTGCAGTTCAGTCATGATCTAATATGGAACATATTAATGTATAATGATATTTGGAATGAAGAGAGCAGATAGATAGAGAGAAAGGAATGAATGTGAGGAGTGATGCATCAGGTTAGCAGATATTGGGTAATTCAGAGGATACAGTGTTCATGTTAATAGTCCTGTGTGATGCTGTGGCTTCCCTTCTTAACAGCTGAAGGACAATGGACAATGAGTGACCTCGTACTGATTTACAGGTCAGCTGTTTCCTGCTCCAAGAGAAACTGTGTAAAGGTTTAGGGGTAATTGTGTGTGTGCTTGCAGGTTTTTGCCTTCATTCCAACGTGCTTTGCATCATTGAAAATAATCTTTACTAATCTCAACTACTTGGTCATATACTTGGCCTCTTGGCAATATAGAGCAAATTAATGTTCTTTTCTCTCTCTTTTTACATACACGTTTGGTGTGTGTGAATGTGCTAAGTAAGGACAGGTTATCTAGTTTAGTGGTTTACTTGTGCTCATTAAAGCAGAACTAAGTAACTTTTTTACCTTAACCGAACAGCTTTGGAGTCATTGTAATGTTTATATTATTGATTTCTTGTTGAATGGTGGTCGTCTCGCACCCCCCTGGTGCCTGTGAGCCGCAAAACCACCCTTGCAACTTTGGGCCGGTGGGCCGCCGGCCTCAGTGTTAGGAAGTATCGTGTGATATCAGGTCTCGCGAGGTAACGAATTGCTTTACGGCACTGCACGCGTACACGCCCCCATCCAGGATACGGCTAGCTATAAGAAAAACTATCGTCCCTATGGCAAAGCTGGCATATAAGAAGCAGAAAGCTAGGAAAGCATTGTCGGAGGAACAGAGAAAGAGGAAATGGCAGACTGACCGAGCGAGGAGTCAGACACGAGTAAACATCGGACCTGCGTTTTCAGAATGGCGAAAAAAAACGAAGAAAGCGCGGTCAGAAGAGTCTAGAAAAAGGTAACGAGAATCTGACAGCAGCACGAGGAACCGGACAAGAGTCCCACTCGCTCAGGCTTTCACTGTTAAAGTTGATTCCTGCGATTATCATGAGAACAGTTGTCAATATCTCACATAATTATCAGGACATAAATAAGCCTACATGTTGTAAATAGTGTAAATGAGCGCAATTTGCAAACTATTATGATAAATTGCAATAATCATGTCTAACAATATCATAACGGACATTGTTACGAAATCAGGGCTCTCAAGTGTCACGCATTGAGTGTGACAGTCACTCATTTCGGTCTCATTTCGGTCTTTTGTCATGATCTCCCGCCACACATTGTATTTCTCACGCTGAAAAACTATTTGTAATATATTTAATATGCCAAAACTCTGGCCGCGCCGCTCTCACTGTGGAACCAGCAGGAATCAAGCACGTCTCCTCTGGTGTTGTTCGTCGAGCTACACAATAGCCAATCAGAAAATACCACTATTGTATCTGGGTAAGATTTAACGCAACAACCAATGACAAAAATGTAACTGTCGGCTGGATGTCACTCTTGCCTGTCTTCAAAACTTGAGAGCCGTGCGAAATAATGCGACGTACATGATACACTTTATTGGTGTCATCTGGCATTTAGGCTCAGGTAAGCCTAACGCGGTAGACTACTTTATTATTATGAAGTGCAGAGGCCGTGAGTGCAGATACGCTCTGCGTGAGTGGTGTTTACGACAGTAACGTTAAATACAAGTACTCTACAGCGACTCTAGGGATCGCTGTTTGACAAAAACAGAAATCCTGCATAGTGCCGCTTTAAATGCACACATACTCCACACAGTTTATATAATCACTCGCACACAGAAAAACATACACATACATACATATTTATACACTCCGACCGATCTAAACACATATTGTGCATCTAGACAGAATGTGTGAAGAATTGCCCTAATAACTACCAGTTATGATTTTCTGGCAAAAAGCAACTGTTCTTTGTAAAAAACA
Source organism: Siphateles boraxobius (assembly GCF_051911475.1). Taxonomy (NCBI): domain Eukaryota; kingdom Metazoa; phylum Chordata; class Actinopteri; order Cypriniformes; family Leuciscidae; genus Siphateles; species Siphateles boraxobius. The sequence continues at coordinate 4,859,540 of NW_027508721.1, read as the reverse complement.
ATTTTGTTTTTTAAACTTAGAAAGAGCTATGGGTGTGTGATAGCACACACACACACAGACACACACACACACACACAATAAAATGGCAATATCATAACATATTAAAACATGCAGATTTAAACTTTGGGATACTATCGTTCCTCCCTAAAGAAATAGAAAGCATCTTTTTGGTTGGCATTTAGACCTAAATTATACTCTAAAACTATAGATTTAGAAGAGTACAGTGACAGTGGACAATTCTTTTGACTATTTAAACTGCTTCGGTCACATTAGCACTCTCTTACATCTACATTGAAACATCTGATGATGATTTTGCTCTTTGTCTGCTTGACAGGCAGTGACAGGAAGAAGTTTTGGTGATAAGGATTTCAGAAGTGGACTGGAGAACGGCATTCTGCTCTGCGAGTGAGTTTTACACGCATACTTTATATGTAAATTTAAAATGTTTAGTGGAAGTTGTCATTTCTGTAGTTACTTTTTATTTATTTTATTTATTTATTGATTTATTGATTTATTATTTAACTAAATGCAGGCACTGCAAATTAATTAATATGCGTGTGTATATGCAAAATAAACATAAACATGTTTGCATAAGCATCAAATTTAAAACAATTGTTTAAAAAAATGCTTTGTGGTCCAAACTATAATAATGTCTAAAAAGAAAGGAAGAATTTTTTTTTGTTGCAGTGTCAAGAGTCATTTTGATGATGGTATGATTCAACCCACCTATAATTGTTCTATCATGTTATTCTCTCTCTCTCTCTCTCTCTCTCTCTCTCTCTCTCTCTCTCTCTCTCTCTCTCTCTCTCTCTGTCTCTCTCTCTCTCTTATTATATGACTCATTAGGTTGCTGAGTTCAATCAAACCAGGGCTTGTGAAAAAGATCAACAGACTCCCAACTCCCATTGCAGGACTGGTGAGTGTGGTTATTGTGTGTTTGTTTGCTCATTCGCTTGTGTTCTTTTGTTTGTGCCTATTTGTGTCAGGCCAGTCTCTGCACTGCTGTCTCAGAACAAATATGTCTCTGTCTGTGTCTGTGGCAGTTATTTTACATTTCAGGGACGTGCACAGACATTTTTAGGGGCAGTGACCCAAACTGGTTGCGAGGGGCACTTCAGATGATAAGGGTAGAGGGACATTGGCTTAAGCAACCGGGCCACCCCCTTTGCAGATCAATGATCAAGATATCAGATCAAGATATCAGATAAATAAATACCCTAATTAGATAATTAACTGAAATTTATTCTGGAATTACAATGGTACTGGTATTGTAAGTGTCACTTTGTAAGATTATAGAAGAACATATTATAGCATAATTTAAATTTAAATAAACAGTGTAACAAATTAGAACATGCGAGTATACCACAGTGTTTTAACACACACACACACACACACACACACACACACACACACACACACACACACACACACACACACACACACACACACACACACACACACACACAAACACAAACTGTGAGGTTTTGCCTGTAATTGCATAATATGTGTATTTTCTCTTATCAGGATAATCTGACCATGTTTCTGAGAGGATGTGAAGAACTGGGATTGAAGGGATCACAGCTGTTCGATCCTGGAGACCTGCAAGATACATCGATACGTGCGAACTTAACGTATGTTTGTGCTTGTGTGACCATAGATGGTATAAGGAGGAGGAAACTGATTATGTGCAGAAAAATGAATGAGATAAATCATAATCAGTTTGGCAGCTATAGAACATCTTACATTTCAGTCATTCACAGTAGCTCATATTTTTGCTCTAGAACGTAATATATTCATATTAGCTAACCAATACAAAAAAATGGGTTTAGCTAAAGAAGCTATTGAAACCTAAGCTTAGCCAACAGATTTTGGAGATTTTGGTTCATCTCTATTCAAGTAGATAAGAGAGCTGATCTTATACATCTGTTCTAAGGATTCAAGATGATTTTTTTAAAGAATTATCCTTTTACTCAGCAAGGATTCATTAAATTGTGCAAAAGTGACATTTTTAGAATGGCAATGACTTTTAGATTGTTACAAAAAAATCTATTTCAAATTAATAATATTTTCTATTTATCAAAGAATTCTGAAAATAAACATCACACTCTCCTTTTGGAAATATTATGTAGCACAATCGATTTTAACATTAATAATACATTTTTTTTGAATTGCTTAAACACTAAACCCCATTCTCTGAACCAAATTATCAATAGTCTAAACCAATTTGTCGAATAAATCACTCTTTCTGTAAAACAATAAACAAGTTCAGGTAGTTAAAACACTGTTCTCATTTACTCTTTTTTCTAAATCTTTAAACACATTCTCACTTACTAAAATATATTTTGCATTGTGATGCAATGTTTCAAAATGCTAAACACAGGTAGGCGAAAGTTAAACACAACTGCAACACAGTTGTCATCGTTTACACACAACGACTCAAAATTGTTCACACTTATTTCTAATGATGTGACCAAACCAACTGGACATAATACAAGTCAGTTCAGAGTCCCAAAATTTACTCAAAATGGAGGAGGTGAACTAGCAGGAAGAGGATGAGGACGAGGAAGAGCAAGGTGTGGATAATGTTGTCAAGGGTGGATCTGCTTTAGGGTTTTTCCCTTTGCCTGCAGAGATGACATTAGGCGCGTTTCCATTACAGATCTGCGCAAAAGTTTTGCGATTTTTTTCTAAATGTCGACAAAAAAATGACGTTTCATTTAACTGATGTTAAGCGACTAAAATTTCATTTTTTCCTCTCGCAATAAGTCATTCCAAAAGTCATGGCAACGGACGTTGGTAGGTTTATGTATATCTCAGCACTGGCCATTATTAATAATCATAGGAGACGTATGTGTGTTATCCAATCATGAATGACAAGGAAAGACCCTTATTCTTGAGAGCGGCACATATGAGGTGTTTCTGGGTGTTTCTCCCTCATATCTGCTTTGAGGTCTTTCTTTGAGGTTTAGAATCCAGTATTCCTGTAATTCTTTTGTCTTTTATGAATTTAATAAAGAACTCTGTTCTCGGATTATGTCCAAACATGCCGCGTCATCTACGTCAGTTGACCTGTAAATGTGCAAAAACTGTTTCCATTGCAGTTGTGCAAAATATTTCTTTTTCGAATTGCCTGAAATATCACCTCATGTGAGCGTAAAAACTATTTTGCGATAAATTTGAGTTTTTGCAAAATTGACGTGTTTCCATTGGGCGTATTTTCAATTCACAATAGTAATTTGCGCAATTTGAAGAGTAATGGAAACACGGCTATTGTCTGAGATGTGGAGGAACTCCTTCGGCCGCACCAACATGTGGACATAATGCTGAAGCAGAATAGAATCTCTCTCACTGATTTTGATTTTGCAGTTGCACAACTCTTCTGAGTGTACTTTACTGTAATATGCTTTTCATTTAGAGTTCTCCTTCGTTCAGCTCACTATGACGTGAGTCAGAATTGTCCTTGTCTTCCACTTGAGGCAGTCGGTGGTGTTGTAACTTCAAAAGATGAGTCTGCTTCTTCAGGAGAACGCCTCTTCAAGCTGGTGTTGGTGTTACAGCACAGACAGCGCTGGCCACGATCTCACAAAGAGCAAAACAGCTGTTTTCACAGCTCAGAATGTTGAGACTTCAATGAGAACGTGAGTGCTCACATCAGGCTTGCACTATCGTCCTGTTTGTGTAGCCGCGGTCATCCCTGGGTGCTGCAGACCACCTCCTCGGGCCCCTCACTCCTCTAAGCGCATCGCAAACATGCTGAGACTGTGTTTGTGGGTGGTTTAACGTTGGCATGTTGTTCGTCTTGACTTTCTCATGAGGGCTTCAGCGCTCAGCGTGCAGTGTGCCATCGAGGTTGATGGCCACGTTCACTGTCTCGCATGCCTGGCAGCTTTCGGATGGGATTACTGGTCCTTCTCATGAGGGACCAAGCATTTCATTCGGGGCTCCACGGGAGGATCAGATGTCGATCGCTGCATCAGATTGAGGGCTGTTACACTCTGGAAATGAAGATGATGGCGAGGTCCCACTGTAATGGTGTGTGCTCATGCTGAATCAGATTCAGACTTGACAGCAACACTTTCCCGGGCTACTCTGGGGACACAGTATGACTCAGATACGTGCCCAAGGTTCCTACCACTTTCTTCAGGGACCAGGTAGTGAACCTGCAAGCGCTGCCTTCCTGCAAGGAGGCTGTTACGGAGGCCAGCAGAAGGGAAAGGCTGTCTCCAAGCAGAGGATGGCCCACTGGATAGTGGATGCCATCGCTTTGGCTTACAAAGCCCAAGGCGTGTCTTGCCCGTTCAGGTTGCGAGTACACTCAACTAGAAGTGTTGCTTCCTCCTGGGCGCTGGCTCAAGGTGCCTCGCTGACAGATATATGTAGAGCTGCGGGCTGGGCGACACCTAACATGTTCGCTAGATTCTATAGCCTCAGTGTAGAGCAGTGTATATCTTCCCGTATACCTGTGTATTCCTCCACGATCAGCTCCTCTGCGGACGAGCCTGTGTCTTTCGTCTCTGCTGATGTTCTTTCCCCCCTATAACTAGGCTGGAACCACCCCAGAGACTGCCATATGTTGTACTACCCTGCTTGGCTAGTCCATATGTGTAACCGTCACAGTGCCTCCCTCCGGGGAAGGATGTGGCTTCCGCAGCTTTCCCTTCCACAAGGGCACACTTTCCCAGCGTTATCCGATAAGTCACACTAAGTGGGTCTTGCGGAACAGCAGTGACTGACCTTCTCTGCTTAGAGCTCCTACTTTCTGCCCAACACTACGGTCAGGCCAGGAGGCTCAACCGGAGCGCTGGAAGGGCCAGCAGCCGTGGCGTTTCGTTAGATATTCCCATTTTTCAGAATCACTTCTGACTCCCGTCATAGTGAGCTGACGAAGGAGAACATCTCGGTTACGTATGGTAACCATCGTTCCCCGAGGAGGGAATGGAGACGAGGAGGGAACGGAGACGTAAGTCTCCTCGCCACAGTTGCTGAGCTTCCGCTGTACGGCCGAGTCACAGGTCCTGCTCCTCAGCGGAAAAACAAGGATGCAAGGCACCTGCAGCTCATTATATGCTCGCGCCATGATGCACAGCAGCTGGTGCAATTATCGCAATGTGCATTGGCTCGTTTAGTTACACTTGAAGTAGATAGGATCTCGCAAGCGATCCCCATTCGTCAGAATCACTTCTGACTCATGTCTCCATTTCCTCCTTGGGGAACGAGGGTTACCTTACGTAACTGAGACGTTTTTTACTGAAACCTTTTTGGCTTTTGCAGTTGGGTCACTGTATTTTCACAGTATCCAAGTGGTGAATATTCAGACATTCGATATGCCTACTATTCAATATTCAGTACAATAATATACTTGCAGTGGATACAGTATACAATTTATTCACCTTGTAAGTTGTCATTACTATACTTTTTTACGTTATTGCAAAATTAGTTTACTTTGTTACAAAATACTTTTTTTCTGTAACTGCCTGCTTTGGATTCTGTGTCCTCCATTTTTTGATGTAGTGTCTAATGAATGATCTGTAGTGTTTATAATTTTGACTCGCTGTGTGTATGACCTGAGAGCATTGTTTGATTTTGAGTAAAGATAAAATGGTTTTGAGGCAATTGTTTGATTTTGCCAGAAGAGTCAGAGGTTCTGTGAATGTGGTTTGAAAATGTGTTTTTGTGTTTAAGGTTTTGAGAAAATGAATGATGGTTTCAAGAAATGTGTTTTAGCAATTCAGAAAAACTGTCATAAGAAATGTTTCTTGAGCACCAAAGCAGCATATCAGAATAATTTCTGAAAGATCATGTGACACTGAAGACTGGAGTAATGATGCTGAAAGTTCAGCTTTACCGTCTCAGGAATAAATTACTTTTTAAAATATATTAAAATAGAATAAAAAAGTTTCTCAATATTAATGTTTACTGCATTTTTGAGAAAATGAATGCAGCCTTGGTGAGCATAAGAGATGTCTTTCAGAAACATTAAAAAATATTTTGTACGGTAGTGTATATCATGACATCAGGCCAAAAATATGGTTTCATTCATATAGCAAACAGCTGTCTAAAGTAGCCAAGATGGCCATGGTGTGAGTCACTGACTTGCCTTAAAGGCACTTTGATGTGGCTCATTTATAGCTTGAAAGGACTGACAGTCGTCTTATGCTATTTTCTCTCTTTTTCTGCTGTAGAGGCTCTGACTGCAGTAGAAAGCTGAAGAATGTAAGTACACTGAACTGTTTGCTTAATCTTTACAAGTGAATTTTTGTTGTTGAATTTACATTTTATTTAATGTTATTCTTCTCTGTGTTTTTTGAATGATTAGGTGCTCATAACTATATACTGGCTTGGTAAAGCTGCTAACAGCTGTGCAACGTATAACGGCCCCACACTCGACCTGAAAGAGTTTGAGGGGCTCCTTTCTATGATGCGAAAGGTAAATTAAATCTAGTCAAGGACACTAAACCTGTGAAACAGCCTGATTAATTAAATGTATGCTATAATATTTTTCGTTCTCTACATTTTTTGTGTTTGTGTGCAGGAGTGTGCAAACGAAGAGTTGGAGTCCCCTAAGCGCAGTATAAGGGACAGCGGTTACATTGACAGCTGGGAATCGGAGCGCTCTGATTCGCTGTCTCCTCCGAGGCACGGCCGAGATGATTCGTTCGACAGTCTCGACTCATTTGGCTCTCGATCGCAGAACACACCCTCTCCAGACACTGTTATCCGCTGCAACAGTGATGGTATGACTTTCTCTTTTATTTATATTTTATTACATTATGCTAGGCAATATTTTCAGCAGTAATGATACATTCACAATGATTTTGGTGGTGATGCAGAAGTAGACAACATTGTTATATAAATACCTTTTTTTAAGTGTCTTGCAATTCATGAGAAAGATATATGGTAAAAAATGTTATATACTGTTCTTATGTACTTCCTATTTCTCAAGAAGTCCTGAAAAATTCATAAATAAATGTATCATTGTACAACTGTTTTCAACATTCATAGTAATACGAAATGTTTGTTGAGCAGCAATTGAGCATGTAGACTGTCCACAACGTCCAAACATTAATGCAAAAGTAGCTGAGGGTAAAAACTCTGGACTCAAATAGAAGAATCATACATTCCTACATATGTGCAGTGTGGGTGTGAGAGTGCAGCTGTTGTGCTGGACAGACATTCACACACTCATCTGTGCGCTCAGAGTGTGAGAGGGTTCACATGAACTGCATTTTATTAGTGAATCCAGAAATGGACAACAGGGAAAATAGGGACTGAAAGAACATAAAAGCCCAAGAAACTGTGTGTGTGTGTGTGTGTGTGTGTGTGTGTGTGTGTGTGTGTGTGTGTGTGTGTGTGTGTGTGTGTGTGTGTGTGTGTGTGTGTGTGTGTGTGTGTGTGGGGTTCAGGTATACCCTACGTTACGGGGACAAAATGTCCACAAAAAGATGGCGAAATCCTTGACCTTGTGGGGACATTTATTGGTCCCTTATGAGGAAAACAACTTATAAATCATGCTAAGTGATGTGTTTTTTTGAAAAAGTAAAAATACAGAAAGTTTTTCTTGATGGGTTTAAGGGTAGGGTTAGAGTTAAGAGATAGTATATACAATTTCTACAATATAAAAATAATTTTGTCTATGGAATAAAACATGAAAACCCAACATTTTCAGTTTAAAGATAAACCAGCACTCTTATTCTGATTGTTTGATTTTTGTTAAAAGTTACAAGTTTAATTAAGATTACAGTGAAAAAATAGAAAAAATATTTTATAAAATGTTTTATAAAAATAACTTTATTTGTTTTAAGTATTTTATTTATTGATTTATTTTTTAAGTATTAAGTATTTTACTTGATATCTAATAACTAAATAAGACAGGCTGCGTGGCTGTGGAAGTATTACAGCAAGAAGCTTTTTGGCATGTCGATGTTTGTGAAAATGACTAAATAAACTCATTCAATATGGCAAATATGGTGTAAGATGTTTAAGCTTGTAAATATTTTGCACTCAAATACATGCACTGAGCCTTTCATTAATGTTGGCCCTGATCTGGATGATGGTCAGATGGTGACATCTCACCTCATAATGCTGGTTCTGTCTCTCTAGAAGTTTGATCTGAAAACCCATATAAATATGAAATACTAATACCAAATGGCACTTGCTTTCAATATGACCTTCTCAAAGACTCTGAAGGTGACGGTGGTTTAAGGAAGTTACCAGACGTGCGTAAGGATGACATGTCTGCCCGCCGCGTGTCCTACAAAGAGCCTCGTGCCCCTCTACCCTTCAACCAGTATCTGCCGAACAAGAGCAACCAGACCAACTACCTTCCCGCCCCCCTGAGGAAGAGGAGGAGCGAGAGAGAGGAAGACAGAAGGAGTCCAAGCATCTCAACATCTCCTGTAGGCGGAGAAAGACCTCTCAGGTAATCACAGCCGCTGGGATTGAAAGTAAGTGTTTGGTTTGTTTGATTTCTCAGGGAATTGGCTGGAAATTCCTCTTCTGGCTGCACAAAAATCAGTACACAAGCATCATCTGTTTAATGTGTCCGAGTTTGTTTGGTTCATCCTGTTTTATCCACGTGTGTTTGTGAGAGCTGTGAAATTCCCCATTGCTCCCCACAGACAAGAGTGCGTAGAAGTGGTAAAAGGGGCTGGCGGGTCTCGAAGTCTTGCATTGAAGAAAAATTTCTCCTGGGCTGATGAGAAAGGGGCAGAACTTGAGGAGGCAGAGCTTAAGAAAATAAGGAAGCTTGAAAAGGCGGGAATTAAAGTATTACCCGCCTCTGTGCGATATAACAGGTCAGCGGTCAAAATGAGATCTTTCGGCATGTGTATGCAACGACTAAAACTGCTTACTAGTTGTTAAAAATTTGTGCTGGTGGTAACCACAAAACTTGTGTGTTCAAAGCCATGAGTTGTCATGTAACCTTAGGTTTCTGTGTGGGGAGTGACACTATGTACTTTTGCTTTTGATTCATGCTGCTGATTTATTTGTGCTGCTTTATAGCATGGAGTGATACAGTTGTCAATTGGCTTTAACCTTTGTAGCTTGGCTAATGTTTTGAGTTGAAATCAGCTGTGTAGTGCAAAGTTATGCTGGCTTGTTCTGTCAGCTTGTGAATTAATTGGATGTGACCCTTTGACTAGTCTGAATCTGTTTATGCTAGGTTGTAATGAAGTGTGTGCGTGTGTTATGTGTGTATATTGGTTGTTTTTTTATTGGGTTGAGCAGATTATGCTAGTTATGCTAATTTGACTTATTTTAAAGGCCTGATGTCTGCATCAACTCTTGATATGGAAGCACTAATATCTCTACGTTATCGAGTGTAAAAGTTGGTTAGTCAAGTTAAGTCCCATTCATTTTTCTAATGAATTTATTTTCAACGATTGACCCACTTTTGTACTACAAGGTTGTTAATCGATGGTAAAAGCTTTTGTTGGAGCAATCAGTCTGCACTGTCTGCAACTAAGTTGCATAAGTCTGCAACTTATTTTTAAATATTCATGTTCAACAGTGGAATTCCTGGTGAAAAACGACATTACCCACCATGATTCTGCAGGGAAATCGAATAATCACAACCAGCAAATCATGTTAAAAGAACTCTTTAGCGTCCACCGACTCCCTTGAAGTACTACGAATGACATACACGGTCATACTCCTTAAATATATGCCTAATAATCATATTTTGCAATAAATGTAGAATATATTTTTTCTATATATAATCAACATCTTTAAATGGATAGTTCACCCAAAAATGAAAATTCTGTCAGTATTTACTCACCCTCATGTTGTTCCAACCCCGATATTTTTGATGAAATCTGAGAGCTGGATCACTCCTCCATAGGCTTCTAAGAGATTGAAACTTGTTCCCCAAAAAGTTATTAAAGACATCGTCAAAATAGTCCAAGAGACTACAGTGGCTCAATCCTAAGTTTATCAAACGACGAGAATACTTTTTGTGCGCAAAAAAACCCAAAAAATATGAGAGTCAGTTCACTAGTGCAATAGCGCAAGCTTCTGTTGTTGTACGTCACACGCATCACCCACATGACCAGCGTCGGCCAATAGTGAGCCTACGTGTGACGTAGCACTACGCAATCACACTATGTTAACTGACTAGAGGCCCACAGAGAAGGAAATGAATAGTTGAAATAAAGTCATTATTTTTGTTTGTTTTTACGCTCAAAAAGTATTCTATGTCATTATGTTTATATGGGGAAAATGAATGGGAAAAGTACTTCTGGAACCAAGACCATTGAAATAGTGGATGGGCAGTTTTGCACTCTATTTTTCTAAAATATTTTCAAATGTTGTTATGGCGAATTTTCTCCTTAGTCCTATAGAGAATCCTGTGGAGGACAATAAAGCAAAACCACCTTCACCTGACATCATTCTTCGGCGTGACAATGACTTCATGCGGGCTGCGGCCCCACATCAGTGGGACTCGAATGAGGAAGATGAAGATGCAGAAACAGAGCAGAAGGTTCCAGATGTTCAAAAGGATGATCTTGCTTCTCGCAGAGCACGCATGAATCAATTCAAACCGAGTGTTGCCCATAACTTCCTGCCAGGCTCTTGTAGTTGGAAGGACCGAGAGAAATGGGAGGGAATTAGGCTGGCATCCCAGCATGCTGTGTTGGAGAGAATGGAGAAGATGGAACTGGAGAAAAAGAGGTGTGCTTGTGACCGAGAGTGATGGGGTCATATGCTCAGGGACTAGTTATGTTAGCTTGACAGATCCAACACAATGCTTGCACACTGCTTTGAGTCAGGGTTTTTTCAAACTCTTTATCTCATTGAGCTTTCAAGTTACAGCCACTAAACTCTGCACAGTCCTTAGTCTGTTCTGACTGATTTTATCTTCCCTATATCTGTTTGAATTTCTCCTAGTGCATGATCAAAAATTAGTGCAGTTTCAGTACATCTTTTCCCCGCTTTCCCCCAATGCCCTTCCAACCAGAACACCTCAGCAACTGACTAGCAACCACTTAGAACACCCTAATAACCACATAAGTACCCCATAGCAAGCCCTTAAAGGCCCACTGAAGTGCATTGGAAGTGCATTAAAAACATTAATGCATATTAAAAACATATGGAAGTAGTGTCCGTGACGTCACCCAAAGGTTTCTGAAGAGCATTTTTGAAGCCCAAAGTGGGCGGAGCCGGCCGTCACCATCTTGGTAGAGCGTCAAGGTGCATCACTCCCTGATAAACGAAAATGGGCAAAAAGGTGAGACTAGCTCAGTTGACGTGGCGGCTAACAGACAGCAGACAAACGGCTAGTAGTGATAATAGCGGCAATCCACCTGTCACTCAAGTGGCCATGCCCTTAATTATGCAGAACTTTAAGGCTTAATAAAATTTTAACGGATGAGTTTCACCCCCCTCACAGTTGTCATGAAAGGCAGAATTAGCTTTACAGACCAAAACCAATTTTTGCACCAAGCTGTAAACACTGTTTTTCTGCTGTAAAGATGGGCATTTTAGGAGTAAATGGGATTGACTCTCTTTGCAGCCTGTCTCTAAAGGCCAGTCGGTGAATTGCAGTTTAAATCACTTCCGTGTTGGTTTCAAGAGAGAGATCGGAAGGTTGCCGCTTGGGTGGGACATATTGAACAGCTCCTCCCCCTTTTTAGAATAGCCAATAGCATTTAGTTAATATCACAGCTCGGCAAGAGCTGTGGAGCTTGGTAAAGCGCAGTCTCCTCCTATTCTCCTCCATATCGCTTTAAAATATAGCATTCTGTGCAGAATTCAAATGCGCCGATATGTTTTTTGGTATGTGCCGACTCACGCATATGATTGCTCTGTGTTATCGTGTCTCTGGACCGGGGCAGACTGTGTGCATGCTGCGTCGGTACGCGTGACACTAACGTGAATCCAGATTTAATTTGCCCCAATGTAGAGCATATTTACACGGTCTGAATCATTCCCAGTCCCCTAGTGCACTATGTGCCATTCACCATTGTGGTAGATTATTCTTTACGTACCTGGCTTCTAATTACCTGGGCCGTCTCCAATCGACACTGCGCCTGTCGACACTTAATAATATCTTTATACTCTAGCTCTACGTCTACAGTCGATAAATGGCTTTGAGTTCACAATCCCTAACTTGTTCCCCTAACTAACTTGCTGTGCAGCATTGACTACTTAAAGACAGACTCCAGACAATGCCTTCGAATATGTTTTAATCACGGCCGGAGGATCTCAGACAAATTTCAGAGAGAATCCCACCAGCAAAAGGAATACAACAGTTTTTATAGAATAGGAGCATGGCAAAAATGACGTGAAACATTTCATAATTTTCCTACAATTTGATTGGTTCTTCATATGCAAACCCTTCTGTTGCTAGGTAGAAGCAACTTAGATCTCAAATGATTCGAAAAATAGAAAAGGGTTAGAAGTTCATTTGATTACTCAATATGTCATGAGACTATTCTAGACAGTATGTTTTTGATATTGTCTAGCCAGCATCTCAGAATTTTCCACTGGTTTCGAAACAATCTTCAGAGTACATTTTGTTCAAGTGTTAGAACGTTAGGCCTAAAGGAGAAGTAAGGTGAGATGTTAGAGTTATGATTAGTTTGATATACAGTTTACTATTTTATTCATTAAAAAATCCATCACACCATGTAGAAAATAGTAAATGTGATTGATTTTAAAAGTGACTGATTTTGGCTGCAGCATCAGCGTCTATTTATAATGTTGGGGGCGGGACGCTTTAGATTCTAGAGAGCGTTTGATTGGACAGAAAATCTGATGAGAAGCTGAAGCTGAAGAGTGATGTCATCAAAATCATCAATATTGGCGGAAGTGAGAGACTGTAGGTTTTAAATGCTTAAATCTTCTAAATGCAAATGTTGTCATTGTTTTGTATCACACTACCTTATAGATAACAGTAAAGCTAACATATTCATACTTAAAGGCAAAAAACTTCCATTTTGATTTCATGGGGACTTTAAGCAACCAGCCAGGGATGCGTTTCAGTTTCCTGTACAACGTTGTAACTTGCTTCCATAGTATGATGCATCTTTGGAGAAATTAACTAGCTAGTCACGACTGTTTCCTGCATGAAACCATAGTAACTTTGTCGCAGATCCGTCGTTCGAACCATGTTGGTTCAACAACAACCATCGTTAATGCTGTCATGCAGGTGGTGAAGTATAACTTCTGTTAATTAATCGGTTTTAGATCGAATCAATGTCAGATTATTGCTGTAAATAACGAACATGCATTTGGGCAACAACCTTAAATGGCTTACAGCTCTTCAAACTTCAAATCTCTCTTCAAAATATCGAAATTTTTAAAGTATACAAGGCTGATTTAAAATTTTACTTCACTCTTCAGACTGCCCAAATATTTAAAGAACAAAAGGCCTACATAACCTTCAAACTAACTGTTAGTTTTAAACTTCCAAGTTAGACTTTGTCAAGCCGACAAATTTGTCTTCACTAATTTTTCTTTTGTAGTATGGTGTTGTTCTATTCGCTTATGCAGCTCTAATATCTTTTATGATTACAGAGTTTCGCCCTATACTTAGGTGTGTGCTATTATAATAGCTAACTGACTATGATCATTCTGGATGTCATTATTGGTGTGGTTTCTGTTTTCTGTGGGATTTAAGCATCCATTTTCTTGCACTTCTTATAATGTTAAATTTCTACCACAGTCAGACTGACTCCGCCCCCCTTGAGATACCAATCATTACTCGTAAGGACAATCCTTTCCTGAATCTTGAAAAAGAAAGGACAAAAGAAGATGAGGAAGATATGAAAGAGGTAGAAGGGAAGATAGTTGTCCCAAACCCACACAAAGATGATCTAGCACGGAGGCGGACTGAGGGAAGGCCACGCCCTCCCAAAGATCCTCATCAGTCATTGGTCCAGACTTCCATCACTCAATCAGACCTGGAAACATGGCAGAGACTCAAGATGAATACAGAGAACAGGTGCCTCGAAACAAACACACACACTTTTTTCTGATACATTTTTCTGCTTTTCATACATTGACCACAGTGTCCAAAATTAACTATTGGTGAGCCCCTTGAGTAAATAAACTGGCGGTTACTGGTTAGTTTGCTGGTAACTTCATTAGGAACTGTAACCTTATACATGGTTTAAATTTTACATGAAGACTGTTTTGAATATGATGCTGGAAGTGACTGAAATTATGCAAGGAGAAAAAAACACTAAATAATTGCATTGTTGTTGGGACAAAGAAATATTTTGTCAATAAATAAATAAATAGAAAATTAAAAAATTCTGGTAACAATAAATGTATTTAAATATTAAAAATGTTATATTTATATCCAATGTAAAGAAAATATTTTAATTCACTTGCTACTGTATTTTCATGTGTGGCAGAAAGTTAATTCTGGACCCATATATCCATTCTCTCTCTCTCTCTCTCTCTCTCTCTCTCTCTCTCTCTCTCTCTCTCTCTCTCTCTCTCTCTCTCTCTCTCTCTCTCTCTCTCTCTGAGTATTCTGGTCAGTCCTCTTGCTAAGCTTAGTTTATCCTTCATACTGATCTACAGTGAGTCTGACTCCACCCCTGCTGAAGTGTCAATCATAACTCGCAAGGACAACCCCTTCCTGACCCCTGAGAAAGAAAGTGGGAGTGAGCAGGAGAATGAGGAAGGGACAGTCAGAGAGAAAGTGGGGTGGGTGGTGATGCCTGATGTAAAGACAGATGACCTGGCCAGAAGGCGGGCCCAAAGTGGGTCCGTCCCACAGAGAGACCCCCGGCAGTCATTGGCTCAAACAACCATCACTCAGTCAGACCTGGAGAAATGGCAAAGGCTCAAGATGAATACAGACAGCAGGTGCCTGACATGTGACTTTTACGTCTGACCCCTGACCTAACTTGACTTAACAACACACTTCAAAGACCTTTTAGAAGTTTCACACAGCTGAAACTCTTATACTCTAATTGTATGTTTTATTGTGTGTTTTTTCACACATAAAACAGATGACACCACTCCAGTTTCTAATATTCAGTCACTGATCCAAGCAAGTAGCCTTATTGGGTTTTTTTCCGGCTTGTGTCTAGCACTGTGTGCTAACCAAACATGGTGCAATAAAGGAACAGGCAATATAATCGTTTCCATGTAAATTATATTTTATAAGTAAATTATAAGTTATTTTATTGTTTTGTTTTTTTAATTCTTTTTTTGCAGAACATATGTTGCAGAACAACATTTTTCCCCACTGTGTCATTGCCCTTAACTTGTTCACTAGTTGTAAGAGAAAAATGCTATTCAAAATACACTAACGTTCAAAAGTTTGGGGTCTGCATGATTTTTGGGGGATTTATTTTGTGTCATTATTCAGCAAGGACAAATAAAATTGACCAAAAAATGACATGCATGCATAATGTTACAAAAGATTCCTATTTTATTTTATTTTATTGTTCTTCTGAACTTTCTCATCAAAGTATCCTAAAAAAAAGCCTCAGTTTTCACAAAAATAAGCAGCACAATTGTTTTCAACATTGATAATAATAATAAAAAAATATTGAGCACCAAATCAGCATATTAGAATGATTTCTGAACCCAAACTTTTGAATGGATGTTTAAGTTATATTGTGATGTATAAAAACCATACTGTCAGCTTCTAAGTATTTAAGTCAATATTTTCCACATAATATTTTATTAATTTGTTGAGGCTTTAGTACAAGGACAAATAAAACAAATAATGTTATCTTATTAATATCACACGTAATATTTTCCACACGCAGCGTAAATGAGTCTGCATACAAATATTTTGCTGCTTTTATATTTTAGGAAGTGTATGGTCTTAAAATATCTTCTGATTGGATGTGATTGTGTGCCATCTCACATTTTTGCTGTCAGTGTAGACGGACAAATCACTTGTCGATGAAAAAGTACTGCGGCTGGTTAAGACCCAGTGCGAGCATAGAATATATTTAAATCAGTCACGGCTTAGAGCCAAAAAGCTCTGTCTGCCATTGGTGTGAGTGCTGCGTAAGAGGGCTCTGTGTCTTGTTACGCTGTTGTGGAGATGTTTGTTAAAGTGGGCCTTTGTGAGACTCCAAATTCTGTTTGCAGAGGGGAAGCCCCACTCGAGCAAACAGACGTCACCAAGGCAACTATTGAAACCAAGAGATGCTTATAGAGAAAGGGAGGGGAGCATGTGAGTGTAAGACCACATACTAAACTGTTGTAGTGGAGCCAAGGCTGTTTATCATTCCTTGAGTATAGTAATTTCCCTTTATATAAGTCCAAATGCCATGCTTACATCAGCATCAATGGGTTTATTTGGATATCACACAGATTCCTATCCAGACATCCATGACAATCCTCTCTATATCATTGACTTGACTGTCGGACTGACATGGTCTTTCTTCATTAGTTTTAGTGTTCATAATTCCCTCTGCTCCTCTAATTCTTCTCTCTTTCTCTTCTTTACTCACATGTCTCATGTATGTGTGTGCGTGTGAACAGTGATGACCCTATTGTCCCTCTGTGTCAGACGTGTCTTGAGAAAGGCTGCCTCTCTGTCTCCTCCAAGACGAAGGTTGCCAAGAACGACCTGGCCGGTTGCCAGGAACGTTCGTCCGGTGAACGGCGGCGTTTTGTGACATTTGGGGGTGTGACAGAGATGGAGAGTACTTCCTGGAAAGAGGAGGAGGATGAGGAAAGGGAAGAGGGACAGGGGGACGAGGCAGAGAAGCTTCGGTATCTTCTCTCGATGGCAACTGTTGCTGTGCCCACCATAGGGCTGGGCTCCAGACTGACAAAGAGAGCGGTGGGCAGGTAGGGAGAGAAAGAAAGACAGGAGAGAAGGATAGATGCATAAATACATGCACATTCATGCACAACAGACCAAAAAGTGGCACACTCATAAAGGAGCCACGTTATGTTTTTTTAGCATTATTTTTTTATGAGGTTCAAAAGTTGTTTTGAAACTAGAACAGTTAATATAGCTTCTTATGACTATTTGCCATTCTATTAGAAATAATGAATTCCAAGCCTAAGAGGTAAACAAACTTTTCTCTTTTTTTGCTGCTGTGCCTTTGGTTAGTTCACCCAAAAATGAAATGGTGTCATTAATTAATCACCCTCATGTCGTTCCAAACCTGTAAGACTTTTCATTCTTCTTCGGAACACAAATGAAGATCTTTTTGATGAAATCTGAGAACTTTCTGTCCCTCCATTGGCAGCTATGCAACTACACCACTGTACCTCTTTCAAGCCCAGAAAGGTAGTAAAGACATCATAAAAGTAATCCATGTGACCCAAGTGGTTTAACCTCAATTTTATGAAGCGACGCGAGTGCTTTGTTTGCGCAAAAAACATAATTTACCACTTTATTTAAAAAATCTGAATCTCCAACGTGTGTTCAACAGAGCATAATGACGCATTCGTGTTGTGTTGTCACGTTGTTGCATGACTGTGCATTGGAGATTAATATTTTGTAAACTGGTAAATTCTGTTTTCTGTACAAACAAACGCTTTATAAAATAGATTTAAACAACTTGGGTCACATGGATTACTTTTATGATGTCTTTACTACCTTTCTGGGGCTTGAAAGTGATAGTTCTATAGCTGTCAATGCAGGGACAGAAAGTTCCCAGATTTCATCATTTGTGTTCCGAAGATGAATGAAAGTCGGGTGATTAATTAATGAGAATTTTCATTTTTGAGTAAACTAACTCTTTAAGGCGCAATGTCAGAATTACAGTGATTACGAGATAATTACAACTTGAAAACTGAACTTTCTGAGAGCTCTCTGACTCGTACTCGTATGACCACAATGTCGTAAAGAAACACTCAAAATGGCAGTGGCTTCAGAACAATCTGAATTATACATGCCTGTCACTTTTGGGTAAATTTTATTAATGTTAATGTCGCTAACACAGAGTTGAATAGCTGGCTAATGTCTTGCTAAATAAAGTTTATTAATAATGGATTTGCATAATGACTGTTATTTGTTGTATTATGGTTAATGATTATTCAAATTACATTCATTTTGGCATTTAATAGTGTTGCCATGGAAACGCACAGTTCAGAGTCTGAGGACGTGAACAGCTTTGAGTAGATTGTCCTGGTTGTCATTAGCAATTATGGTAATTAATTACGGCATAGTGTGAACGCAACATTAATTTCCTGTTTCGTTGTTATTACTTCACAATATGACCCCTTTAGTCGGTGCTCATTGCCATCTTAGAATCTTGTCAGGGGCAGTAATTGTTGGTCCAGTGATGTGAAGTATACCAACACACTATTACAAACACTGCTTGTTGACTGCCTGCTCTCAGTTATGTTTACCGAAGGATCTGGATGCATATACTCACCCTCAGAGTGTGTTGGAGTTTGTGAATGTGTGTAGTAATCTTAGCATTGATGCTGCATTCAAAGGGCATGTTGGTTTCATCTCAGTGGGGTTTATAAAGCTGGTGGACTCGTGCCTTGAGAGATTGTTAGCATGATGCTAACAACTGTAGTACCCCTGAATGATACTTAAAAATGCTTATATTTGGGCTGATTTGGGCTGTTTAGGAGAGAAATTAATGCTGTTAGTATGATTTTAACAACTGTAGCATCCCTGAATGACGATAAAACTGCTCTTATTTGGGCTGTTTAGATGAGAATTTAGTTGAGTGGCCTACAGTGAGGCTGTTAGCATGATGCTAACAACTGTAGCAACCATGAATTTTGCATTGGTCTGTTTAGGTGAGAAATTAGCAGTGAATGGCTTACTGTGGTGGTGTGGACTGAAATAGTCTGACTGTGAAAGAACAAGAAAAAAGATGAAATAATATGCATTTGTGCTTGTGTAAGAGAGTTATAAAGTGTGATTCTGTAGTTTTGAGTAACTGCAATGCAGTTGCTATGGTTCCCACTGGACTGCATCTTTCATTGCCTGTATCTGCATTCTCTATCCTTTACCCTCATTTTTTTCCTTTTCTGTTTCTGACTCATTTTTTCTCTATTTTCTTCCACGTCTCATACATCATGAACTAACTAACTTAGTGGAGATGCAAACACTGAGCCTGCTCCCATCATGCCCCCTGAACCTCCGAACCCGGCCATGTTTGACCTTAAACAGACTTTGACCTCCACTGAGCGCAGGGTGCTAGAGGAGGAACTGGATAAGAAAGCTAAGGATGAGAGGGAGGATGATGAAGAGGACGAAAAAGAGGAGAGTCAACCGGATATAGAAAAGGATGACATGCTAGCTCGTAGAACAGGAGCATTTCTGAAGCCAGCAAGCGGGACGTCATATAACAGATTCCTCCCGCAGCCGAATTCCAAGAGAGAAGGCACTGCGGGGGCTTCCATAGCCCAGAAAGGAAGTATCCAAATGGGCATGAGTGGAGACAGAGACCTCCAGTACCTGGAAAGAAACATAAAGACAAAGAGAACTAAGATTGGACAGAGGTGGGACAAAACTAACTAGAAATCACAGACCTTTCTTTGTTCATTATGCATGAGTCTAACATGCTAATATGCTGTGGTGGAAAAGATTTATTCCCTGTCTTTTAAGTGCACTATTTATGGCTTTGCACTAAGAATGACTTTGAGCTTTTCTCATACTTGGCTAAGAATTTACTGAACTGTTTGCACTGTTAAAATTCTGGTGATACGATAAGCCTAAGTAATTACCAATAAATGGCTGATATTAAAATTCTGCACTTTTTTGTCTAAATAAATAAAACACTAAAAACTAAAATCAATTTTACAAATTAATTAAAAAAATAATAACACTAATATGTACAGTATGGAAAATTGATATTTTGGGATTTGCTAAAAATTACACTTTGAAGCGAGACACCGATCTAAAAATAAACATAGGGGAAAATAATTAAATAAATAAAAAAATTGAGTAAAATTACCAGCAAATTAAATATCCAATATTGATCAATACGAATGGGATAATTAAAAAAAATAGAATGTTAGCCAATTACTGATATGGTATTATTATCATGCATCACTAGATTCAATAATAAAATAGGCAAAAACTTAACCGGTTTGCTTTAAGTTGTGCTTTGTGGAAAATTTACACTTGCTATATCAAACTAAGTTTAATTGTGTGAGTTAGTTATCAGCATATGCTATTTTAACAGAAATGAACCAGTCGATCAAGTACCAAAGACTCCTGTTCCAGTTGCTGTAGTGACCCAAAAGAGCCCTGACATTGTGCTCTCATCTGGAACTAACGTCGATTGCTCTGGCGGTTATGATAATGATGATGAATGTGGGGATGACGGTCATCTGCCAGATTTTGAGAAGGATGACATGTTAGCACGAAGAACTGGATCTTTTCAAAAGCCCAGTGCAGGGGCAGGACAGGCTTTTAATGCATTTCTGCCAAGACCTGGTTCGGTCAAACACAAAACCATCCCTGCCAGTGGATCGCAGTCATTCTTCAAGACTAGAGAGCAAGAGACAGCCCCGTCTCTGGACAGGTTAGGACTGCCTGGGAATGAAGTGTTTATCTAGGAGTGCAAGGAATGTTGCATTTGTGGTGCCCGTGCAAAAGAAAAATGCTTAAATTTCCATTCAATTATTAACAGATTTTTTAGATGTGGGTTTGAGCTTGCTGTGTGCAGTTGATTTTCAGAGTACAGAAAAGAGATGTCTTGTCCAACAATGATTTTTGGTGGCTATTGTCTGTTTACTAATATCTGTGACTGGTTTGGCATTCATTCGGAAAACTATTATTCTTGTCTCTAGCTAGGCGTTGTTTGATGTATAACTCTGATTTAAATTTTATTTTATTTTTACTATTTTATCCTGTTCATTTATTGAGATTCTTTCAAAGAATGTGAAAAAAACCCAGATGCGTTTAGTGTGGAAATTACAATTGCATATTCTTTCTTTCATTTGGGGGGTTTTCTCAGATAATATATATATATAATATTTATTCGTTATTAGTATTAATAGGTCTTTTGGCTTTTCTGTTCAATGTTTTTTTGCACTTGTTTTCTCAGTTTTGTCTGGCTGGTCTGTTTTGTAGTCAGAGAACAGAGAGCCTCAGCCTCCCTTTCACTGCCCTGCTTTGCTTTAGTAACCATGGCAACTTTCTCAGCTTCACCCTTAGCTCTGTGGCCCCGCCCCCAAGAGATGCTGAGGACATGCGTAAGAAGTGTCATCACATGATGGACAGGCAGGAGGCGGGCTCTGTGGGTGTGGTGGGACATGAAAGTCTTATTAAAGATGAGACCATTACCAAAAGCCCCTCCCCTATACCTGACCAACCCTCACGCCGGCCCCTTTGGCAGGAAGATGATGATCTCCCCCCAATGTGAGAAAGCACTTTCAGGACCAATTTATACTTTTGAAAAGAGCTCTTACTGAAATGTATTTTTGCATGGAAAGAGTGTCTCATGCCTGTATTTCTGCAGTTTATCATTGTTTTTCTTTACTTCACTCACTGGGGCAATGGTTACCTTTAAAGGTGCTATAAAGCATTTTGGATAGAGCAGGTAATCTATTCTGTTATGGCTAACATCACTTATGGCACATTTAAAGTCAACATAAATGCTGTCCAGAACCCACTGAGATACTGTGTGAATATTTTGCTAGCTATTTTTTTATTTTGTAATAAAGTTCACTATGTGTAATCGTACACAATGAAATCAGGAAAGTACACTAAGAAAATAAATAGGTTGTATTTTTATTTCATATTGATTAATTAAATGATGATTAAAACAATAAAAAAAAGGTCAGTGGAGTAATTTTCCTGCATAAAGTGTCAAAACCCTTTTAAATTATATCTAAAATTAAGTTTAAAAAAAATATATTGCACAGAAGCTAATATTTATATACTGTGTGTGTATGTAATAATTCAGCCTCATTTCCTCAAACCTCATTTGCGTTTTGTAAAATGCAATAAAATCAAGAATTTGTGATTTGTTATTTCTCTTGAACCTTTATTTAACTGACAAAAGTGCAAAGAAAAGATTCCTGTTTTCACTGACCAACTTAATTTAAATTTGTAAATATAAACAGATTTTGAAAGCTGCAGCACACTCCAAAAAAGTTGGGACAGAGGCAAAATAAAAGTGAAAAGATTATAGAATATCCAACTGTTTTAAAATAGTCCACAATTAGATGAGGGTATTGTGTTCTGGAATAATAGTACCATCCACCGAATACTGGATCATGCCTCACCACTTTATGCCAAATTTCACACAATTCAAAAATCATATTTCTCAATGTGGAATTGCAAAGAAATTTAGCTCTTTCACCATCTACCATTAGTAATATTGTGAAAAGATTCTGGGAATCCAGAGAAATCTCAGGCTGTGCATTTTACAAAATGTCCCAGCTTTTCTGGAAATAGGTATTTCCAATATTGTGTGTGTGTGTGTGTGTGTGTGTGTGTGTGTGTGTGTGTGTGTGTGTGTGTGTGTGTGTGTGTGTGTGTGTGTGTGTGTGTGTGTGTGTGTGTGTGTGTGTGTGTGTGTGTGTGTGTGTGTGTGTGTGTGTGTGTAATTGTAATATAGTGAATTAAGCTTTTATTGTGATGGGTAATAATCACTATTTTATATTTATAAAGGTCTGTGCTTAGTGTTATATTATGTTCAGCTGTTTTGTTTTGTTTTGTTTTGAACTTCATTTATTTACTTTTTTTATTCATTAATGTTCTAGATTCAGAGCTACTAGTGTTTCTGATGAAACAGAGTAAGTTTCTTTTATTCCCTCTCTATCTTTCCGTCTTTCATTCCTTTTCTTTCATGCTGTTGCTGCAGAACTGAGCAGTTGCATGTACTATAAACACATGTGTTCAACAGTGTCTCTATCCACATGCAGATACAACCATTTTCTAAACTGACATACTCTCTCTTACTCTTTATGCATGCATATTCAAAAGCTATGTAGTCAAGCCTGCCCCTACACATGCATGTAATGCCATATGTTTGAACCTTTATCATGGTTTTCTGTTGTGGATACTTATTTTCCCTGTAAGTGGTTACACATGCTACACACTTTTATAACCTCAATCCACTACAGCATACCCAGTTGCATTAAAGGGATAGTGAAAAAGTTCAAATGAATTTACTCGCCTTCATGCTGTTCTAAATCTATATGACTATATGAGGCGGGAAAAATAAGAATGTGATAGTCACTCTTTTCCATGCACGCATTTTTTATAAATTGGACATTTCAAGCTTTCAGTTCTCAAGTTCCTCAGATTTCACTTTGTTTCTTACACAAAGCTATTGTATGGCTTCATAAAATAAGTCGTAGTCTATATATATATATATATATATATATATATATATATATATATAACCAATTACAACCAAAAGATTGGTAATGTATGTACCAGTATGTACCTGTATATATATCGGAAAAGAAAATTAGTAGGTCGATAGTTTATTAAATGGTATTATGATAATATGGGTTTTGAACAACATGATTGTTTCTGATACAATAAAGAAATTTAATTGTCAAATATATGTAGATCTACCTTTCCTGTAGTTGTTCTGTTTGTATTGTACATGGTCTTGATAACCATATGCTGTTCTTCTACTTACATTTCTTCTTCAACATTCCTAGTTAACATCATACTGACATTTCATATCTTTTATCAAGAATGTCCTGTCTTTGTGCTTTCAGATCTCAGAGGAAGAGATAATACTATTTTGGATCTGACTTTAATTACGTTTTTCTTCATCTAAAAGCATTATAGCACTTATAAATGTGCCTTTGTTTTTGTTTGTTATTCAAAGGAGTGTGAGTTTGATTGACATGCGTGATGAAGAGGATGAGCTAGCCTACCTTCGGGCGCACAGCCAATCACGGCATGAGCACCTACACAACCAGTACAACAAACTCAAAGAGGAGGAGGACCACTGGCAGGACGTGAGTCATACAGTACAAACCCACACACAAACACATATTTAACAAGCTCACAAGTGTATACATGTACGTTTTCTGGCTTCTGTGTGTAGGACTTGGCTCGCTGGAAGAGTCGTAGACGAAGTGCTTCTCAAGATCTGATCAAAAAAGAAGAAGAGAGGAAGATGATGGAGAAACTAATGACAACGGATGGAGGATCCGCCTATCGCAGAAAGAGCATCAAAACATACAAAGAAATAGTAGAAGAGAAGTGAGACAATTTGAAATCTTTACACCCTGTAGATTTAGCAGATTGTGGGTTTGATGCACGTTTTGGCATTGAAGTGCAGTGACAAGGCAACTGTGAACTGTTTAGTGAATTTGTGTTTCAGAATTTATGAGGACTGTCTTAAGCCCAATTTATACTTCTGCGTCAAACTCACGCCCTAGCTACGTCGTAGACTGTGTGTAGCGTCAGCGTACCTGATGTGCACCTCTCCAAAAATGTAACAACTCGTCAATTCTACACAGACGCAAGAGCTGTGATTGGTCTGCAAGAGCTGTGATTGGTCAGCAAGAGCTGTGATTGGTCTGCAAGAGCTGTGATTGGTCTGCAAGAGCTCTGATTGGTCAGCAAGAGCTGTGATTGATCTGCAAGAGCTGTGATTGGTCAGCAAGAGCTCTGATTGGTCAGCAAGAGCTGTGATTGATCTGCAAGAGCTGTGATTGGTCTGCAAGAGCTCTGATTGGTCAGCAAGAGCTGTGATTGATCTGCAAGAGCTGTGATTGGTCTGCAAGAGCTGTGATTGGTCAGCAAGAGCTGTGATTGGTCTGCAAGAGCTGTGATTGGTCTGCAAGAGCTGTGATTGGTCAGCAAGAGCTGTGATTGGTCTGCAAGAGCTGTGATTGGTCTGGTAGTACCCCTCCCTCGGGTTTCACATGCTCCTTCTGCATGTGTAATTGCGCGTCAACGCAGACAACGACGCAGAAGTATAAATGAAAACCAACGCGTTGTCTATAGCGTAGAGGCTCCAGCGTAGGTCCGACGCAGAAGTATAAATCAGCCTTTAGGGTCAATGACATGATGCTCCTTTTTTTTGTCTGATTTATTAATGTATTAAAAAATACAATCAAGTCATTCTTAAATAGATTCTAGAATGAGCATGTTTTTAATCTTTGGATTTAAATTCATTTAGATGTCAGTGATGTCAAAAAATGAAATTATTGAAAAGTACACTATTCAAAAGTTTGGTATCAGTAATATAAGAATAAATATAAATAAACATTTTTATTTAAAAAGGGATTGTAAAGACTTTTACATTGTAACAAAAAAGTATATTTCAAATACATGCTGTTCTTTTGAACTTTATATTAATCAAAGAATCCTGAAAAGATGTATCACAGTTTCCACAGAAATATCAAGTACCAAAAAGGTTTTAAATATTGATAATTATAAGAAAAGCACCAAATCAGCATATTAGAATGATTTCTGAAGGATCGTGTGACACTGAAGACTGGAGTATTGATGCTAAAAAATGATGCTATTCAGCTTCACCATCACAGGAATGAATTACATTTTAAAATATATTAAAATAGAATATATTTGTTTTTACTTTTTACTTTTAGTACATTTCTAAGAACTTTGCACATGCGTCTTAAAGTAAGATTTTTAGTTTTCTTTGTCGTAGACACTAAGATGTAAGTGACATTCTATTGATCTCACTCTCTCTCTCTCTTTCAGAGAGCGTAGGGAGCAGGAACTACATGAACAATACTGTAAAGCCTCCACTTCAGAAGAGAAAGCAGCTGTGCTTCAACGTTACGCTCTCCGTTTCACCATCAGCGATGCCATATTGGAGAAACTCCAGCTCCCCAAACTGCCTTCTGCTGCCTCACCGATGCACATGTCACCTCTCCATCAGCCTGAGAAGCCGCCAACATGTACCGCCCTAGTAGAAGCAAAGCTTCCAGAGCCTGCACAAACTACCCAAACACACCCTGTGATCCATGTAGACCAGAAGACTGCACAAAAACAGGCACCGGCGCTGCCCAAAACCACTGAACCATCACCTGCCAAGTCCATCAAAGCTCCAGAAGTCCTGTCAGCCCCTACGCGAGTTCCTCCTGCTCCATCAAAGCCTGTACCCCTCATCACCCCAAAACCCTACAGCCAGCCAAAATTCAGCCAAGGCCTCCGCAAATCAATAAAGGCAAGGATATTTTATCCTGGAAATTAAGCTCAATAACCAATTCATTTAAAAATTAACTAGGAAGGACAATATTGGGATTTTCAAACTTATGGATACCAAGGACACCCAAATATGATCATTTCCCTGCAAAAGACACTCTTACTGAAATATAAAGACAGTTATAGACCCATTTAAACAATATGAGAAAAGGCGTATTATATTCATAAATTAAATAGTTGGCTTTTAATGAATATATCATCTTTGAAAATATCATTACTACACATGAAGCCAAAGCAGAATTATTAAAAAATAAATTAATTAGAAAAATAAAATACTTTCTTCCCCTCAAATTTTATGTGGTCCCCAGACCCCTGTTTGAAACTTAATGAGACAATGTTTTCTTGGGTTAGTTCACCCAAACATGTTCACCCTCTTGTTGATCAAAACCTGTATGTCTTTCTTTCTTGCGTAAAACACAACAGAAGTTATCTATCAGATACCCCTTTTCCACCAACAAGAACCGGGTGCTGGTTCAGAGCCAGAGCCAAAGCTGGTTCAGAGTGGGTTCGACTGACGAGCTTAATAAGAACCGATTTGCCTTTCCACCGGCTAGAGAGCCACAACAGAGCCAAATCTTACGTCACTGTATACGTCTCATGTTGCCCAGCAACGCTAGTGCGGTAGCGCCAAACAGTACGCCAGGCTTGTTCGAGATGCATCGGCTTCTCGCAGATCGATCTCCGCATGACATCAAAGCGCTGCGATAGCGATCTAAAAGCACAAGGAGTCGTATGTTCTCCAAACACTCCCGCAGCTCCGATCGGTCCGCGCCGCTCCGATGCATCTCGAACAAGCCATCAACAATAACGGACGTTGCAATACTATGGATGCTCATGGGTTTACAAAATACATCGGAGTCCAACGCGTTTGTGCAGCTCGCCGTAACTTACATAGACGGATATTTATAATCGAGCTGCTATTAGCTCGACTAGCTGCTATTTAAAAATGGCGGTCACAAGTTTCTATTCGTCTTGTTGGTCACGGTAACCCCGCCCCCAGCCCCTGACGCAAGTGGTTCTTACTTGGCTCTGTTCTAGACCAGCAATGATTTGGTGCTACTTAAGAACCACTTTTCCTGGTTCGGAGCTGGTGCTTTGCGTGTGGAAAACCAAAGAACCGAATTGAAACTAGGCTCTGGCTCCGAACCAGCACCAGCTCTGCCTTGGTGGAAAAGGGGTATGAATGTCCATGTTGCTTTCTTCCACATAATGAAAGTGAATGGGACCAGTCGAGGTCACCATTCGCTTCCTTTGTCTGAAAAATACCAACCTAGACATTTTGCTAGACTCCTTTTGTGTTCCATACAAGAATGGCATGTAGGTGAGTAAATAATCTCAAATATTTGGGTACATAATTAGTTTGAATAAATGTGTGTTCTTTGTTTTCAATACAGAGTGATGGGCTGATACGTGTGAATGGTGAGAGCACTCAGCAGGAGAGCAGAGAGAGGGACGATAGAAATTCTATGCATCGTCCTATCAACTTCTCTCCCTCACCTCCAAAGCCAGCCACTCAAAGTCTTCAAAATGAGGAGCTAATTGTGTTAGAAGCCTCAGACCACCAGCAAAACTTACAGATTTCCATTCCTGAACAAGAGAAAGAAGTCGTAAAGATGGAAAAGGAATGCTCTCTTATTTCTCAAGAAGAGAATATCAAAGAAGACAACTCAACTGCACTATCGTTGTCAGACCCAGCAGGTTGAAGAATATAATATGATCCAAAGTTTTCTTTTTTTTAGGGGTAATATAATGTGAAATAAACTTAATCTCCGGTCCACAAAGACAATTTATTGAAATTAAAGGGATAGTTCACCGTAAAATGAAAATGAAATAATTTACTCACCCACTGTAAACGGTATGACTTGTTCTTCTGTTTTGAGAAATGTCTTTTTTTGTCCTTGCAATGGAAGTCAATGGGCTCCAATGTTGTTTGGGTGCCAATGTTCTTCAAAATATCTTTTGTTTTCCACAAAATAAAACATATAAAAAAATGCATACACGTTTAGAGTGACAAAAGGGTGAGTAAATAATAACAGAATTTAAGTGGACTATCTCTTTAAGTACTTCCAACTTTCGTACTTTCTGATGTCAGCTAGATTAATACATTGATACTTGACTGCTCACATTTCACATCAACAATGCCAATTGTGTTCAGCAACTTCACACTAAGTGTGTTTACATGCAAACTTCTAATCAAGCACATATAAAGTTATAATATAAAGCAATATGATGTGACCCCTTTAAAGGAAAGGTATACTGAATCATTTTAATATTAACTTATAGTTTCCTATTTTATCAGGAAAGCAGCCAGTGCCAGACACAATGATGAAGCTCAGCTGTGTCGTCACAACAACCATAGTGACAGAACTCACTCAGACACACCTAATCCCACCAAATGACACGTCCTGCACAGAGCAGGTGGGCCTTGATTTCGCTCTTTTCAATGGTTCTTTTCAATGGTTTTTGAAACACATCCACTGATTCCTAAATATAAAGCCTAATGTTGGCGGAAAGCAAATGATTAGTTTGGGACTAGACCGGATCTTGTTAAAGGGTTAGTTCACCCAAAAATGAAAATTAAGTCATTAATTACTCACCCCCATGCTGTACCAACCCCGTAAGACCTTCGTTCATCTTCGGAACACAAATGAAGATATTTTTGATTAAATCTGAGAGGTGGATCACTGCTACATAGGCTGCCAGAGGGAATGAAACTTGACGGCCCAGAAAGTCATTAAAGAACATGTTTAAATAATCCATGTGCCTACAGTGGCTCAACTATAAGTTTATCAAGCGACGAGACTACTTTTTTCCCGAAAAAAAAAACATAATAACGACTTTATTCGACTATTCCTTTTCATTCCTTGTGGGCCTGAGACGAGAGTTCAAGAGATTTCCACGACGCATGCGCGAGAACTGAACAAGAAGTATTAGAAGAAGAACGTCCTCTTCTCAGTTCTCGCGCATGCGTCGTGGAAATCTCTTGAACTCTCGTCTCAGGCCCACAAGGAAGAAAAGGAGTAGTCGAATAAAGTCGTTATTTATGTGTTTTTTTTCGGAAAAAAAGTATTCTCGTCGCTTGATAAACTTATAGTTGAGCCACTGTCGGCACATGGAATATTTAAACATGTTCTTTAATGACTTTCTGGGCTGTCAAGTTTCATTCCCTCTGGCAGCCTATGTAGCAGTGATCCACCTCTCAGATTTAATCAAAAATATCTTCATTTGTGTTCCGAAGATGAACGAAGGTCTTACGGGGTTGGTACAGCATGGGGGTGAGTAATTAATGACTTAATTTTCATTTTTGGGTGAACTAACCCTTTAAGGTGACTTCTGTTTAATAGGGTGCATCTTTAAACTTTGGTACTTCTGATTGGTCAGTCGTTGCATTCACGACTTCTAAACTGTTTAATTTCCAATAGAGCTGCACTAGTTTTTTGTCTTCACAAGTAATAAAATAATTCCAAATAAATAAACCAATATTTAAGATTACAAGTTGCCATTTAATAAGCAGGATAATGTACAGTCAGCTGGTCATTTTCACAAAATAGACACAAATTAAGTTCAGGATGGGGTCCTGATCACCCTGTTAGGGTTCATCTTTTTGCGTATCATACCTTGATGAATACGGTGAATGTGCTACTGTATACTATGTACTGATTGGAAACCTGCTTTTATTTCCATTGACTTTGTGAACGTGAGATTCTTTAATGATTTCCTCTCATTCCCATCAGCTTGGTTCAGTCCATAACTCATGTGATTTGAGCTCAACTGCCGAGACCAGCAAGGCTGACCAGACGTCATACTCACTCTCACTGACAGGTAATACTGTACAACTCCACTTGCCACGTCCTTAATCTCTCATAATGTGATGAACAAATGAATCCTTACTCCAACTTTCCCACTTTTTAGTGCTCCATTTGCCTGCACTGAATCTTCTTTTGCGTTACCTTTCTTTCTGGTTTATCTTTTTCGATCTTTTTCTCTTGCTTTTTGTCTCTTTCATTGACTATCCATCTTTTCTGGCTGGTGTCATTTGATGTGCGTGTGGGTCTGTTAGAGTCCTCACATACCTCTAGTTGCTCTAGGTTACGCTGGGAGTTCTTCGCTCCAACAGGTAAAACTGATAGATGAGCTAATAGCACAGGGCTTCCTTCTCCATGAACAGCAGATAATCCATCTCTCGTTTGTCAACCTCCTTTGACTTCTCCTGTGGAGGTGCATTGTAGAGTAAACGCTTGTATGCTGAGGGCACTATGAGGCAATACTTTTTAAATTGTATTTAAAAGTAGAGGAAAGTGGGGTAAACAGTGCCACTTTAATTTTATTTGTCCTATAGTTAAGGACAAAGGAGACAGATGTGAAACATATATTACACACTAACGTTCAAAAGTTTGGGGTCAGTAACCCAGTGATCCAGCCCACATCTTGCACACGTGGATTCAACACGTACCAGATCAGAGCCGAATCTGGGCCGACACTATGTTGCTGTCTAGGAGGTTTGGTTACACTTTATGTTAAGGTGACATGGTACTTATTTGAGTAAGTACAATTTAACTAAGTAATATTTATTAACTACATGTACTTACTATAGAGTTACATTTAGGGTTTGGTTTAGGGTTAGTTACTTGTCATTATGCATAATTTACTGTTATTACTTTAGTAAATACATGTAGTACCTTAAAATAAAGTAATAACGTTTTTTGGAAATAAATTATTAAATTTAATTCAGCAAGGACACATTAAATTGATCAAAACTGACAGTAAATACTTTTATATTTATAATTATATTTAACTTAAATGCAGTTCTTTTGTAACTTTATATTCATCAAAGAAACATGTATCATACATGTATCATGTTTCCACACAAATATTAAACAGCACAACTGTTTTCAACATTGATAATAAAAAATAGTTTCTTGAGGATCATGTGACACTGAAGACTGGAGAAATGATGCTGACAATTCAGCTTTGCCATCACAGGAATAAATTACATTTTAAAATCAGTTATATTTTATATTGTAAAAATAGTTCACACTATTACTGATTTTACTGTGATTACTGGTACACATTTTACAGTGTTAAATGCAGGTGTGTATAAGAGAGTTCTTTCAGTAATCAAAAATATAAAAAATATTACCGATTATATTATATTATATTATATTATATTATATTATATTATATTATATTATATTATATTATATTATATTATATTATATTATATATACAAAATAAAAGTTATGCACTGAAAATGTACCAATATGTATGATATATATTTTTAGACCTGGAAAAAATGTGCTTTGACATAAAATGTATTTTACTTGCAGAATGTAGAACATTGTAGAGATGTAGAAAATTCCCTTTGACTTTGATTTACCAGTATATAGTATATATTTACTAGTATAGTCACATGACAAAAGTCTTGCCGTTTCTTCTTGAGGTGTAAACTGAGGTGATTGAGTTTACCCACTCTCTCTTCAACTAAAGACCTTTCCTTCTAAACATAGATTTGTGCGTCATTTTGTCCTCATCAGGCATCTGTAGCATGGACATATGTTAGCACTCCATAGGCATATAATAGATTTATTTTATGATTTATTTAATCTGATCATTGCGCAGTTGTGCTCAGAAATTAATTATGTAGAAATTAGGATGTTCTGTTTTATATTGCTTTTACTGTTGTTTTCATGTCTGTATTTGAACAACTCTCAGAGAATACACCCTTCTTGTTTTGGCCCCATGTATACCTAGTATTCATATCCATCTCAGGTGATACAATCACAATCTGTGATCCAAAGTGGTCAAATACACTCGACCACACTGCATTTGTAGTGTGAAGTAGCCACAAAATCAGAGACCCTCAAAGTCATAAGTGGAAACAGGAGATGCATTTGAGGTGCATGTAAATAATAATAATGTAATAAGTGTAAAGAGAGATCTGTCTTGAAAGAGGACCATGAGATGGATGTGAGTATCGGGTGTTAACAGAGCCATTATGCCTCAACAGTCTCTTTGTTTGTGTCATTTTAGTGTTTTATGCTCTGTGTATCTGTGCACCAGTTTAAACTCCTGTGGTGCTATCGCTTTCATTAGTGTAAGACGATATTATTGAGTATATGATGAGTTTCTAAAGCCAGTTTCCCTCTCCTTTCCTCCACAGAGGGGATTGACTACTCAACTGAATGTGTAAGTACTTCAGGCGTGCCTAACTCACACCCATTCTTCCAGAATCTATCCTTATTTCCTCTTCTTGCACCTCTTTTCAGTCTTTTTCCCTTGGTAGTCACTCATTTGATGTGCATTTTAGTCATTTTGGCTGCTGGAGTACTCAAGATGGCTTGAGTGGAGCAGATTGTGTTTAATGTCTTTTGCCGTTGCATTGCTTCTCACTGGTGTTTCAGCGTCTCAGACTTTCAACTTTCAAGTGCTCGTGCTTATAGCTGTTGATACAGTGTAGGTGCACCCTGTCTTCTTACATTCCTTTCCTTTTCCTCCTTTCTTCTTCTGTATGTGTCTCTGCGTGAATCAGATTGAAACCCCAATGCTGAATCTTGCAAAAAGGGTTGATCACTGGACGTGGGATCCTAATGAAGAGCGTAGACGGCAGGAGAGATGGCAACAGGAGCAGGAACGCCTGCTGCAGGTATACAATAGCCAGCTTGGGGTTTGTCTGAGAGAAGTGCGCAACTCAAAACTGCTATTGGTGTAGGTGTCAGTATTCTTGTCAGCGTGAGATTTTCCTATCTGTGCTCTCTACCCTTCACCTTCTCTCCAATTTATGACACTGTTTGTTGACTTTCTCTATAACCAGACCCAAGCTTGTATGACTTCTTTACTTCTGTGGAATATAAAAGGACAAATTTCGAAGAAAAAGAAAATTTGAGGAACAAATTTTGAAGAAATCACTTGTGTGTTTGTTGAGGTTTCATTCAAAAAGTGACACGAAAGACTTTTACATTATTACAAAAAATATATTTCAAATACTGTTCTTTTGAACTTTCTATTCATCAAAGAATCCTGAAAAAAAGTATCAGTTTCCACAAAAATATCAGTGGTGATATATATATATATATATATATATATATATATATATATATATATATATATATATATATATATATATATATACATATATGTAATGATTTCACTGATGGCTTGCACATAAAGTTGAAAGCAGGATCTGTAGGAAGCAGTAAAGGTTTTTTTTTTAACATAGAACTTAAGAAACATAAAAACAGAACAACTCAACATAACGCAACAGAGTACAGACAACTGATCAAAGCAAACTGAGGGCTTAAATACACAGAGGTAAATAAGGGAATAATCAGTAACTAAGGGAATAAACTGGCACTCACTAGGAAACTAGGTAAATTTACAATGACAGGGCCAACAGGAACAGGGAAAACAGAACCAAAACACAAACTAAACCAAAACAGAGCGTACACGTTACAAATATATATTAAACAGTTATTTTAAATGGTAATAATATTTGACAATATTACTGTTTTCACTGTATTTTTGATCAAATAAATGCAGCCTTGATAACATCTTTCGAAAACATTAACAAAAAACTTTTTTCTTAGTTTTCCCAGTTTTCTCAGAGTTCCTGGTTACACTTTATTTTAAGGTGCTTTTGTTATAGTTTAATTCATATATATGTACTGAGTAATATTAATTAGCAAAATGTGCTTACTATATAATTAGGGTTAGTTGCTTGTAACTATGCCTAATTTACTGGTGTTACTAGTACATGTAAGATGTGTAACAGGAGTATAGTAAAATAAAGAGTTACCAAGTTCCTCCATTAGACCTGAACAAAGCGTTTATAAACATTGTTATTAATTGTAATTGCAAGGAAAAGAGCGTCCAGCTCATTCTTCAAAATTTCTTCTTTTGTGTTCCATGGAAAAAAGAAAGTTGCACAAATGAATCTTTTGGTGTGAAATATTTCTTTAATCCATCTTTTCTTTCTCTGTAGGAGAAATATCAGAGAGAGCAGGAGAAACTAAAGGAGGAGTGGGAGAAAGCGCAGAGAGAGGTGGAAGAGGAGGAGAGGAGACACCATGAAGAGGTGCGTCTTCAAATTGTTTTACATGTCAACTAATTAGTTCTTAATGACGACTAATTAGTTCTTAATCTATAATAGGAGAGGCGGATACTTGAGGAAACTGTGACCCCACTGACCCCTCGCACCTTAGTTTTATCATCCAGTATCGTGACCGAGGCTCCGTCCCTCCCCCAGCCCTCAGTCCCACAGGACACTATTGTCCTCTCCTTGGCTGACTGGGAGAAGAAACAGGAAATGCTGGAGAAACAGGAACAGACGAACCAGAGTAACAGACTGACACACAGGTGGAATATATGCAAAATCCATATACCCTTTTCCACCGAAATAGTGCCGATGCTGGTATTTAGCCAGGCGATCTGCAAACCTCTCTCAGAATGGCTTGCGTTTCCACTGAGCAGAGCGATAATGTGATTGACTATGTGATTACTGTAACCTGTCCGCAAAAAAAAAAAAAACTAAAATTCAACGTAATTTAATTCAGTGTCATTGTGCCATGTTGAGCTGGCTTTGATGTACTCTGGCAACCTGTCATTGTAAAAGGTGTAACAAAAAAAAAAAAATTCAAATCTTGACAATGTCAAATGTTTTTTCAATGTTCAATTTAACCTCTCTAGCCCTGATCAAGTAATCGCACCAGCTCAGCGGAATGGTCAGAGGATTGAACCTCAGGAGAGCCAAACTGCTACACCACAACTGCAGTTTATACAAGGTAAGATACACACACTAACCTTGGGTCAATCTGGGTCGATTCTCTTGAAAATCTAGGTAAATGTGATGTTTGTTGGTTTTATTCAATTTTTTTTTTAAAAATTGTTTCTACAAAAAACACACTAAAAATGTGGATGCTGCACATTGGTGGTGGTTGAGGAGACCCCCCCCCCCCCCCCCCTTTTATTAGTAATAATATTGCCACACCTGTGCTGTGCATAATGTGGGAAGGAAGAGCAAGAAAGCTTGTCCTCAGGCCATTTTTAACAAATATATTATTTAAAATAATTGTAATAATACAAATTATTATTGTTGTTTCATTATCAATTATTATTATTATTATTGTAATACATTATTATTATTATTGTAACACTACATATGTTATATTATTATATGTTTTCTAAAATATACTTTTTTGAGTCATGAATATCAAGTGGTTCTCTTAGGGTTAATACATTTGACCTGAACAAAAAAAAAATATCTGATATTGTTTTTAAACAAAAATTAACAACCTTGACACACATTCATAAGAATCTAAAAGAGATCCTCTATTGATTTCTTGTCACAATCTCTTCCTGCATGGTGGTTACACCACACTACTTTTGACGAAAGGTTTTTAGAAATAGCCAAACATATTATATCAACATTTCAGAAATCTTTTAAATAATAAAAATAAAAATAGCCCAGACTTAATGCAAGAACATCTTTTTTTAATGCCTTACTCATCTGCCACAATAATGTTTCTATATATAAATCACAATGCATATTCAATTAAACCAGCAAATTAGCAGACACACTTTTTTCTGTGTTATTACAGATGGCTCTTGGAGCTGTAAGTCTAAAGGTGGGCAAGAGGATTTGAAGAAAACTGCCTCACTTGATCGTAAACAGAGTCCAGCTCAGAGCCAGACCACGGGGATGAGGAGGTGTGTGTGTGTGTGTATGTTTAGGGATGCATGCTGGCTTGCTTACACACGTCTGCCAAAATGCTGCTTGGCTTTGCTATGAGTGAAGGGTGTTTAAAAGATCAATATTTTTTTTTTTCTGGCACATGACATTTCTGCATATGACTTGCTTTCACACGTTTTTGTGTGTGTGTGTGTGTGTGTGTGTGTGTGTGTGTGTGTGTGTGTGTGTGTGTGTGTGTGTGTGTGTGTGTGTGTGTGTGTGTGTGTGTGTGTGTGTGTGTGTGTGTGTGTGTGTGTGTGTGTGTGTGGCTGATGGCAGGACTGGGTCGTGTGAAAATGTTTTAGGGACACACCCATCAAAATCACCCACACCATCACAAGACACGCCACCTCCATCACCCAGCAGGTACGAGCTTTCCCTCCAACACATACTCGATCGCATATGCGTGTGTTTATGTGGAGCATTTCAGTAATAGGCTTCAAATGCATTTGTGCGCTTCAGCCAGAAACAGTGACTGGGTCATGCTGTTGAACTGGCCTATAAGATTTAATGCATCTTCTTAAAATGCTGAAGTATTGGTTTCAATTTGGTGTATGGTCACCATACGTATAAGGCATAACAAATGCTGTCACTTCAGGAGTTACATAATCATGCCAAGTGCTTATGTGCACACAATCCCATTCATTTAAATTGCATATTTGCATTGCATTTTGCTTTTGTTACCACTTTAAAGTATTGGGGGTCCAAAAGTGTGGGACCATATCGTTTTTGTTTCTTAAAATCATTTAAACCTGGAAATAAAGTTTCAGGATTTGAAAGAAATTTAAAACTTGAAAACTATTTTATTAAAATAGACAATAATGGTCTTTTAAGACTTTTGGTCCCCACTGTGCATAAACCTATTTATACTATTATAGTTACACAGATATTATGGTAAAGCTGCATTCATGGCATGTTGTAATTACCGTAATTTCGAGATGACAACACGCAACATTCTACTCTGAGCTGTTCGGAATTATGCGTTTCTATGGCAAAATTATCAATGCCTAAATTAATCTGCAGCAGTCACGTGGTACAAGTAGAAGCTCTCCGAAAATTTGCAAGTTACAAGTTGTAATTACAACGATGTGAACACTCTTTACAAGTTGAAATCTCGTAATTACGGTAATTAGGGCGTGGCTTGAACGCACCTTAACACTTTAC
The DNA here is from genome assembly GCF_051911475.1 of Siphateles boraxobius. Lineage (NCBI taxonomy): Eukaryota > Metazoa > Chordata > Actinopteri > Cypriniformes > Leuciscidae > Siphateles > Siphateles boraxobius. Next base: position 4,822,593 of record NW_027508721.1, on the reverse strand, counting down.
AATAAGGTCCCGTATACCTACAAAATACATTTGTTGCAGTATATTAATGTTAGTTAATATAAATGCAACTGTTCATTGTTAGTTCATGTTTGCTCATGTCCATTGAATAATATTAACATACACTTTTGTTTTGAATAATGTTTTAGTAAATGTTGAAATTAAATGTTGAAACTAAGATTAATTAATGATTTAGAAGTGTTTTTCATTGTTAGTTCATGTTAAATATTGTTAACTAATGAAACCTTATTGTAAAGTGTTACCGATATTGTAATCTGTCAAAAAGTCAGTGTTAAAGTTTTACAATGGGTGCGTCTCAATCAGCTCTAGTTCAGTATTCAGGCCACTGATCAGGGAGTCTGCCATTATAAGGGTTGTCTCAATCGCAAAATCCTTCCAGTGCACCTAAAAAGTCAATGCACTGCAAAAACCAGGGAGCATCAATGCTCACAATGGCTGCATCCAAAATCGCATTCTTCCCTACTATATAGTAGATGAAAAACAGTATGTCACAATGTCCAAATTCACAGTACTCATATGTAGTAGGCAAAAAGTACCTGGGTGACCTACTTCTTCCGCCGAGAATACTGAAGTGTGCATACGATGGACACTTTAATATCCCATGAGGCCACGGGAGAAGATTTATGAATGGCAGAGAAGTGACGCAACTGGCACTGGAAAGTCACATGATAATGATAACATGGCAAATGTAGTATGTCCTGATTACATTCATACTACACACATTCATACTATATAGAACGTATTTTTTTTGCGGTCGTGGAGTCATTACTTATTCAAAATAAGTACCTACTCAAAAGAGTATGAGATTTCAGATGCAGCCTCTCACAGCCTCTCACACCCTTGGGACGCTAGGGAGCTTGAGATTGAGACCCACCCAATAATATATGGCTTTGTGTGGCGCCCTCTGCAGGTCAGTAAGTGGAAAGAAACTTTGCTCCAGCTGTGCACTTCCGTTGGGTAAAGGAGCAGCTATGATCATTGAAACCTTGGGGCTGTACTTCCATATTCAGTGTTTTAAGGTAATTCTCGTTTGTGTTGGTCTCTGTGTATACGTGAGTCACGTCTACGTCTTCTTATATAAATATCTGATGTGTTCTAGTGTGGCGTGTGTAAAGGGTTACTTGGCGACACAAGTGCTGGGACCGACGTCCGAATTCGAAATGGACTTCTTAATTGTCAAGAATGCTACATAAAATCAAGGGGTGAGTCAATGTGTATGATCCTAAATGTGCAGGTTATTGTGATTGTAGTTTTTCTGCATTTTGTAAGATAATCTGTGATCAAAAACATGTTCTAAATAACATTAGCTTTTAATTCATTTTAATAATATTAGAAAATAATCTATAGTTATTTATTTATTTATACAGTATAATATCATTTTCTGACAAACCACAATTAAAATGATGTACAGTGTTTAATAACATTCTGTAATGAATGATTTTTTTAACAGAATAAACTAACATTTTATGTGTCCTAAATATAAAACAAGTAAAATTACATTTTTATAATATAATTACATAGGTAATTTATCTAATATATCTAATTATAATATTTTCACACTTTTTACATAATTTGACAGTTTGACTGGAAATTATGCACAATACAAATAATTCAGTCAAGTGATAATTGCATTGCTTTTTTTTATACATCACATATCCCATATTTCATAGCAAACTCTTCATTGACATTCTCCTTGGTAGTTCTCTATTTGTTAATTATTTATTAATTTATTTTTTTATAACTTTTTTTTTAGTAAAATTGGTGTTCGTGATGGAATTTTTTTCTTGAAAAAATTGGATTGGAAATTGGATTTTTTTCTTCTTCCGTATTTTAAGGTCCCCTGGGTCTGGGACAAGGGTAAAACAGTACAATACATGTTGTCAAGACAATTTTTAGGCCAGTTTTAATGCGCTCCTCCTTCCTTGCAGCTGCTGGCCAGCCGACAACATTGTGAGGCCACAAAGAAATGGAACCGGAATCAGGTTAAACCAAGCCAGGACCAGACCCAAGAAGAACGGATTTTATGTTTCTACAACATTTCCAACTATTTTCCTTACAGCACAATCAAGCACATATACATCAACATCAGAACTGGAATCATGGGTTTTCCTCTGGACTTTGACTGTTTTTGTGCTTTCTGAAATATGACATGATAAAGAGTTCATAAAATATATTACAGCGAGTCTGTTAATACTGTTAGTTTTACACTTTAGAATGAGTGCTGGTGGCACTTTACCTCACAGTGGCCATGTTACACACTGTTCAATATGAATGAGGCCAGAAACATACTTTACGCAAATGCAGATGTGCATTCTTGTTTAAATGCATCAGTAACAAACCCTGAGTACTTAATGGGGTGATAGAGATCATGTCAAATGCCTGTGCCATTAACCCAAATACAACCCCATTTCAGGAAAAGTTGGGACATTTTATCTTTAACCTTTACTTAACTGACAAAAGTACAAAGAAAATATGTTTTCCACTGTGTCACATCACCTTTCCTTTTAATTACACTTTTAAATAGTTTGGGAAATGAAGGATACTAATTGTTGCAAAGTGAAATTTTTGCCCAATCTTACCTGATACTGTCCAGCTGCTCAGTGGTCGTCGTTGTCTGATTCTCTATTTTATGATGGGCCGTACATTTTCAATAAGAGAGATCTGGACTGCAGACAGATTTCAGAGGTTTCCTGCCTTGCCCGACAAGGAGTGAGATTTCTCTGGATTCCCTGAATCTTTTCACAATGGTAAATGGTGAAAGAGCTGAATTCTTTGCAATCTTGCTTTGAGAAATGTGATTTTTGAAATGTTTGGCAATTCTCTCTATCAAATTTGGCACAAAGTGGTGAGCCATGACCCATATTTATTCACAAAGACTGAGCCTTTGCTGGATTGTACTCCTATTCCCAATCATGACACCCTCATCTATTACCAATTCACTTGCTTATTACAAAACAGTTTAACTTATTTTTAGCCTCTGCTGCAACTTTTTTGGAGTGTGTTGCAGCCACCAACTTCAAAATGTGTTTATATTTAGAAAATACAATTGATTGGTCAGTGACAACATTTGAAATCTTTTCCTTGTCATTTTAAAGGTTAAAGAGTATTAACAAATCACAGATTCTTGATTTTATAACATTTTTCAAAATGTCTCACCTTTCCTGGAAACGAGGTTGTACTTATTTAGTTTACAATAATGACATGGAATTAAAAACATGACTACATGTTGTTCTTTGAGTATTACTCAAATACACTGTAACATGGGCACTGTAATGTAGAGTGTGACTGAATCCATTTCTATTGTTAGGTAGCACAAACGTCCAGTTTTCATCCAAGAAAATTTTGCATCTGTTATTTTATTAATAATAAATAATCTCAGTTTTTGTAATGGTCTTGCAGGTCTCTCACATTATTAATAAATGTTAGGCAACTGTTGTTGACGAACGCATGATGTGCGACTCTTAGGCCTAGCTGATTTGTCCTGATGCCTTAACTGACAACATGAAATGAATACTGATAAAATTGTCCTTATTTATGGTTTGAAAAAACCTTCTTCATGTCTTCATGAACTGGAGTGGATTTGATTTAAGTGTTCCTTCCTCCATTTTGCATTGCCTGTTTTATCCTGTTTGATAAGTGAGGGGGTTGATACTTTATTTGTGCAGTATTGTTTAACAACCCATGTAGACAGCATGTTGCTAGCAGGTAGATCTTACATTTCCATTTGATTTTTTTTTCCCCACATTTATGTTATTAACATTTACGTTTTGCTCTGCATTTGAATGGTAAGACAATTGCATGATCCCAGTAACTTTCCTTGTTGACGCTTTGCATTACAATGCCCATGTTACACAAACACAACATGCTACTAAAATAAATTACTGAAGTAATAACATTAACAGTGTGCAAAGCAGCTCTATAATCAAACACTTTATGTAATAACTGAAGCACTGTAATGTAAAGTGTAACCCTTTTTTAGCTTTTGAAATTTTTTCGTTAAAATCGGTTTTATGTGTTCTGTTGCCTTTCTCTTTTCTGCAATGTTGTGCCTTAGAAATGTGATCCAGATAATGTCTAGTGTCGGCCACCCTTGCATCCAAAGCTTCAAGTTACCAATGTGTATTGGTGGGAGTATTATGCATATGCACTGAGCACTCTGCTTTTACCCTTGTACTTTATTCAAACACTATGAATGTGTGAGCAAGAGATTAAAAAATGAAAAGCACACCCTTTGTAAGCTTTTCATGTCCATTTAGAGATGTAAAATTGTTAAATATCCATATTTATATTAATCTAAATCAGCTGGAATGGATTTCATATTCTGTTGAACGTCACCAAAATATCAAATACAACAACGACCGATTATATTCAGCAAAAATAGCATATAATTCCTGCTTTTATAACTTCTTTTGCTTTCTGTTAATATTTGAAATTTGATTAAAACACATCATCATTTAGACACAGGGGGTTTTGACTGTTGCTTGTGTATCATTTGTTTTATTTTGTGACATTGTAAGAATACGAAGTAAAGTAAGGCAATAATTACTGGAAAGATTAGCCAAGGATGAGTGAGAAGTGTGTGACAAATAACTTCATATTCTGTATTTATTATACCCTTTTAAAAATGAGCGATATAAGACAACCTACAAGACGCTGAAATGCAATGGCTTTTATAGCAAGTGTATGTTTTTAAATAAACTATAATAAACTATTTTAAATGCACCTCCACCTTGTGTCTGTGACTGTAGATGACTGAATAATGATGTGTTGAAGATTTATTTTGTAACAGCGTTCTGTAATATGAATATAATTTTAAGGGGAAGATTTTTGCAGTTTTGTCACAATACAAGTTGTTATAAATCACTAGAGCAAAGCTCTCTCTTTTAGAGCAGTAAACGATCAAAGTATGTGGAATGATTTTCGTATCCAACTGCATGAATTCAATGCAATAAAATAAGATAAATGTAGCATGCATTTCTCATATGTGTAGGCCTACAAACTTCTTTTTAGCATTGTTGGTCATCAAAGAAGATCTTAACCGATAAATAACATAAATAAGGTTAGGAAATGGCACTAGCTGAGCTCTAAACAGTGATGTTTGAAATGGCACACCATGTCTTTTACTGTTCAGCAAATGCACACAGTAGTAGAACAGTGAGTTAGGTGACCGTTTGACCTCTGTGCTTCAAGAGAAGTTATGCCTAACAAGGGCAGTTCTTCTGGAGCTTGGCCCTCTCTGGTGTCCTGTTTCTGGTCTTCAGTTAGGGTAAGAGAGGGCTGTGTGCTGTCTGGGTCAGGAACTGTCATTCTTTTGGAGCTGGCATGAGAAGGCAAACTGTGCACTTTCGATGATGACTCAATCCATGTGGCCGCACGCTCCTGTTTACGAAATTTAGCTCGTCTGTTCTGGAACCAGACCTGAATAAAATAAAATAAAATAAATAACCTTTTTAACAAATATACTTTAAATTCGCCTTACCTTCTAAAGCCTAATAACCGTTTTAAAGCCTATACATTTTTCATAGGGGTTCAGTTTTTGTAGGCTAATAGTGTTAATTGAAACAACAGGCATTCACAGCCAACACTAGATATGTTTTCGGTTTTACGACTCTTAAACTCTCGCCTAAACGGAATGTAAGATAAGAAGAGAAGAAAACATAAGCTACCTGAACTCGAGCTTCAGTAAGATGGATCTCCTGCGCGAGCTCTTCTCGCGTGTAGATGTCTGGATACTGAGTCTGTGAGAACACGCGCTCGAGCGCTTTCAACTGCGCGCTGGTGAAGATGGTGCGGACGCGTCTTTGTTTGCGTCTCTCCTGGATGCCTCGTTCATAACTCAAAAGATTGTGATGGACTGTAAATTAAATGAAATTTTAATTGAACACAAAAATAAATGTTATACAATTAGTAAATGGACTTTATCTACACTAAAAATGTGTGGTCGGTAAGATTTTTTTAATGATTTTGTTGAAAAAAGAGTCTTACGCTCACAAACGTTGCATTTATTAGATCAAAATACATTATAGGCTACAGTAATTTTGTGATTTTTTTTTTACAATTTCAAATATCTTTTTCTGTTTAAATATATTTTAAAATGTGACATTCCTGTTGTGGCACGTAACTATGTTACGTAACACATTGAATTTATTAATGCTTTATTGTTGAATAAAATTATTAATTTCTTTAAATAATAATAATAATAATAGAAATAACCTTACTAACCCCAAACTTTTGAGGGGTATGTTATAAATAGGCTATAGACTATGAAAAAGTATTAATGCTTTTTTCTGTATAGTTAAAGGTTAGCTCTTTCAATTTTTAAATCTTAGTCAAATCTCAAATGCAAATAATTTCATTCTTAATGAATGTAATATACTAATTATTTAAAATGATTAAAGCACAGACCAACCTGTTATGTAATGTGAGGGTTGATGAGAACCGGGCGGCATGAAAGGGCAACTGGTTGTGTTACCTAAATTGCACCTGTTATATTGAAAGCTGAAGGGCTGACTGCAGGAGCTGACAGAAGTTCGGCCAGTGTCCATCCCAGACTCGTATGTAGACGTTAGGTAGCTGTACTCCATCATAAAGTATTGCAGTATTGAAGTCTCTCTGGTGCAATCCGAACTGTTCTTACAGAAGGGCTCTGTGGCTTTTATTATCCCCGAACTCAGCTGATTAAGTCGGTTACTGACACGTGGCAGTGGGTCTCATTGTATTATTCTTTTGACATGTCTCTCCATCATCTCTGCCTCCACCTGCATCATATCATTCAGCAGCCAATAATGATTCGTTACTATAGTCTCTACATTTATATCTATATATTGCATACAACATTTTCCCACTGTAAACACACACACACACACACACACACACACACACACACACACACACACACACACACACACACACACACACACACACACACACACACACACACACACACACACACACAAAACAATACAATCAACTTGGATGCTTAAGTAATTTCAACTTAAACTACATTAAACTGACTTAAAAAATTAGTTGAATCATAATAACTTGAAAGTTGAAATATAAGTTGAAAATTGCTTAACTTATTTCGATGAGTTAAAACAATGTAAAAGCATATGTAGTCATAACTTGACTATATTGATCCTATTATATTGGGCCTATGTATTTTTTTTACAGTGCCTGTCCATAAAATTAGTTTGAGTTAAAAGTTATAAAGCAAATCTATGCTGTTTCCCATTACACTGTGTGAATATTATAATACCCGAGAGTTTTTACACAACTCAAAACATATTGATGTCATTTAATAGACTATTTATTTATGTATTGATGTATTTATATTTATTAATTCATTCATTTAGTCAGCTTAAAAATGAAATAAGAACGCTCCACACCTCTGAAGGTGTTTTTTTATATTGCCTTTACCAAAAATATTTGTGCATTTGTGCAAAAATATTTGTGCAAAAGGACAGATTTCTTTTCATTACAACAATGTAGTCTTTTATATGGTCCATATTACATACTTTGCATGTAATTAAAATTTAAATAGAACTAAGATAACTAGGTTGTAAGCTTTTTGCATGTGCAGTATGTAGTGCTGGTGAAAATATGCAGCAATTTTTCAAAACAAAAAATGTTGTACAAAGTTTCTTTGTAGGCTTTGTAGGCCTTTAGCTATTCACATTTATTTGATCTTACTTAGTTTGAACCTTGCATGACATTTGACATGAACTAGGTCAAATAGTTATTGTGTCGTGTAAGTTTATATGTAGGTGGAGAAGAGAGACGGGAGATGATAGAGTGGGTTTTGATGCAAATATCCACACGTCTTTCTTTGTGCTGAACAAGCGGGTATCACGTTGAGCTGCTCAAAAGATTGGCGAGTGTGCAGTCCATCCATCATAACGTTATGAGAGCAACAGTCCTACACAAGAGCACCAGCTGAACAATATCAATGCTGCCATGATTAGTCGTGTTCGGCTGGTACCATTAACAGCGTTTTTAAAAGGGACATCTGCGTACGTGTGAATTTGCCACAGGCACATTTGGGCAACAAAAGCTTTCTAATGATATTAAATGATAAATCACATAATTATGTTATAGATTGCGCGAGATTATGACCCATCAAACGATCCTAATTGCTGCACTGAAAGGGGGGACTGGTTAATAAATCAGTCTAATTTTTAATAAACGCTTAAATTCTTAATAATTCATTTTTTTTTTCACATGTAGGCTACAGAACATTGTGTAGGACCATGACGTTTCTTACAACAAAGTGATTAATCTATCAGTTAAACCCATTGTTAAAACACGTAAAATAGCCTATTGCTGGTCACTGTAATCAGTTTCACAGGTGGATAGCCTAGATAATGAATTTTAAAATGATAGGCCTACAGGGCTACAAAATAAATTCCATACAAAATTTCAGAATAAGATTATGAGTTTCTCACGCACAAAATCACCAAGATTTTCGAATAGGCTACAACAATTCGACAAAATTCGACTGAAACTATAGTTCCTGATAGGTCCACGTGTGCTTGTATTGACGTGGCGCTGATCTGGACCTTTTTGTTTATCCACAAGTATAGCCACTTCAACAACGAATTATAGCCTTTTACAACACAGTTTATAACAAACAACTATTTTCATATTCTGGCAAGGTTCGGAAAACTGAATTCCTTGGATTTTTTAAAAACTTTATCGGGTTAATAGGCTATTATACAAAATGTCTTACTAAATAAGAAAATACAATTCTTCCATGGCTACAACTCCATCTCCTTATAAGTTTCAATGGTGAATTATATAAATATATATTTAATATTTTTTCAGTTTTTTTTCTTCAGTTAATCAGTTTTTTTTTATTTGTTGGAACAAGGAATGTCAAACAAATGGAACGACTGCGTTTAATGTTTTATCAATTCTAAAACTGAGCCGCCGTTCACCAAGCGCCTCTGGTGCATACGCAAATGCCGTGCGCCAATGTGACACATACGTCATGACATCGCGCAGGTTCTACGTTAAAAGAAGCGTGTGAGGGGATGCAGTGGTGGATCGAGTTGTTTATGTGATATTCAAGCTGTCAAAATGAGGGATACTCCGCTGTCAAACTGCGAGAAGCATTTTCTTCTTAAAGCTATCGAAGAGAAAAAAGTAAGTTGCACCTTGTGAATATATTTTGTGACGTCATTAGTAATGAAAGGTGATTATTGTCATTCTACATTTCACATCTCTAGCAGACTAACTTAGTGATGTTCTGTTTTCTGTAGCGCTTAGATGGGAGACAGACATACGATTACCGGAATATTAAAATCACTTTTGGAACCGATTATGGCTGTTGCATCGTGGAACTTGGGAAAACAAGGTATCAGTTATAGTTGCTTTAAAAATGACAAACTACCGATTATGAAGTCATAACAATCTCTTGTTTACTATCTATGAAAATGTACCCCCGGTTTCACAGACAACGTTTAAGCCTATTCTAGTCCAGACTAAAATGCATCATTGAGTGGAAAGACATTAGCACTGATATATCTTAAAATATGTCAGTGCCATTGTTTTGTCTTATGATGCACACCAGTAATGTTTTTTAAGGCATGTCCTATTTAAGTGTCCTAATTTAACTGAGGCCAAATCCCGGCTTAAATCTAAGCCCTGTCTGTGAAACCAGGCCTTAGTCTACTTTGTTTGGGTACTTCCTCGAAAATCCCATTTTGAACTGTGTTTTTTCTTTCAGGGTGTTGTGTCAGGTCACTTGTGAATTGGTTCCTCCAAAAGATTCACGTCCGACAGAAGGCATCGTGTTTTTTAATTTGGAATTGTCTCCCATGGCATCGCCAACATTTGAGCCCAACAGGTTGACTATCAGCCACACACAATCATGTAAATTATTCTCTTGTGTGTTTTCTTACCTCCTAATCCCTGTGTGTTTGTGTGTGTGTGTTCTATAGGCAGTCAGAGTTGTTGGTGTTGTTAAACAGACAGCTTGAGAGGTGTCTACGGAATTCTAAATGCATAGACACGGAGTCTCTATGTGTAGTTTCAGGAGAAAAGGTGATATACATACCTGTCATATGATAGCATATATACAATATCATTCAAAAGTTTGGGGTCAGTAAAACATTTTTTAATAAAATTGATACTTTTATTGGGCAAGGATGCATTAAATTAAAGTGACAGTAAAGAAATTGTTACAAAAAAAAATCTATTAAATATTGTTCTTTTTAACTGAATTGATCAAAGAATCCTAAAAAATGTATCACTGTTTCCACAAGCATAGTAAGCAGCACAACTATTTTCAACGTTGATATAATAATATTAATATTATTAATAATAAAATGTTTCTTGAGCACCAAATCAGCACATTAGAATGATTTCTGAAGGATAACATGACACTTAAGACTGAAGTAATGGCTGATGATGAAATTCATATTAAATAAAGTCATTTTAATAATATTTCAGTTTTTACTGTGTTTGATCAAATAAATGCAGACTTGAGACATGAGGGGAAAAAAACTTACCGACCCGGAACTTTTAAATGGTAGCATAATTTCTTATTCTCATAGTAAATCCAGAGCAAATAATTCATCCTATATGCCACATGAAATGTCCCTTCACTTACCGTACCTCTGTTATCGACAGGTTTGGCAGATACGGGTTGATGTCCATGTGTTAAATCATGATGGAAACTTGATGGATGCAGCAAGCATTGCTGCCATATCTGCACTCTCACACTTTAGGCGACCAGACGTCGCTATTCAGGGACGAGATGTTACTGTGGTGAGTCCTTAAACCCCAGAATGGATGCATTTGATATCTTTGTTGATATCTTTGTATTGGTGCTTTATTCCATCATTTTTTTTGTTGGTGTTTTGGGCAGTTCAGTCCAGAGGAGAGAGATCCGATTCCTCTGAGTATTTATCACATGCCCATATGTGTCAGCTTTGCTTTCTTCCTGCAGGGGTAAGAAACATCACATGCACACAATCTCGTACAACAATCTCTTTACTGATATGATTTTGCTGTAAATGCAATAAAAAAAATGTCAAGAAGAACATTTTTTTGTTTGAGAAAATTTTCAAACAATTTTCAAAAAGAGTTATAATGTCCCAATTGCGTGATTATAAACTCGCAATTTTGACTACTTTTTGCTCGCAATTGCGAGATTATATCTTGCAATTCTGATTGCTGTTCTCAGAATTGTGAGATATAAACTCATAATTGCGAGCTATAATTTGCCAGTTTATATCTCACAATTCTGACTTTATAACTTGCAATGGTGTGAATTGCGAGAAAAAAAGTCAGAATTTTGAGATTTAAATTCGCAAATTAATTGCGAGTTATAAAGTCCAATTATAAGAAAAAATAATGACTTTATAAAACGCAATTGAGACACTATATCATGCAATTCTGGGGAAAAGGAAAAGAAAAAGTCAGAACTGTGAGATAAAAAGTCGCAATTACATATTATTTAGGGGTGGAAACAAGCTTCCATAGAATTCACCGCAATTTACTTATTGCAAATACTACTATGTATTGAGTTGCATTTCAAACTTGCCTTTCTCTTCTATTCTATTACAGTAATTGCTATGTTTTCATTTGACATAGGAGATTTTTTTTACAATCTTTGTTTACTTATTCCTTCCCAAGCTCGTATTTGCTTGTGGACCCTTGTGAACGAGAAGAGCGAGTGAAGGATGGATTGTTGGTGATAGCCATGAACAAACATCAGGAGATTTGCTCCATTCAGTCCAGTGGTGGGATCATGCTATTGAAAGACCAGGTAAGAGTGTGTGTTATTTATAATTTCTTTGTAGTAACAGTAAATTCAAGTCAAATAGTAAATTGACTTATTTTTAGGTAATGTCATTGATTTATCACATACTGAACTTTCAAAACTGTTTTTCACTATTAATCTGAAATGTAGAACCATAAACATTTTGTTTTCCCACAGGTTTTGAGATGCAGCAAAATAGCAAGTGTAAAAGTTTCTGAAATTACACAGCTCATCAACAAAGCCTTAGAGAATGACAAAAAAAGCAGGTATGTGTGCAGTTTAAGATTAAGTTAGAATTTGATCTTCCAATTCATGCAAGACACATATAATATATATGCAAATAATAAGCAATGGAATAATTAAAATTCATATTATACATTTATATTAAATTGATTTACCATTATTATTTTTTTTTCACCCTCTTGTTTTTTTGTTTTTAGAAAGGAGGGTGGAAAGTTTGGCTTTGCTGAGTCCATGCCCAAAGAGCGAATCACAACTCTTAAGAGAGACGAAGCCCCGGTGGAAATGACAGATGTCAAAGAAACAGCCAATGACATTGTGAACAGAACAGAAACTTCCACAGAAGCGTATCTGAATGCATACAGCATGGGGACATGTGGAATAGCCAATAACTCATATTGATTGAGAATGTTTTAATATCTTGTTTAGGATTGCAGAAAAAGCAGTGATGGTTTGATGTCTCATTAGAGAGGCATGAAATGTTTAAGGAATATTGTATTGCTGTGCAAGGTAATTTCTTTACCCTAATATTACTCCTTAACCCCAGTGCCAGTGTTCCCTCTCCTGTTCTTGTTGCTACGGGAACTGCACACGTAGGTGAGGGTATTGTAAACTCATGGGGACTCGATGAGGATGAAGAGGATGAACCTCAGACAGAGGACAGAAATACAGGTACATTGTGTGAGAGACTTGTGTGTTTTTGTGCTGTGGAGTTATAAACACTATATTTGTTCTAAAATCTGAGAAGAAAAATTGCCTGCCCAAAAACACGTGTGTGTGTGTGTGTGTGCAGATGAAGTGATGGTAATCTCAGACAGTGAAGAGGATGAAGTTGTCATTCTTAATGAAGAAGCCCAGTGAGTAAAGTTAATACATCTGTTATCTTCGTAACCTCACTCATAAAAGTACAACATACCCACATAATGAATTCATACCTTCATACAGTGTCATATAACCAAAAATATTCTTTTTTTTAAGGAAATCCAAGAAGAATCGAAAATGAACTTCGGTACTGCAGAGAAAATAAATGATCATATGTCAGACTCCCATACCACTGGACACTATTTGATATTTTTTGTATTACAAAATAAAATTTTAAAAAAATTTTGTTTTTGAGTTATGAAAGTGAAAGTAAAATAAACATTGCTTCCAGTCATGTTAATGAACCGAATAACAAATGTTTTAACTTAAGATTTTTAAGATCTATCACAAGAGTTATCATTACCTTTATAATAAAACAGTATATCTGGCCAGTACGGGGATCGAACCCGCGACCTTGGCGTTATTAGCACCACGCTCTAACCAACTGAGCTAACCGGCCAACTGGCATTACTGGAAACCACATAAAATATCAAACTTAAATTAGACCAGCAGATAACTGTTGTACAGATAGAGTGCCACAGATTTAGAACATCTATCTTGAAAAATACACTGCTCCCAGTGTTTTCTCCTTGTGCCTACTTAATTACTTTGTATAAATATATTGTGTGCTAACCTAACTTTCAAGCATGGTTTCACCACATTACCGCGCATGCGCGTCCATCCTGATGCACGCTTGACAGGCACCAGCGGCGCGTTCCCGTCAGCAGAGAGGGCGCGCCCGTAGACGTTGCTGCTCAGGCTTCAAGATGGCGGAAGCCCTGACAACTCAAGAGGAGGTGGTAAGATACCTAAATATTTTCTCTAGTCCTTTGTCGATTCCGTGGCGTTTCCCGCTGAGCCGCCACAAGCTCATTTTAGCATGTATTATGGTAATATATGTCTGATAATACAGTTTGTTGTTTATTTATTAACGCGAATCGCGGCCCTGTGGCTATTTTTTAAGGTAACGTTAGCTGAGGTTAATGCTAGCCGAGAGCTAGCGACGCTTAAGAGAATTTTGAGCGCTTATGATTGTAGATTTTTGGAGAACTGGTTTCTTGTATAACGACCCTTTCATGTGTTGGACTGAACACCAGCTGTCCAGCACCAAGTAAAATTAGTTTAGCATACAACGTGAATGTGACTCGCGTTATATGGCCAGACTATTCCAGTCTGTTCAGTCTTATTCCAGCATGACTGCATTAAATAAAAGCTATTATAACACAGTTCTGCGTCGCTATCCTGTCAAATGTGTGGATATATGAATGCCCATGTCGCTGTTGGTAAATAACAGCGAACCGGGTGTGTGATGTGCTCCAGTGTTGGAAATTTTAAGACAGGTAACGTTAACCTGTCTCATCACCGTGTGAACACTCGTATATAGTGCTGGAGGTGCCATTTGTTCTGACTCGTTGAGGAAACGGTGTAATATGAGTGTAGCATAACGTCTGTCAACACGATCCGTCTCTCTTTACAGATTTCATATCATCCTCCTGCTTCTGCACATGCATTTGATTGAGTAGTATCATCTTTGGGCAGTGCAGAAGTAAAAGTTTTTTTTTTGCATTGGCAAAACTGGTTCATTTTTGGAAAAGCAGGTACTGTGAGGTAGATAGACTGGAAAGTTATTGGTGCATTAACTAGTGGCATTCAATGTCTGGTCATATGGATAACTAGAGGGTGGGATGTACAGTGATGTTATTTTAGCCTAGTTAATATATAAACTACCTTTCTTATAAAGTTTGGGGTCAGTAAGATTTGTGAGTCTCTTATGCTCAATAATGCTGCATTTATTTGACGAACATACAGTAAGAACAACAATAATCTAAAATATTATTACAATGTAAAATAACTTTTTTCTGTTTTAATGCAATTTTATTGCTGTTATGGCAAAACTGAATTTTCAGCTTCATTACTCCAGTCTTCCGTGTCACATGATCCTTCAGAAATCCTTCTTATATGCTGATTTGCTGCTATAGAAACATTTCTCATAGCAATGTTGAAAACATTTTTGTGGAAACAAAGACTATTTATATTCAGGATATTTTGATTAATACAAAGTTCCAAAGAACACAATTTATTTGACACATCTATTCTGTCCATTCATGCTGAATATAAGTATTAATTTAATTTCTTTGAAAAAGTATTTTACTGACCCTAATTTTTTGAATGTACACTGAAATTATGACACAAAGATTGTCAAAATTTACTAAAACTATCTAAAAACAGATGCATTATTCATTGACTAGGCTGTTGGTAGATTTTGAGTTTGTTGGTTTGACATGGGAGGGTTAATATTACTTGAATAATACCTGAAGAAAGCCATCCGTTAGCATTCCCGTTCATCTCAGTGTAATTTGCCAGAATAAACAGCGACTTTTGAATGGCAGTCAATGAAAAGGCTCCTGTTTGCAGCCAGATGGTGTTAAACCTGGCCAAGCAGCACGGTTATTGGCCATTACGATAATCTCAGAATGCCAAATATCAACTGATTTATCAACAAGGTTTATATATTTTTATCACTAGTAATAGCGGCCAGACAAAATTAACACTATATGGGAAAACATGTATAATAATAAATATACAAAAATGAAATAGAGTAAAAAATAGATGCTGTGAATAGGATGTGTAACTGTCATTAATATGTTTTTTAGATGAAATTTGTGTTTGTGTGTGCGCCAGGCGGTGGAGGAGTTTCTGGCTGAGCTGAGATGTCAGGAACAGTCTCAGAATGCAGATCTTGTCAGTCAGATGACAGCGGTTAAGTTCCTCATGGCAAGAAAGTTTGATGTTTCCAGAGCCATTGACCTCTTCCAAGCTTACAAGGTACAGTAACCTTACACAAAAAGTGTTTGTGTGTGGTTGCTCATATGATAACATCCTGTTACAAACTGTGTGAGAAAGTCCATTTACATTCTAACTCGTGTGTGTCTGCAGAACACCAGAATAAGGGAAGGCATCTACAATATTAACCCAAACGAGGAGCCTTTAAGGAGCGAGTTACTCAGTGGGAAATTCACAGTTCTGGTGAGTGTGATTTCAGATGAACATGATGTGTGAACATTACTATTGAACAGATCAGCTTTTTGGATGCTGTTGCCAGTTTGCTGTTCCTTCTCTACTGAAGGAACTTTTTAGTTGTACAGATTGGAGATGGGATGATTTATAAACTCAAGTCATTGGTGTTTTTTGGGGTCAGATCAGCTTTCATTGTCAGATGTTAAAAACTATTTCAGATTTTGGACATTTTCAGTTCTGATCTGATTTCAGTTCCGATCTGATCAAATAGTACATCACTTACATTTACAGTAATGTAATGAACTTTCTAATAAATTTTATAAAAATGCTGTGGGTACAATATATATATATATATATATATATATATATACTTTTATTATATCTGCAAGGACACATTAAATTGATCAAAAGTAAATACTCTTAAAATGTTACAAATTATTTGTATCTCAAATAAATACTGTTCCTTTGAACTTTCTATTCATCAAAGAATCCTGAAAAAATTATCATGGTTTCCACAAAATATTAAGCAGCACAATGTTTCCAACATTGATAATAATAAGAAATGTTTCTTAAGCACAACATCTTTCAGCATATTAGAATGATTTCTGAAGGATCGTGTGACACTGAAGATGGTGAAAATAAGGAATAAATTACATTTTAAAATACACTAAAATAGCTAAACAGGCATTTTAAATTGCAATAATATTTCACAATATTGCTGTTTTACTGTGTTTTTGATCAAATAAATTCAGCTTTGGTGAGCATAAGACTTTTTTCAAAAACATAAAAAATTCGCAAACTTTTTAACGGTGGTGTATATCTGCATTTGCACTTTGTGAAAGACTGATGAACGAAAGGCACTCAGTAAGAAACCCAAACTTTGGCCAACTGCTACGACAAGAAGAATTTGGACACAAGAATTTTGAATCACTTTCAGATTATGTGAAAGAAAAACTGCGCAAGTCGCAATCATTCATATTTACTGTTCCCGTAAATAAAGCAGAACATAAAGGCCACCATCATTGCTAAAGTGACAGCGAAGGCAATTTAATCTCTGATATCACACACAGAGCAGTTCCATGATCTTTGTTTATTCTGGTCGTTATACTGTTTGTTTCAGCTGTTTTTCATTCAGGCTCATGCTGTATACAGAGTTTGCTCAAGTGTTTGTGTAGGCAGGTCTGATGTATTCATCACATCTTAAACAGTTTTCAGAGCACTGAGCATGCACGAGAACTGTTCCAATGATGTAAGGAATAATCATTTTTGATGCAACTTCTACTACTTTAAACTGGTTGGCTACATTGACTGGTTTAGTTTAATAAGAGCAAGAAAATACAATACAAATACTGTGCAGGGAGAGGCAGAAAACCCCAAAAGGCTTATTTAAAGCCTCCCCTTAAACAACAAGGAAAAAAAGAAACTTTAAAATTAAAGAAAGAGCTAAACTATAATAGCAAATATATAAATGTATATGACTGAATCAAATGAATTACAGCATATATCGAAACCCCCCAAAAATATACATACCAAAAACAAACCTGGTAGGGCTCATAAATACATAAACAACAACAACTGAAAATATACAAGACACAATTAAAAAGCAACAATGAAATGATCCTTTATAATATATTAAAGATGATCATTTTCTTGCTAGATGGGATAAACAATTCCATAATTTAATACTCCTAAATCATATTGAGTATTGACCTCTACAAGTGAGAAATTTTGGATGAGTTAAGTGACAGTGAACCTGTGAATTTACTTTAAAATACATCTTGAATTGCTCTGGAATGTTTATCTCAATCTTTGTTTCACATGCACTTGCTGGTAATGTGTGTATGTATTAGTTACAAGTATGTTGTGTATGCATTAACTGCAAGTATGTTGTGTATGTATGTAAGTTGTATATGCATTAATTTGGCTTCTTTGTGTATAGCCCGGCCGTGACGCGAAAGGTGCAGCTTTGGCACTTTTTACAGCACGTCTCCATCGGCCAGAACTCACTACCCATAAGGCTGTTCTTCAAGCCATTATATATCAGCTGGACAAGGCCATTGAGAGGTAAAATAGACCACATCTATAAATCTGATCAAATTGAATGTGGTTAACTGCTCTGCATCTTCATCTAAAACATCTTTCTCTCCCCCTTAGTGTTCAGACACAGAGAGATGGGCTCATTTTCATCTATGATATGACAAACTCTACATATGCCAACTTTGACTATGAGCTTTGCGTCAAGATTTTGAATCTACTTAAAGTAAGTGTTGTTATGCTGTCAAGACCATCTGTCTGTTTCACAGTGTGTTCATCAGTAGAACTCAATGGGGTTTGGATTTGCTCTTTTGAGATCTATTAAGCTTTTCAATTCGTCATCTGTATTTACTGTTATTAGGGCTGCCGTGATAACGGAATTACTGTAATGCAAGCAACTGGAGTAACCACGTTGTGCATTTTTTAAAAAAAAATTCTATAAGGCTATGCCATTCTTGTTTTACACTTCATGCATGTGTACTGAATTTTAAATAAGTTAATGATAACAAAAGTGAAGAATGTTTTTTTTTCCGGCCAACTGGCTCTTTTTTACTTAAGAGTCCGTGTACAATTGTGATTTGTACAGAGGATCCGTAAATTTGTACTAAACAAGTCTAAACAGACAGAGCATGAGAGATCGACTGAGCAGTTGCGATTACCTGCGTCTGTCCTTCAGGTCAAGGCTTATATTTGTGAAAGAAAAAACAAAGTTTGCCATGTCTAAAGAGGAAAGTTAAATCTTTGTCGTTGCATCCTGTCAATGTTTAAGTATATTTCCCATGAATGGCATCAGCGCTGGTCTATCCATTGAATCAATGCCATTGGTCTCTATGAAGTGAAGCGTCACCCAAAGACCGTCCCTGGCCGCCACCTAGTGGTGTAACAATGTAAGCTGCACTGACTGACTGAAAACGCAGAGACTAACAGTGCTGATCCTGGTGAAATATCAGCAATCTTAGAAATCCTCTCATCCATTTAGATATGAGGATCGGAACTGTTATACATGCATATGCCAATAGCCTAACAAGCTATTTGTCAGGTATCTATTCTGTTATGTAGACCCTTATTTTGGCATTCTGTTCCGTTTCCTTTAGTTCCTGTTTCCCAGATCTGTTTAGTTTTGGTTTCATTGGTTACTGATTATGTCTTTGTATGTTTCTAAAGTTACGTATTAGACATACTAGACAGTATGTGATTTGTATAAAGACAGTATGTATAGTTTTATTTCCTTTTCTTCCCGTTTACATAGTCCTGTGTTTCAGTTGTTCTTGGTCAGCTCTCGTTTATGCATTGTGTTTTGCATTATTGTCCTGCATGTTCTTTCAGAGTGTTTGGATTATTAATAAAGCCTGGTTTGTTTTTGAATCTCCTTCATCTTGGTGCCTGCTGACCACATTGTAACACTTATTCATATAGCGAAAAAAAAAAAAAAAAAAAAAAAAAGAATAATAATAAATGTAACCGTGATATTGAGCCACTCAAAATCACCACAAGGGAATTTCCTTTACCAGGACAGCCCTAACTGTTATACTCATAATTATTGGAGAACTGGAGCTTTATTAATATTCGATAACATACAAGAAGGGCTGGTGATATACTGCATTTTTACAATATATCATGTAACAGCATTTTACATATTGTACAATAAGTAAATTTACATAAGTAGACTTTATTTACTTCCTTGCTACTTCCTTGGTTTTCTTGCAACTGGCAAAGGTGTCAAAGGGTTTGTAATAGTGTCTGAGTTCAGTTGCAAAAGCTACTGAATATTTTAGTGAACAAAAGGTTGACAATATTGCTGTTTGCTATGTTACTTTTGTTTATATGTAACATTCAAAAGTTTGGGATCACTAGTTTTTCAAAGAAGTCTCTTGTATTCACCAAGGCTGCATTTATTTGAATAGAAATACAGTAAACAGTAATATTTTGTACAACTTAAGTAATTGATTTCATTTTTAATATATTTTAAAATGTAATATTCCTCTGATGGCAAAGCTGAATTTTCAGTATCATAACTCCAGTCTTCAGTGGCACATGATCCTTCAGATTTCTCAGAAATATGTTGATTTGCTGCTCAAGAAACTTTTATTATTATAAATGTTAAAAACAGTTGTGCCGCTTAACGTTTTTGTGAAAAACGTGATACATTTTTTCAGGATTCTTTGAAATAGATCTCTTTAGTAACAATGTAAAGGCCTTGTCTGTCACTTTGACTAATTTAATGCTACTTTGCTGGATACAAATTTACAGTCCTTTCAGAATCAAACAAAAACATACTGACCTTCATTTGAAGTACTGTAAATTAAAATGATTAAGCATTTTTAGTACTTCTTGTGCTCATTTAACGATTTCCAGTGTTTTGGTTCTTGCATTTTGAATCTTCTACTTGGAAACAGTGGTTTGTTTGGTTCCTCTGGTTGAAAAAAGTGGCAATGGAGGAAATGACCAGATCTTTAGAAAGTTTTTGAAAAATGTAATTGTTCAAGTCGTTGAGTCCTGCTATTTAGGGAGAATGTTGACCTTTAGAAGGATTATTCTGAGAGTGCAACATGAGACAGTCTCTTTGCTTTGTCCAGAAATGGTGAAAAGTATGTAGACATTCCCTTTTAATTCACCCAGAACAGGTGTACAAAATAAAGCACGCAGTCGCACAGCCTCCATAGGCAAACATTTAAGTAGAAAGAGACGAGCCTTTTGTTGTTCAAGCATTACAATGCCCCTGTGTACATAGCAAGATCCATTAAAAGATTATTTAATGAGTTTTGTGTGAAAGAACTTGACTGGCCGGCACAAAACCTGGATCTGAACTTCACTGAACACCTTTGGGATGAATTGGAACACAGACTGCAACCCAGAACTCATCACTCATCTTTACTTCCTGGCGTCGCTGATGCTGTAGTTTCTGAATGGGAGCAAGTCCCCAACATAATGCCTTCCCAGAATAGTGGAAGCTGAAGCAAAGGGGATGAACCGCCTATTAATGCTGATGGTTTAGCAAGCACATGAGTTTGTAGGCATACGCTATATGCCTACACACTTTAGGGCGTATAGTGTAGTGATTTTTTTTTTATCACAGTTTCCAGAAAATATTAAGCAACACAACTGTTTTCAAAACAGATATTTCCTGAGCAGCAAATCAGGATTTTAAAGTGATATCTGAAGGGTCATGTGAGATCAGTAAATTAAAGGCCGTTAACACCAAGGATAACTATCATCGTGTGAATGGGCATTAATGGCTGATACAAATTCAGCTTTGCTATCACTGAAATAAATTAACCAGAAAAGTTATTTTAAATGGTAACAATTTTTCACACAATATACATTTTTTACGGTGTATTCGATCAAATAAATGCAGCCTTCATGAGCATAAGAGACTTATTTTAAAAACATTTAAAAGTCTTACTGACCTCAAACTTTTGAACCATTGTGTATGTTCCTGATTTTTTTTTAGATGTTTTGTTTAATGGGTGGAAATGTGAATGGAAATACCACAGTCCATTGTGCTTACTGTCTGTCTGTTTTGTGATTTAGGGGGCTTTCCCTGCTCGTCTGAAATGCGTCTTCATTGTGTCTTCTCCGCTGTGGTTCCGAGCACCATTTGCGGTACTCCGTCTGTTTGTGAGAGAGAAACTGAGAGAGAGGGTATGTCTAGAGCTCTGTATGACTTCTATTGTATATGAATATACAAACATTAAACTCTTTGAAACTCTTGAAAGGTTTCAATAATTTGAATGTGATTGCTTATTTATATTCATGTGAATTTTTTTTCTCTCTACCTCTGCAGGTGTGCACTGTAAGAGCCCACGAACTGGTTAATCACATCCCGGTCAGCTCCCTTCCAGAACATTTGGGTGGCTCGTCACAGTATAGTCACATTGCCTGGATTCAGTCCTGTGTCAACTCCAACCCCAATCACCCCAATAACTCTTCCTACGTCACTGCGGACTGCTTGGGCAGCCTGCTCCGCTCCTACTCCATGGAGCATGGGCAGAACACCTCAGCTGATCCCTTTACTGCCAATACTTCAGGGGCCACCCTCCTGGGGGACGGCCTGAACTCTAACTGCACCTTACTAGATGATGGCAATGCCAACCTGCAGAACCACAGGGCAGCAGGGCACGTGCATTGGAATGGCTCTGTGCTGCCAGGTTCCGGGGTCATTTCGGGGTCCAACGCCAATGCCGTCAATGGCCGTGGCCGTCAGCCGCCCCCACAGTCAGACACGCCACCCGACACGCCCCTACATCACAAACACACAGCCGGTGCTATATTACCAGGAGGAGGAGTGACTATGGGTGTGGAAGGAGCATGTTTTGACAACAGTAGGCAGGATGGCAACGGTGCTGAGGACAGCCAACAGGAAATGGAGTTTCTGGAAGAGGATGTGGATGGAGATGGCATTCCACCCCTCCCACTGAAATCAAGGCCGCCACCCCTCCATCACAGCCCCACTCCAGATATGAGCTGGTTTCCGGGAACGACGACGGCAGCGGCTGCTTTGTCGGTGCATGTGGCTGAGCCAGGCGGAATGAGCCTGCAGGATCTGGTGCAGCACGTGAAACGCAAAAAGAAGAAGGGCATTTATCAGGAATACGAGGAGATCCGCAAGGAACCTCCTGCTGGAACCTTTGACTACTCGAAGTAAGTGACGTTTGCATTTGGGTATTTGACATATTATAAACTTCTTTGTCTGTAAATGTATTTGACGATACATTTACAGACCAAGAAGTGTTTGCTTGTATAAATATGATATTTATTCTGACAGGAAAGCCTCTAACCAGATAAAGAATCGCTACAGTGACGTCCTTTGCCTTGACCAATCACGTGTTCGACTCTGTCCGCTCGATGATGAGGACGACGAGGTCAGAGTAATGCCCATTTCCCCTTATGACGATCTTCATGGTTGTCATTGTTCATTGCAGTCATATTATAGTATTATATAATTATTTATATATATACTTTCTTTTTTTACTTTTAATCTTAGTAAATGTATCTGTGTAATGTTAGGGATGCACTGAAATGAAAATTCTGGGTTGAAACCGAATATTCTGGATGCACTGGCCGAAAACCAAAACCGAGAAGGACTTTAAAATAATTATTAATTTCTTATTTTAAATTAATCTATTTTGCATAGTTGTATTAATATTGGACTTTTTAATTAAATTCAATAATTATATTGAATCTGGATTAAAAAAATACAAGCCAATAAAATAAAAATGGCCATACTTTTTTTTTATTTAAAGTAACACACCAAAGTGCTTTGACTTAAATGTTCTGTAGGGCAGTGCAATTTGGGGGAAATATGTAATTGCGATTTGAATTGCAATTTAATTTTGTAAAGTCAAGTTTCAGCTCAATATTCTCAATAGCACACACTCTAAATTGAAGGAGTACAACATGCCTTTAATTTTAGACCCCTCCACTACCTTGTGGTCTAGCAGATGCAGTGTGCCCATTATTAAAACAACTGCAAAAAACACTTTTTGTCATACAGAGCTGCATAAGTGCAGTCATTCAACAACCACAATCAATAGGCTATAGTCAAGATCCATGTTTGGATTTATTGCAGTTCATCATTGAGAAGGTTTCATCGCAGATTTAAATTTTTTCCCCTGTTTTTTTTGTTTTGTTGTTTTTTGACAAAAACAGTGAGAATTTGGCCAAGTTTTAGTTTTTTTAACTACATTTTGTCTTATTTAGTCACAGGGGCATATATTTTTGATACAGGGGCATATTATATTATTGCTGGGGCATATATTATCGGCCTTTTTCCTCTTTCGGCCAAAAACCATACATTTTTGGTGGGCAAAATTTCGGTGCATCCCTTCTGATGTTTATGTATTTATATCAATTACTGAAAACTATTTTTAATAGTACTAGTTTTAGCTACCGATAATAACACATTACATTTGATGAATATGTTATTTTATTTAGACGTCTGACTACATCAACGCTAGTTTCATGGATGGTTACAAGAGGAGTAATGCTTACATCGCTACTCAGGGTGAGACTCTTTGTTTTTCACAACTAAGCATTTCTTTGTGACACATACAGTAAATTTTTTAATTTTGGCTTGTTTCAGGGCCTTTGCCAAAAACG
Source organism: Siphateles boraxobius (assembly GCF_051911475.1). Lineage (NCBI taxonomy): Eukaryota > Metazoa > Chordata > Actinopteri > Cypriniformes > Leuciscidae > Siphateles > Siphateles boraxobius. The sequence continues at coordinate 4,798,559 of NW_027508721.1, read as the reverse complement.
TTTGGAGACTTTTGGCGAATGGTGTGGGAGCAAATGGTTTTAATCATCGTTATGACTACGAGGTTAGTTTCCTTCTATAAAAAGTAATGCTTTAATGCTTTTCCTTTAAGATTTTTTTTTAATGATGATTTAACAGGATTTTGGCCACAATAATAAAGGGCTGAAACTAACAAATACTATACCGTTAAAAGTTTGGGGTCAATAAGGTGTTTGCAAGGATGCAAGAAATTGATCAAAAGTGACAGTAAAGACTTAAACATTTTTACAAAAGATTTCTATTTCAAATAAATGCTGTTCTTTTGAACTTACTATTCATCATCAAATCCTGAAAGCATCATGATTTCTACAAACATATTAAGCAGCACAGTTGTTTTCAACATTGGTAGTAATAAGAAATGTTTCTTGAGCACCAATCAGCATATTAGAATGATTACTGAAGGATCATGTGACTAAAAATTGAAGTAATGGCTGCTGAAAACTCAGCTTTGCCATCACAGAAATAAATTACCTTTTAAAATATTAAAATGTAAAACAGTTTAATAATATTTCAAAACTTTTAAATGGTATTGTACTGTTTTTTCAAATACTTAATTAAAATAAAATAAAAAGCTTTGTTGTTTTTTAATTTAATCAAACATATTCCAAATCAGCTCTAAAAAGAAATTTGACAGGCACAATTTCTTCATGCTGTCCATTTTCTTTGACATGCAATTGAAATTGGGGTAGAATTATATTGTTGCAGCCCTATGATGGTTATTTACATTTTATGCAGTTGAATGAGAGAAATATTATAATATTATAGAGTAATTTAAACAATATGAATTGATCATAGAATGTTTGTCCTTTTATTCCATTTATTTATCTTTTGTCTTCATCATATTATCATTAGGATTAATGACTGGTAAAGAAGACCAGTATAATTCTTGACAATTTTATCTTTGTCCATCTCAGAGTTGTAGAGCGAGGCCGAGTAAAATGCGGACAGTACTGGCCATTAGAGGCTGGCCGCACTGAGGATTATGGGTACTTTTTGGTGAGAAATGTCCATATTGAGATGTTTCAGGACTTTAAGCTATCACACTTGGAGCTCTTCAACACTCAGGTCAGTCCCTCAATCTCTGTTTTTATCTTTTGTTGCCTATATATTGTTTAATTAGGACTGGGCATTGACAAATTTCACGATTTCTGTTCATAAGCTTGTGATTTGATTCCGATATATTTGATTCATTTGTTATTTTTTCTCTCTTAGCTGTTACATAACTATAATAATAAAGGTTAAAATTAACAACTGATTTGTATACAATTGCATATAATGCATTTTTATAATAACTTTATATTAATATAGTATAATAATATAAATATTATTATAAAAAATATAATTAGTATAATAATGTAACTTTTAATAAGAGTACAAATATGAATATGTAATATAGTGTGTTTTAAAAAAAAAAGTTCCTCTCCTCTATAGAGTACATTTTTCTTGCTAATTGTTTATGGTCTATGAATGGCTTTCCTGCAGTAAATGTAATGTTACAAAACATTGTTCTCAAGCTGTTTTATTGACGTCTGTCCCTGGTTGAAACACTGACTGAGCGATTACACAAGACATGATGCATTTCAGTAAGTCATACTGTAAATTTCAACATACTTTCTGATTTTCATTCATGTTTATTTTGTGCTGTAACTAGTAGTAAAGAGGAAGAGATGATCAGACCACGTGCCACTTCAACTGAGGCGCTACAGCGATTTGTCATATGAAAGAGTTCCAAAACCACATTTATTGTTTGAATTTAGTCGTAAAATTGAAAGAATTGAGACTTTCACATCAAAAGTAACCTGCTCTGCCGGTGCGTTGACAGTGTCCTCATTACTCTGCGATGTATTTGGGTGTGTAGCGTGAGAACTGTTTTTTTTTCTTTTTTTTTCTTTGTAGGTTTGTAAAATTTCCCTTACTCTACAGGGCTCTAGAGTGGGACCAAAATTTGTAAGGGTACGACTAAATTTTTTCCTAAGTCGAACCGGTGCACCTAACGTCCTCGCATCCGCTGCCTCTCCACTAATGAAGCGCTTGTTCTCCTTTGACGGAACTCCACTCATGGTTGGATCATATCGTGGTCTAAACCAGTCAGAGACAGAGATGGGGCGGGTCTTTGCCTCTGATTGGCTGTGGTCCAGATATTCCTGTTGGCCTACACTGCTCGTGGTTCGTGCTGTGTGATTGAAATTGCGACCTGAGCACCAGAGAATCAGGCCTCGTTTACACTGTCAGTGAAATGTGACCCAATTCCGATTTTTTGCTCATATGTGACACAGATCGGATGTGTTCTATGACAATATAAACAAGAAAAAAACGCATGCATTCGGATATTTCAAAATGGGTTTCATGCCTCGTTCATATGTGGAAATAAATCGGATATAAATCAGATATGTGCCAATGCGACTATGTAAACAGGCCGATTGGATTTTCTGAGGCATTAGGCTCTGCGGTTCAATGACGAGAGCAAGCCCAACTCGCATCTGGAAAGGGACGTAATGGCCAACCAAACAGTGTCGTCGTAGGAGAGGAATGTGGACAAATGTTGACACAGCATATCAAAGGTTGGCTTGCTCATCCTAAAATTTTAGACCCTCTGCTCCTCGTTAAAGCCCGCCATGATCTCATGAAAGTGCGTCTATAGCACGAATTTTATTTATCGTGTCATATACGGCAAAAATATTTTTTGCGTGCATATGATATAGACTGTATGGTGTGTAATACGCACGTTTACAGTGCGTTTCATATGCACGCAAAAACTATTTTTGGCACCAGTCCTGAGATCTCTCTCGCTGTGCGTTCGTCCATCTGTGCAAGAATAACACCCTTTAAACATGCGCAATGTTTCAGATTAATGTCAAGTGTAAACACATGAATCAGATATGGGTCACAATTTAAAGAACGTGTAAACGAACGGTCAAACTAATCGGATATAGGCATCAAATCAGAATTAGGCATCAAATCAAGGCCTGCAGTGTAAACGAGGCCACGGCAATCAGCATGAGCAAAATAAACACAAGTAAACAGACGACGAGCAATAAAAAGAAATAGACCCATAGAGAGTTTAAAAAAAATAAAGTAGGCCTGTTTCCCCCAACACTCTCCTCGGTCAATGCTCCGACAACAGCCCAGACATGGAGTTACTTCAGCCATCAGTTCAGGGAAACACTTTTAAACAGTAGCTATTTCTATTTCTATGTTTTATTTTGCTCAAAATTGTTTTAGTTTGGCAGCTTAGTGAAGCACTTTAAACATTTTTTTATAAAATAAAAAAAAAGATTGTTATTTTTATATGGAGTATAATTCTGCTTCAAATTAAAAAAAAGTATTTACCTACACCTTATTCTTGTTTAAAATCATTTACATAATATATATGAATGTATATGGAACGTTATAAAAAGGTGACCTTGAAATTGGGGCGTTAAAGGGATAGTTCACCCAAAAATGAAAATTCTGTCAGTATTAGCTCACCCTCATGTTGTTCCAACCCCGTAAGACCTTCGTTCATCTTCGGAACACGAATTAAGATATTTTTGATGAAGTCTGAGTGCTTGATCACTCCTCCATAGGCTTCTTCAGGGATTGAAACTTGCCAGCCCCGAAAAGTTATTAAAGACATTGTTAAAATAGTCCAAGTGACTACAGTGGCTCAATCTTAAGTTTATCAAGCGACGAGAATACTTTTTGTGCGCAAAAACAAACAAAAATAGCGACTTTATTTCAACTATTTATTTCCTTCTCTGTGGGCCTCTAGTCAGTTAACGTAGTGTGATTGTGTAGAGCTACGTCACACGTAGGCTCACTATTGGCCGACGCTGTTCATGTATGTGATGCGTGTGACGTACAACAACAGAAGCTTACGATATTACACTAGTGAACAGACTCGAGGCACACAGAGAAGGAAATGAATAGTTGAAATAAAGTTGTTATTTTTGAGGGTTTTTGCGCACAAAAAGTATTCTCGTCGTTTGATAAACTTAAGATTGAGCCACTGTAGTCACTTGGACTATTTTAACGATGTCTTTAATAACTTTTCGGGGCTGGCAAGTTCAATCCCTTAGAACCCTATGGAGGAGTGATCCAGCACTCAGATTTTATCAAAAATATCTTAATTCGTGTTCCGAAGATGAACGAAGGTCTTACGGGGTAGGAACAACATGAGGGTGAGTAAATACTGACAGAATTTTCATTTTTGGGTGAACTAACACTTTAAAGGCGACGCGAGCAGAGGAAACATTTGGGTGCACCTAAATAAAAAATGTAGGCACACCAGTGCAACCAAGGCAAAAAGTTAGTCTGGAGCCCTGCTCTACTGGTTTGGCTTCGTTTGCACTCCGTCTCTTCTGTTGAAGTGCTACACCGCCCCACTGGTCAAAACGCGTTATCGCAGGCCTTTAAATTAGGACATTTGAGATATACTATTCAACAACAAAAATAACTTTCGACTAATTGTTTCAACCCTATTTACCAGCTGATAACTTATGAAGTGCTTAATGTGTAAAGGAGTGAAAACAGCACCAGGAATCATTACGCACACAAATAAAGATCTGTCGTAAGGAAGACGGTGTTTCCGATGCATGTGTCGAACCGTAATGGGCAATGTAGCTCCTATGACGAGAAAGGAATGAGAAGGTTTGCTTGAGCATTCTGTCCTTTTTAGGATTGCATCTTGTGACATCGCATACTATTTTTGATTTGTTTAGATGCCCTTGCGTTCATATTTCATTCAGACCACACCAAGGTTTGGTTGACAGCGTTCACACTTATTTAAATGAACTGCACTAACAGAGAAATGGCGCCAGAGTTTGTTTCAATTGAACCAAACCTGCTAAGAGTGAACACACCCTTAGATCACACACTTGTGTAGTTACAAGGGATGTGTTGAGGCCTTTTATATGTATGTTAATGTCTATAATAATGTAAATGACAGCACAAGCTTCTCTTTCAGACAGGGGAATGTAGGGAAGTGTCTCAGTACCTCTACATGAGCTGGCCAGATTTTGGTGTTCCGAAGTCCGCGTCAGCCATGTTGGATTTCCAGGCACACGTGAAACGGAGACAAGAGTCTTCATTACGAACACTGTATCCTGATTGGACGGGCCCCCCAGGAGGCCCCCCAGTGGTGGTGCACTGCAGTGCAGGCATCGGCAGAACAGGTGAGTCAACATTTTTTTGAATTTCTTAACTGCACTATAGCGTGTCTTACAAGCTTTCTTTATTCTTCTCCCTCAGGCACGTTTTGTACTTTAGACATTTGTCTCTCCCGTCTGGAGGACATCGGGACAGTGGACATTAAGCAGACGGTGCGTCGCATGCGGACGCAGCGTGCCTTCAGCATCCAAACCTGGGACCAGTACTACTTCTGCTACAAAGCAGTGATCGAGTACGCCCAACAGAGCGGCCTGCTGCAACCCGTGGAGTGGTCCGACACAGAGCTGGAGACCGACAGCGAGTGAATCAGGACAAACAGAACTCGCACGAGAGGGCGCAAGAGACACAGAAGGAGAAGAAGTGGATTTTTCCCCTCCCGGGGCTACAGGTAGATTCCACTGCCACCTCTTTTCTTCCGAGGAAGATGCAGAGATACAGAAACGAGGAGCGGAGGATGCTTTTATCCTGCCACTTTTCAAGCCCTTCTTTTCACTCTGATCTGGACGAGATCAGAGACTGTGGCTTGGTGTACGAGTTGTAGCATTTTTTTTATACATCTAAATATAAATACTGACTTGCACATGTGGAATGACAAACTTGAAAAAAATGCAGTTTATCGTATTACCTGCTCTTTTTTTTGTTGCTCAAAGTGTTGTCGAAATTCAATATCACTCAACTTGGGGTTAAAATCACACTTTTTATCAAAGTGTAAGAACATAAAACTTGAATATTCTCTCTTTTTTCCCTTCTCTGTCACATTTAAATAGCAATTCATTTGTGTCTGAACAGGTTTTAACAGTTTTCTTTCCTTTTTTTGTTGATATTTCTGTACTTCCCAGTTAAACTAATCTTCAAGCCAAAGGTATGGTGTTGAATGCTTGGATGTATCCGTAATGATCGTTGTGACTTAAACCCTTGTATATCTTGTAACATACATTTATATATTGTGCATAACAACCTTTGAAAAGCCTTGTTTTAATATAATACTCTTAACTTTCTTCAGAATTATGAATATAAGTATATGTTGGGTTAAAACAAAAGGAAAAGAGGAGGAGGAACACAACTATGTTATATATGGTGTATCTTGGTGACTGTTCTGGAGGTCCTGCAGTTTTAATTTTTTAACTTCCCGTTGTCCATGATTATCCAGCCTTAATGCAGGGCGTCTATCATTCACAGAGCGTCTCAACTGTTAGATTCTATCTGCCCTTAACCTTCAATCACTGCCTTGCTCCCTCTAAAGTATGAATTTTGACTCAGCTGTTTTTTTGTTTTTCTACCTAAAAAAAAACAAAACAAAAACTATGAGCCCCAAGTTGAAGTATCCTGAGCCGCGCGGACACTAATTCTGTTACCACGATTATCTGAAGTGTTCCGTTCTGATGTGAAGTGTTGGAGTCATTTGTTACGAGTGAGCTGGGGTCTTCAGCTGTGCGGTGTGTGGAGTCCTGGGGTCAAAAAGCCTCAGTTGTTGTGCCTTCAAGTTTTCCGCAGCGCAATGTGTAGTTTCAGGCAACGAGCAGAACAACTGGTCTCACATGCATATAGGGAATTTATTTTAATCTCAGGGGTATACTTGGTGTTTTCCTGCTCTCAAAAACGTCATTTGCCTCTCTGGTAATTATTTCCACAAAAAAAAAAAAACTATACAAATTTTATTTTGAATTTTATACAGCATCATGTATTATATTCTGTTTTTATTTATGCCTTTGTAGAACTTCAGCAGTATTGAAATTTGAATGTTGGTACGAAAAAATGAACAGTCATACTATTTTAAACAGATAAGCTAAAGAAATCAAACCGTAAAACAAAAGACTGATCAGTTTTTTTGTTTTTTTTAAGTCGTTTTAAGTTCCGTATGGAATTATGTTACTCAGCATTGTGTTTCGGGAGAAAAAAAACTCAGTTATTTTTCCAGATGCCTGTAGCAGAACCTTTTTCATAGTCTGTGAACTGTTAAAGGGCCAAGACTGAAACAGACACGTGACCCATCAGCACGGCTGCCACTAACAGTTTTTAACTATTTGCCAATCAACAAGACAGAAAGAGGTTTTACATGTAAGAAAACCAAAAAGAAGAAAAAAAAAACAAGATATGAACTTGAATGTTATGATTAGATAAAAACCACGTTATCTTTGGGAGAACTTTGGAATGCTTTCTCCTTGAATATCAATGCTTGTATGATGACACATGGTAGTGAATGTGTGAAACATCCCTCTCATCTAATGTTTACTTGTTGACTGACTTGTCCAATGCAGGTGTGCAGAACATGATTCACTGTTTTATACAGTGGATTCCTGCTTGAATGAGACTAAGTGGAAGACACTTGGCTCTGATTTATTAAAGCAGTCGGGAATGCAATGTGTGTCTTTTTTCATTTGGTGCCCAAAGTTCTTGTGATTGAGTAATGGCCTTTTTTTTTACGTAAACACGAATATTATTCGGAAAATGAACGTGTGTTTGTGTGTTAAATGTTGATGAGGATTGAAACTTGAAACACTGACTGCATAGAAAAATATAGCCGTTTTGTTTTCAGAAAGGAGTGATTTATTTTGGAATCTGCTACAGTTTGGTTTAATTTTTTGAGCCAAATAGCATATTGCTTTGACTTACTTTTGATATGATTGATTGCTGGTTTGAAAGCTTCACACACAAAAGTAGTAATGAAATAATCAAATTGATGCCTGTGACTAAATACATTGGCTCGTGTGCAATTCCAACAGAAAGCTGCACAGGAATTATAATATGGATTTGTACTTGTTCATAACAGAAGGTGGATGTTATTCTCAGCTTCTGTAAACCCTGGAATTAGATATACATATAAAAAGCTTACCAGCACTCTACATTGTTCCCACTATTGATATAAACTAAAATTAGCTACCTTGTTTATACAAAACATTGAAAAATTATTGGGTGACTCCTATAATGCTGATAGCATATTCTACAGTTTTAAAGGGCACCTATTATGCCCCTTTTTAAAAGATGTAACATTGGTCTCGGGTGTCCCCAGAATGTATTTTGAAGTTTCAGCACAAAATACCCCACAGTTAATTTATTATAACCATTTGAAAATGTCATTTTTGGGGCCTGTTTTAAAAAGAGCTGTTTTGGTGTGTACCACCTTAAATGTAAATGAGCTGCATATCCCGGCCCTGGCCTGCCTTTGGATGAGGGCGTAACTTGCATACCTATGACAATGAACACAACAGTCGTTAGAAGCAGAATGGCTGAAAGTGAGAGACGAGACCTGCTGTTTTGTATGGCATTCAGCCGTACATGTTTGTACCGGAATCAGACCCAGATGATGAAGAGACTCTGGCAGAAGAAACACAAATGAGAATGGACCAGGACGTCTCGGATTGGTTATTTGATACATATATGTACTTATAGAGTTGTGATCGCGCCCCCTTTGCAATTATGGATGTGCGACACACAAACAGTGATAACGTTGGCGCAATTTTTTGAAAATACAAATACTGTGATAACGTTTGCTACAAACGAAATTACATTTATGTGATGTTTCTGTCTGCACGCCAATATCCCTCGTTCTACAGCTTCGTGTCGATGTGCTGGCCTTGTATATAAACATAACGTTAGCAATTTTGATGTCTTGTCTTTACAGAAAACATGCACAGTTTTTAATACAATATCTTTAAATATATATATATTTATAAACGTGTGGTTACACACTATACAAACAAGGTTTGAATTATATACACAGACATCCTACGACGACGACGACAACAACTTTAGACGCATTTGTTGTTGAATTGGCTGACATCGACTGAAATGACTATTTGCTCAAAAATCATAAAATACACTTACTTCTACTGGAGGTGACGTTGGATCTCGAACAGTAGGCAACGATCCATAGTTGAGGATTAACTTTGAAGCAAGACCTGCTTTGAATTGACCCTCGTTCACAAAACAGTCAGTCAGAAAATGATTCGAGCAAACAATCGTACTTTGGAAGTTTAAGTGGCGCCTTTCCTTCCTAAATAAAATCCATCCACTGCATTTTGAGTGGCTCTGATGTCGGAAGTAAGTGAAAACTACTATGTATGACGAAACACTGAGGACGGAAGGTGCCCACTTGAAGACCCTAGAGATGTTCCCTACTCCGCTCAATCCAGAGGGTTGTTATGGGGGACCGCACTGTGGTTGCAGCCGTTGTGTGTGCTGACGCGCAATACACTGTATTAACACCAGACAGAAGATTCACGTCACTAGATGGAAAGAAGCGTAAATGGATGGAGAAGCATAGGTTACTGTAAAGCTACGTCTTAGTTGGTGATTATCTTGGCGAAAGCCGAGTACAAATCAGCATGAAGTTTTAACATCTACTCTCGTGTAATGGAAATCATGAAGATCTGGATACGTCCAGTGACTGCGGTGAATAGTGCTGCTGGCAACAAGGGAAAGACCTTGTGACAGCCTGGAGAGACAGCTGACAGGAGGAAAGAGACCCCAATGGGGCTGGTAAGGGTTAGCTACCCTTGTCGGCAGTATCCAGCTCTGTGTTTACAGGATGCTGGAGACACCCGCCCAAGGCTTCTGAAAAATTAAAGAGGAAAATACCCCTAGAGTCTGCGAGAGCAGGGGCGGAAGATGACTCAATGGTGGACAACATGGTTAACGACTTTGGAATGGAAACGGATATGAGTATAGAGAGTACTTCACAAAAGACTAGTTCAGGTTCTGCAGTTAGCAAAGCCATTGAACTCCAAGCTTGTGTCTGTGGCTGGAGCAAGGCGACAACGGTCAGGGGTTTGAAGATTCATCAAGGGAAAATGAAATGCTTGAGGGAGAAGGGACAAGGGCCTCGCATTGATCAGTACTTCTTACGAAGTCAGTCAAGTCAGTCGAATGAAATCCAGCGACAGGAAGCAAACCACAGTTCGCAGGATATCAGCACCCCTGTCATAGAGGAGAGGAGGGTTTGCACAGTTAGTGATGAACACATTGATTCTTGTGAACCCGGTCAGACTAACCAGCATAAGAGAGAAAAGAACCTCAACGGGCATAGGCCTGGAGTTAGATGGCCAAGAGCTTGTGAGAAAACTGCATGGGACACGGTAAACACAGATCTATGCTTTGCATTAGAAATATTAACTGGTACAGTTGAAAAGAAGCTGGATAAATTTGGGGACATCATTTACGCATATGGAAGTGAGAGGTTTGGTGTGGAAAAAAGGAAGGAAAAAGTACAAACTACTCCTGGATTGTCTAGACGGCAGCAGAAAATTGAAGGGTTAGTTAGAGAAAGGAGACAGCTGAGGAAGCAATGGAAAAGAGCGGAACAAAGTCAGAAGGAGGGACTCAATCTCTTACAAAGGGCCATAAAAGATAAGCTTGCAACATTACGCAGAGCTGAGCAGCCTACGGAAACGCTACAAAAAGAAGGAGCGTGCGAGGGCTAATTTCTATAAAGATCCATTCAAATTCGCAAAGAAGTTATTCACCAGTGAGAAGAATGGCACTTTAAAAGCATCTAGGGTTGAGCTAGAGAGATATTTGGAGGAAACACATACAGATGCAAAAAGGGATAAGCCTATGTCTATTCCGTCAGACATCCCACCTGTCAATCCACCAGAATACCAAATGGAGGTCTGTGCACCTAAGTGGAAAGAGATAGAGCAGGTTGTGAGAAAGGCAAGGGCTTCATCATCTCCAGGGCCTAATGGAGTTCCGTACAGAGTGTACAAGAGTGCTTCAGGAGTTCTACGAATTCTGTGGAAATTGATAAAAGTGGCTTGGGAAAAGCAGGTTGTACCTAGAGCATGGCGCAGAGCAGGGGGAGTCTTTATACCCAAAGAAAAAGATGCTACAAGCATCAGTCAGTTTCGCCCTATTTCACTATTAAACGTCGAAGGAAAGATTTTCTTCAGCATTATTGCTCAGAGATTGTCAACCTACCTATTAAAGAATGGCTTCATTGACACTTCAGTTCAAAAAGCGGGCATTCCAGGATTCTCAGGATGCTTAGAACACATCAGTGTTATCTGGCAACGAATTCAATCAGCTAAAAAGGAGAGGAAGGAGCTCCACGTGACATTCCTGGATTTGGCTAATGCATATGGTTCAGTGCCACATGAGCTTCTTTGGGCATCATTTGATTTTTTCAGGGTACCGATGTCGATAACAAATTTAGTGAAAGCCTATTTTGGAGATTTGCAATTTAGTTTCTCAACTCCAGAATTCAGCACTACATGGCAATGCTTAGAGGTTGGAATAATGAGATGCACCATTTCTCCACTGGCTTTTACCATGGCAATGGAAGTAATCATTAGGGCATCAAAATGGGTAGTAGGAGGAGAGCGCTTGGCTTCTGGGATGCGACTACCACCAATCAGAGCATACATGGATGACATGACAACCATGACTACAACGGTAGCCTGCACTAATCGGTTATTGGGGAAGTTAACAGATAATATTGAATGGGCACGAATGCAATTTAAGCCCTCTAAATCAAGGAGCATCTCCATAATTAAAGGCAAGGTAGTAGATAAAACATTCTTCATTAATGGTGAGGCAATACCAACAGTTTCTCAGAAGCCAGTGAAGAGTCTAGGGAGATGGTACGATGGGGATCTAAAGGACACAGTTCGAGTGGGAGAAGTTAGACGACAAGCAGTGGAAGGGTTGAAGAGCATAAACAGCTGTGCTCTACCATGCAAACTGAAACTCTGGTGCTTTCAGTTTGGTCTACTGCCAAGGTTGCTGTGGCCACTGACTGTGTATGAGGTTTCTTTGTCAACAGTGGATAAGCTGGAAGCGTTAATAAGTTCATACATCAGGAAATGGTTGGGAGTTCCACGCTGCCTCAGCAGAGTGGGACTTTATAGTAAAGGAGTATTGCAGCTGCCAGTCTCTGCTTTAACCGAGGAGTTTAAGTGTGCCTAGGTCAGACTGGAAATGACTTTAGCAGAGTCACGTGACAAATGTGTAAGGGAGACAGCCCCTGTGGTAAAAACTGGTAGAAAGTGGTCAGCAAAGAAATCTGTAGTAGAGGCAAAGGCTGACCTTCAAATTGGGGATATCGTGGGACAGGTACAGCATGGAAGAGGGGGTTTTGGGCTCAGTTTAGCTCCTCCTAAATGGCACAAGGCAGGCCCAGCCCAAAGGAGGAAGCTGGTAGTCAACGAGGTGCGAAAGCAGGAGGAGAGGATGAGATGTATAAAGGCCATTTCCCAGGCCAAGCAGGGAGAGTGGATGAGATGGGAGAGTGTGGAACAACGCAAAATGGGCTGGCAAGACCTTTGGTCAATGGAAGAGAGTAGGATCAGTTTCCTTATTAGGTCAACATATGATGTTCTCCCATCACCGCAGAACCTAAACCTCTGGGTAGGAGAGGATCCATCTTGTCCTTTGTGTTCATCACCTGCCACATTAAGGCACATTTTGACAGGATGTAAGGTGGCTCTTAGCCAGGGTCGGTTTACTTGGCGCCATGACCAAGTATTGCGATGTTTGGCTTTAGCATTGGAAGGCAAGCGTAGTATGACCAATAAATTGCCGCCTGTTCTAGCAAAACATTACACGCAGAAGACAATATTCCTCCGCCCAGGCGAGCAACCACCAAGAAAAGGTGCTAACACCAATTCTCGCCCAGGACAACTGGAAGCTGCTTGGGACTGGAAGATGCTGGTTGATCTTGATCAACGGCTTATTTTTCCACCTGAGATTGCCACCACTAACCTACGGCCAGATATTGTTTTGTGGTCTGGATCAGCACGCATTGTTCAACTGATAGAGTTAACAGTCCCATGGGAGGATGCGGTAGATGAGGCATATGAGAGGAAGAAACTGCGGTATGCTCATCTGGCCACTGAAGCAGAACAGCGAGGATGGAGGGTCCAGGTTTATCCAGTGGAAGTGGGTTGTCGTGGTTTTGTGTCACACACTACAACCCGGTTCCTCAGAGACGTCGGATTCAGTGGCCAAGAGTTGCGTCGTACAGTAAAGAACTTATCTGAAGCAGCAGAAAGGAGCAGCAACTGGCTGTGGTTGAGACGGAAAGATTCTAGCTGGCTGTGTACAGGCCGCCATGCTACGGTTTCGTAGAATTCTTGAAACTTGAAAGGTCTGTTGGTTTATTTGTATAGGTTGTATAGTATTTACAGTCATTACGTTCCTGTGTATATTGCGTGAATGACGGGTGGTTGGGCAGATATTGTGTTTTGCGGTAGGTGGTATGCCATACGGAACCGTTGCCACTGAAACTGCATATTAACGCACCAGTGGGGCTTGACAGCCTTAGTCAAACGGGTTGGCGCGTATGGTTGGGTTGCGGAGAGATTGTGAGTTTGTGGTTAGGTCTCAGCAGCAACTGTTGGTTTATTTGTATAGGTTGTATAGTATTTACAGTCATTACGTTCCTGTATATATTGCGTGAATGACGGGTGGTTGGGCAGATATTGTGTTTTGTGGTAGGTCGTATGCCATACGGAACCGTTGCCACTGAAACTGCATATTAACGCACCAGTGGGGCTCGACAGCCTTAGTCAAACGGGTTGGCGCGTATGGTTGGGTTGCGGTGAGATTGTGGTTAGGTCTCAGCAGCAACTGTTGGTTTATTTGTATAGGTTGTATAGTATTTACAGTCATTACGTTCCTGTGTATATTGCGTGAATGACGGGTGGTTGGGCAGATATTGTGTTTTGTGGTAGGTGGTATGCCATACGGAACCGTTGCCACTGAAACTGCATATTAACGCACCAGTGGGGCTCGACAGCCTTAGTCAAACGGGTTGGCGCGTATGGTTGGGTTGCGGAGAGATTGTGAGATTGTGGTTAGGTCTCAGCAGCAAGAGGGAAGTAGAGGTCAGTAAGCTGGGCTGAGTTGAGTGGGGGACGGAGGGGGGTGACTCTGGGACGCCAGAGTCACTGTCGAGCCCTCTTAAGGTGTCGTGGGCTAGTCGACGAAACACTGAGGACGGAAGGTGCCCACTTGAAGACCCTAGAGATGTTCCCTACTCCGCTCAATCCAGAGGGTTGTTATGGGGGACCGCACTGTGGTTGCAGCCGTTGTGTGTGCTGACGCGCAATACACTGTATTAACACCAGACAGAAGATTCACGTCACTAGATGGAAAGAAGCGTAAATGGATGGAGAAGCATAGGTTACTGTAAAGCTACGTCTTAGTTGGTGATTATCTTGGCGAAAGCCGAGTACAAATCAGCATGAAGTTTTAACATCTACTCTCGTGTAATGGAAATCATTTACATTATTACATCCCACAACAGAACACTTGTGTTTCTGAACACCGGATGTCGTTGAAACAATGCAGGATGGCGTACAGATCACCGAGGGCGGGGTCTATGCCAAAACCACAGTGTCAATCAAACCACGTAGGTGGGGCTTGCTCAATTCTACGTCACATTGAGCCGAATCTTAGGGCCCTTTCACACCTACCTTGTTTGGTCCGGACTTTCGGACTTTTCAGTTTGGTCCGAATCAAAATTGCAGGTGTGAAACCTCCCTTGGACCACGGTCCGGACCAAAAAGATTAAATTTGGTCCGACGAAAAGAGGTAGTCTCGGTCCGGATCAAACTGAACAAAGGGTTGGTTCGTTTCAAGTGTGAAAGCATTTCTGTATGGTTCGGACTTAGACCTTTTACAGGAAGTTCCGGTGGTTCCCGCATAGCCGAAAAAACAGAAGATGGCAGGAAAAATGAGCCGTACGCACATGGGGAGAGGAGGAGACGAGGTTTTTAATTGAAGTATGGTCTGATGACATAATTAGAAGTCAACTGGAAAAAATTCACACAAGAGCTTGCATGATTGCTTGCAGTCTTCTCCTCCTTTCCTGCTGGCGACGATAAAATGTTCGCACGACGAGGACGTTCATTTGGCGAATTTGAACTAGCCTTGTGTATAGTTGGTGCTGCAGGTAATTATGCCATAAAAATAACAATACAGTTGCAACGATATGCGTCTGTTCATTCATAATGTCAAAGTTACCCGCCGCATTGACAACACGCTGACGTCAGACGCACGTCCATTTACAAACCAATCAATGTCGAGATGCAGCCCACATAGATGATGACGACAGGACGCAAGTATGTCACGTAAAGTTCTTTAGTGCGCTCGCATAATTGCAGTGTGAAACCAAACCAAAACTTTCTGAAAGTATCCACCTTATTCCTGACGAGCTTACTGCGTTTTGAATTTTGGGTGGCACTTCCGGTTTGGGGAACTCCCATTCAAAAAGACTGAAACGAATCATTTCAAATCATAAGGTTGCCCTAGCTGATCCGTCAGTTTGACTCAATGAGCTATCAGTTTTCTTTCACGTTTTATCTAAGAATAACATCAGAATAACGTAACACTTGGTATTTTAACGTGACATGTTATAACAAGAATATCTATAGTAGGAGCTCTGCATTCTTTTCCTCATGATTATTTTCTTTTTTACTTTTGAATTTCGCTGTAATAGTATGATAAAGGTCAACATATACTGCACATTTGTGGTCTGTTCTCCCGATTTAATTTACGATGTAGCCTATACCAATTCACTGGAATACTCCCCAAATCCTGCACGTCTCTTTCCAGGTTTGGTTTCACAGGTAAATTTACAATTTATTATCTGTCAAAATGACTGAAATCACTTTAAAATAGTATCACGCAATGCTGAAGTAAAACATTTTTTTATTATTAAGGCAACGATACAGATTACCGCCGATGTTGCTGTGGAAAGATACTTTTTCATAGATTATTCATGGTCTGTTGAAAGTAACGTTACCTTGTTTACGCTTTTACACTTTTAAATGTCCTTTTAATGTTCAGTGGTTGAAGGGTAAGTAGAATAATGTAATGTCATCGTACACGGTTTAAAAATATATTATTGCGTCCAGAGCTAGTCTTTCACTGATTGTTTACAGCTTAACGGAAGTTACACCCATAATTCGCGCAAAGCGTCATGGGGCGCAGGAATACTGTGGATAAAATATATCAAAATGTGAACTTTGGTTCGGACCTTGGTGCGGACTTTCAGGTGTGAAAACGCCCTTAGAACAGCTCGTTCTGAGACCGTGCTTATGATTTATTGAGATTGTAAAAAAAACACTGGGTGGATTTTTATCATTCTAGGGTGGTTTTGCTCACACACTGCCAACACACGTACATTTATGTTCAAACACCATGTAAAAGTGCATAATAGGTGCCCTTTAAAAGCAAAGGAGATAACATTGTGTATAACTCCTCTGCTGATATACACAATGGATTGTGTATATGTTTACACAATATTTAATCCAAATGTACTCAAACATTAACACTAATATAGGCATTGTGAAGACTGACTGTAGGTAAATGGTTGAACTGACACTAGGGGCGCTAACATCTGTTAATCGAACAAGTTTATTCGCTGATGGCAATAATCTCAAAATGGTCAAATCAGAACTAGGAGCATATCAGTGCTGGATAACAGTGCTGGAGTTTATTTTAACACTGACATAAAATAATAGTCCTGTTTTTCTTTCACATTTACATCAGGTTTTTATCATAGACTGTAAAAATTAGGCTATAATGCTGCGTTCACACCGGACGCGAATAGCGCGACAGGCGCGAGTGATTTCAATGTTAACGGTGCTGATCCACTTGTCCGTGCGACACTTCAGTCGCGGCGCACTCCACTTTATTCCTATGGGTGACGTCACGCGACTTTAACGCGCCCGCAAAGCATCCCGGGAAGGCGGCGCTTCATTTGGAAAAATGCTGCGCGTCAAAAAGCTGGCCGATGGTCAATGCAAAGACGCGTTACGCGCGTAAAAAATTCCTGCCGCGCGAATGAGGCGTAGAGCGCGGCGCGGTAGACGCGAATACGTATGGCGCAATTGAGCGTCTGGCGCATTTCGCGCAAATGGTGCATTTTGTGCATTCAAGCGTTTGACGGGAATTTGCGTCTGCCGCCCGAGTTGAAAAATCGTAACTTTGGCGTCAATTCGCGCCGCGCCTCTAGTATTTGTCGTAGTAGAGTCCTTGCGTAGCACTTCATCTTTTATAACATGAGATCTTGGCCTAAATTACAGAAAAAAGTGAGGACAGGTGTCGTGCCAAGGTACCCCTGAAGTGTATCCCCGGTCGCGGGAGCGCGCTCGCATTCAGCAGAAGGTGGGCCATTGGTTTGACTAAGGTAAATTAAACTATAACACGTAAATTGTTGAAATGATCGTTTTAATATTGTTGTTTTATCAACGAGGTTTAGCAAATTCAGCTATCAGGTGGCCCATCTATCAAAATAAATTATTTTATTCTTCTGTATAGGCTATAAGGATCATTGCACTGAATTAAGAATGTCTAAAGTTACTGAAAAATCAAGACGACCATAACGTTTCACTCATAAAGCAAACAGCCTTTAGATATTACATTTTTCTGAATCCCCCCTCTTCCTTCCATGGTGAATTATTATCAAAATGATTTAATAATGCATTGCACTTAAATAGTAGGCTGGTCAATGTCATACACAAAGAGCGATTGCAGATGATGGCCTATCATCAAGTGTTTTATTTTGTGAATACTTAACATCATGTCTAATAACAGCAGTGAATATGGACAAATTTCTTGTTTCCTGACAAAAGTTTTAGTGGGATAGGCCTACAGATTTTTATCACCTTCTGCTGAATGCGAGCGCGCTTTCAGGGGTAAGTAGCCTACCTTGGCAGTTGGCACGACACCTTTCTATAAGTAAACTTTATAACCTGTAAGTTGATAAAAACAGAATTTATTTTGCTTGTCACGCCAATATCACTGGTCAATATAACCAATCACTTATCCTGAATAATGGAAAGCCCCACAAACCATTACCAAGAGGAAATAATGACTCCCTGGACTATTCTTACCATTTTATTTGTAACAAATAAAACTTTTCCAGTACAATTGTATTCTCACACAGCTGTCCTTACAACATAAAGTAGGAAAATTAAAAAAGAAAACGTCCTCTGAAATATTTACATTTACTACAAAATCAGAGGTAAAAGATTTCCCTTTTGTGTTTCACATTACTTGATGGGTGAAATTGTAAAACCACTCACAACATTTGACAATATGAAAATTGTGATACAATGCATATTTGGTCAGATTACATGATATAGATTGTGCTAGTTTATTTTTCACATGAAACAATGTCATGATTCATCAAAATCAGATGGTGCCTTCGTATTGTACAAATGGACTGTCATGCACTGGAAAATAGATGAATTTATAGCTAGTTTCAACAAAAGTTGAAATTTGAAAAACCCTGAAACTTGGATGTGATATTAATATGTTGTAAGGTGTAATAATATGGAGATTTGCAAGATAGATTTTCAAATACAAAACTAACTCAACTCTGGTTAAAAAAAAGTACTCAAAGACAAAGATGTTGCAAAGAAAGAAACATTTCCTTACACCGAAAGTAAAATGAGCTGAAGTTCGCAGTGACCAGACTTCCTTGGGAATTACTGAATGATGAAGGAAGGAAAATCACTCATTTTATACCAGCCTGTCATCTAAAGTATTCAACAATAACATTATGCGCATATTGTCTTAAGCTTTGTAACCAAAACTTATTTTTTCTCTTAACATGCACACACTGTGAGCAACACTGTGAAATTAATTTCATTCAATACAAATAACATTCTGTGTTGAAGAAATAGTAAGGGTTAGTGCATAGAACAAGAGTGCAGTCATTTCCCAAACCATAACCAGACTGTCATGGGGCCATGATACTCATATAGACACGTCAGGGTCATTTTTATGTCGTAGGTCTAATTTGTCATGCATTGATGTTTTATTAATCAAATTTTAGACATCAAATTTACAGTGAACAGTTTTCAATTTAAATTAGTTTGAAGCAACTAGCTCTGGCTTTTTTAATCTCACCTTCAAATGCTTCCTCAAAGCTAGAACAAGTGATATTGTCTGTCTTTTTGTTGATTTTGACACACCAACATCATTGATGCTTTCAAACATATGTGAAGATGACACCTCACAACGCTGATAAACAAGAAAGGAGACATTAACCGTTAGAAATGAAAGTTTCCTGCAGCGGTATGGACTGAAACTGCGAAAAACTTTACTGAATTATAATTTCAAATACAAATCATTTATAATGTAATGGCTATTATATGTAATGGAATATGCAGTTCTCTTGGCCCAATATAGACGCAATAAACGTGTGCCCTCTCAAAAATGGACACATATTGGCTTTCAATTCAATAATTGTCTAGTCTTCTTGGCAGTACTTCACTTGAACGAACCGCACTGGTACTTAAAATTGGTCTGTGTGTGAAATATATTATATATTAAAATTCAATCAGGCGGATATAACTGTATTTCATTCTGTTTTATTACATATTTTATATATATTTATATTGTTTTATATGTGTTTTTTTAAAAGATAAAAGCAGGTTCATATCCATAAATATTGAACATATAACCATTTTAAACATGTGACTATGATAAGGCACTACCAGTGTCAAATGATCCATTATGTTATTGTTTTGAACACATCAACTCATGTTTAGAGGGTTTAGCTTCAACATTTGAACTTCCAAACCTGATCGAAAGCATCTAAATAGTTGTTTGGGTAATAGTTTAGTGGGAAAAAAAACCTCTTTAATTTTACTGCAATCAGTACTCTTCTTATGTGCATTGACAAGAACCTCACTCACATAGTATAAATATCACTTAATACATTGACAGTTTTTATATATATATATATATATATAGCTATATGCATAATAACACATTTGTTTTATACTTTATATCATATAGGATTAATGAGACAATATAATTACAGTGAGAATATCTCTAATACTTGAGTGGTTTAAAACTTGAAGGTGCCGTCACATTCAATATTGCACAGTTTCTGAGACAAATCTCCATTTTCAGCTTGTTATTTTTCCTTGTCTTAAATCTGTGATAGATATATACGTATATCTATGTGTGTGTGCTACAGATAAACGAACAGGATACTGGCATAAGCACCAATACTTAGGGCTTTTTTTATTTCATTTTGTATGCATCACTTAAACAAGTGAGTTGGTGGATCCACTATACAACTGGTGACAAAAAACAGTGGAAACTCTAAACCCGAACTGCATCCTCTTACCTTTTTTTTTTTTGTTAAACAAATTATGACACATAAGAAGTACCATCAGATTGTTTGATTGTTGTCGTCTCCCACAATTTCAGAGTCTCATTGGTCTGTTAAATTGATCCAGACGGCACATGGTTGGTTTCAGGAGATTTCATTGGAACTGTTGGCCTGCTAGCTGTAATGCCAAATCTGTACTCAACCCTAAATATGACTTGACAACTTTCAGCTATATGATTGCAGCTACAATTTGTTGTGACAATTCTGTATCTCAGCTGCCCTCCCTGTCTGGCTGTTAAATTGTGCTGTCTAGAGAAATCAAACAGACTCTGGAGCTGTGGGCAACACAAAGAGGCAGTCAGATTGATCAGACGCAGGTCTCGTTGTGTGATGATGTGGCCCTTGGTCCAGGGGAAGGTTTTAGGTTGCATAGTGATCAAAACTGCCCAGGTATTCCAGCGCTGCTCGATAGCAGAACTGGTACTGCTCCTGTGGAGGGAAAGGACACACACAAACACACACACACACACACACACACACACACACACACACACACACACACACACACACACACACACACACACACACACACACACACACACACACACACACACACACACACACACACACATCATTTGATCCGAATCTCAGAGCTGATCAGTATACTACTGAAATTAGTGTACACCTCAGGGTAAAAGTCAAATTTAAAGGGATATAAACTTTGTATACTTTTTGTGAAAAGCAATTTCGAGATACGAATAGACAATTATGAGAAATAGTCACAAGTAACAATTGTGAGATATGAAGTCATAATTATGAGTGATAAAGACACAATTGTAAAAAATAATCAATCATCTCATGAAGTCACAATGAGAAATAAAGTCATAATTATAAGAAATAATGTTGTTATTATGAGATATAAAAATCAGTTACTAGAAAGTCACAGTTGAGGGATATAAAGTCATACTAATGAGTGATAAAGTTACAGTTGTAATAAATAGTTAAGTCACAATGAGAAATAAAGTCATAAAAAATATTGTATTTATTAGACAGTCACAATTGTAAGAAATAGTATTATGAGCTATAAAGTCACAATAATAAAACATCTCATAATTGGTTTTATTTCTTACAATTGTGACTGTCTAATAATTAGTCACAATAAAACTAAAAATAGTCACAAACAATTGCAAGAAATGAAGCAAATTATGAGATATAAAGTCTCAATGACAAGTTATAAAGCAAAATAGTGAGAAATAAAGTCACAACTGTAAGAACTAAAGTCAACTATTAAATAAATTAGGTGATTATGAGAAATAGGAGCAATAGGAAAAAAATCACAATAATGAAAAATAAAGTAAATTGTAAGAAAGTTGTATTTATGATACATTAAGTCAAAATTATGAGAAAAGTAGTGTGTGAAACATAAAGTCGCAATAGTAAAAAATAAAATAAATTATGGCATAGAAAGTCACAATAATGAAAAAAAAAAAACACCTGACATGTCATTGCTTGAGCCAATGTTTCAAAATAGAGCAAATATAGCTTTTAGGGAGAATCAATCAACAACTGCATGTTAAGCTACGATAGGAAAAAGTACTTCAACATCAACAGAATTTCTCAGCGGTTTTAAAAGTGATTAACTCTTGCTAGTCAAAAGAAATGATGGATCTACAAGTAGTTCCATGGAATTATGGGTAGAAAGACATCAGTACTGCATGATGTGGGTTGCAGTATGCAATCTTACCTCTGTCTGAACCATGGCTGGTCTTTGAGTACGCAACATTTTGACAGTCTGGAAGATGTCGACCACTCCCTCATAACGCATCCTCTCCAATACTATACTCAGAGTGATAAATACACCTGTCCTGCCAACGCCAGCACTGCACACGCACATCCCAGAAAATATTACTTCCCGTAATACATGTGAGAATTCATTTTATTTCACAGCTCTTGGTAAGACTTGATTGGCATTTTGAATCATGACATTTTGCGGTTAAATATTTTTGTACAATGTTGACCTGAACTGTAAGCACATAATGAAGTAATTTGCCTCAAATCTACTGTATATATGTAATTTCCTTTTTTTTATTCGGTAGGTAATTTTGCAAAAAGATAAAAAAAATTTAAGTCAGCCGAAATAACCCCTGAACACGGACTACTACGCTGAACACATAATAGAAAAAAAGGAATTAAATACCGGTACATCATAAATTATTTAGCACTTATTTTCCTCACCTGCAATGTACTGAGATCGGCCCATCCTGACCGAACTGCTCTTTTGTTTTGTGCACTTGACCAATAAAATCAATGAAGCCTTCACCAGATTTTGGCACGCCCTGCTCTGGCCAATCCGTGAACTGAAACTGCCGGACCGTTCTGGATTGACCGTCCTAGAAGAGAGACACACCAGTGAGAGACAGACAGCAGCAGCATTTCAACCAGGGTTCTGTATGAAGTTACATAAAACATGGAATCATATAAAATTTTCATGACATTTCTAATTAATAATTTGCCAGCTGACTTTTAATCATTATATATTGGAGTAATGTTAGTTAATGTTACAAATGAAAGTTCCCTTTCGTTGTCACTCCGAGTTACGTCGGATGACGACGAATGGGGTTTCGCTTAGAACACCTATCGACTTCGAGTATTACAAAACGAGCCAATGGCAAAGAAATGCCATGGGTCTGCGGAATTTGCATAGCGTATCTCCGCCTTACCTCGTGGGTATAAAAGGAGGACGCCGGCAACAGGCAGATATGTTTTCGCTTCGGAGCCAAGAGCATTTCTTCACTCCACAGTCATCTCTGACTTCGCTCTACGAGACGAGCTTCTCTCTCCGGTGTTGGTGTGACGGCGATCTGCAGCGAGCTCACAGTGCCTGCTGATCTGTGCAGTAATCTGCCAGTGTGTGTGTGTCTCCCTGTGCGCTTCAACATCGCGGAGTTTTTTCTCTCCTCTCATAAAAGAGCTCGCACGCGGCACGTCTTTTTAAAGACGGCTCGCCCGTGCATTTCTGGTTGCAGCGGACTGGTATCGGACTCTGATGGGCACGAGCGCTGTCTAGTGTGTTTGATCATGCTTGAACAGCGCTCGTGGGTGACTCATGTTCTCGCAAGGGAACGTGATCATCGCGTCATAAATAGGTCGAGACTCGGTGAACTCGCAAGAGTGAGAGTCCCCTCATCCACCCCCCGATCTTCGGCGGGTGGCCAGGGTGACCTGAGGGTTAGGGTCTGGAACAAGGCGCCGACTATGTGTCCGTGACCCCAGCCCCCCTCTTCGATGACGGTGCCCGCTAGTGAACTGCTGATTCCCGCGAGTCTACCCTCTGGTGGCCCGCGTGTTTCAGTTGAAGCTACAGAGGAAGATGCCATGTCTGTTGCAGCATCACTAGGTGGGCTTGAGTCTTCTGGAAGTGAGGGCTCGTCACAGCTGCCACCTTCCGGTGTGCATACGGCTGTGCCTGAGTCTGATCCGGAGATGACGGCCATGCTTTCCTGGGACGATTGGTTTTGGGTAAGGCCGCCGACCCTCGTCCGTGGCAAACCCCAATACCTCTCTTCCCGGACGTGCATGATGAGATCTCGAAGTCCTAGAAGACCCCCTTGTCTTCTTAGGACCGCTCGCTGATCTCATCCGCCTTTCCTCCCCTCGATGGGGCCGCTGCCCTTGGGTACACTGGGGTTCCCCCGGCTGAACGCTCTGTTGCGATGCTATGTGTCCTCAGAGTGCTTCTTCTCGGCGCAATCCTAAGCACCCGCCCGTGGCCTGTAGTTTTTCGTCTACGCTTGTGGCGAGATCCTATAGCGCCACGGGACTGGCAGCCGCCTCACTGCATGCCATGGTCATTCTGCTGGTCCACCTGACCCAGATGCTCATGGACCTGCACGAGGGCGGGACTGACCCAGGGCTCTTCACTGAGCTGCGCGCCGCCACTGACCTTGCTCTCTGAGCGACGAAAGTGGCCGTACGCTCCCTGGGTCAGGTGATGCTCACCAGTCTGTGGCTGAACCTGTCTGATGTGCTGGATGTCGCGCGGACCCGTCTGTCCGACATTCCCATATCCCAGGTCGGCCTCTTCGGCGGTGCGGTTGAGGGCTTGCCCAACAGCTCTCAGCCGCCCATGAGCAGAGTGAGGTTGATTCTGTCCCGACGGCCCCGCCGTCCGCTCAGATCCCTCGTCTGCCCACCGCCGAAGGCGCCCTCCCACGGCTCCCACCCCGCCCGTTCACGGGCCGGCTCTGGGGGCCGCGGGCGGACGCCACAGCCCTCTCCAGCCCCGCCCCCCGCTACACGCCGGGTTAAGCGGCGCTCGTGAGACGGGCACCTCGGCGATGGAGCAGGATGAGGTTGATTCTGTCCCGACGGCCCCGCCGTCCGCTCAGATCCCTCGGTCTGCCCACTGCCGAGGGCGCCCCCCCGCGGCTCCCACCCCGCCCGTTCACCCGGGTCGGCTCTGGAGGCCGCGGTCGGACGCCACAGTCCTCTCCAGCCCCGCACCCCGCTACACGCCGGGTTAAGCGGCGCTCTTGAGTTGGTCTCCTCAGAGATGGGACTCAGTTCTTTCCAGGAGTTGGTAGCAGGACCACTCCTTTCCCCGGGGAGGGCCGGGGAAGAATCCTTATTCTCCAAAGAGCTGATTCTCCCATCTCTGAGCACAGAGTTCTCGGACGTCTCAGAGCGCCGCCCACAAGCCGTGCTCTCCTCGTCCCCCTCTGTCCCAGAGGTGGTTGACATGGTGTGCCGTCCACGGACCGCTTCGCCCCTGTCCCCCTCTGTCGCCAGACCCCTGGCAGAGCAGGCCCCCGCGGGACGACCAGCCTGGTCCTCCCCTGGCCCCTCTGCCAGGGCGCGGTTGCTAACTGTGCCCCCACATCGGGCCGCTATGCCGTCCACGCCTGGGCCAGTTACTCCGCTTCGCTGCCCCTCCGGGGGGACGCCTGTGGTCGCATGATCCCGCTGGTTCAGTTCCTGGGAGCCTGGTTAGAGCTTCCCCGTCTGTCCCGCTGGGTCGCGCGGACCATCAGGCTCGGCTATGCGATTCAGTTCGCACGGTCTCCTCCCCACTTGGGGAGTCCGCTCCACTTTTGTCGGTGGCTATGCCCCCATCAGGAGAGCAGAGATTGCCACCCTGCTGGCGAAGGGCGCAATCGAGACTGTCCCTCCAGCCGAAATGAGGTCAGCCGGCTTCTCAGCCCCTACTTCATTGTCCCCAATAAAACCGGTGGGTTACGGCCAATCCTGGACTTGCGCGTGCTGAACCGCTCCCTTCACAGGATGCCGTTCAAGATGCTCAAACGCGTTTTCGAATGCATACGGCCTAGGATTGGTTTGCAGCGATCGACCTGAAGGACGCCTACTTCATGTCTCTATTCTCCTTGACACAGACCGTTCCTTCGGTTTTCTTTCAGGGGCAGGCATCCAGTACGCGGTTTTCCCTTTCGGGCTAGCCCTGTCTCCTCGCATCTTCACGAAGGTCGTCGAGGCTGCCCTTGTTCCCCTTCGGGAACACGGGGTTCGCATCCTGAGTTATATCGACGACTGGCTGGTCATAGCTCACTCTCGAGTTCAGGTTGCGAACACAGGGACCTAGTGCTTCGGCACCTAGCTCGTTTGGGCCTTCGGGTCAACTGGGAGAAGAGCAAACTTTGCCCCGTGCAGAGGATCTCTTTTCTCGGTATGGATATCGACTCGGTCGCCATGTCCGCGCAGCTTACGAGCTAGCGCGCACGCAGTCACTGCTGACTTGCCTGAGACAGTTCGAGGGCAAGAGTGCGGTTCCACTGAAACTTTTTCAGAGGCTCCTGGGCATATGGCTTCTGCAGCCGCGGCAACGCCGCTCGGATTGCTTCATATGAGACCGCTTCAGCTTTGGCTTCGCGACCGAGTCCCGAGGTGGGCATGGCAACACGGCACCCTCCGAGTAACAGTTACTCCGACCTGCCGTCAGACCTTCACCCCGTGGTCGAACCTCAGTTTTCTACGGGCCGGAGTGCCCCTGGAACGAGCTTCGCGGCATGTTGTTGTAACGACAGATGCCTCCTCCACGGGCTGGGGTGCCATGTGCAATGGACGTGCTGCCGCGGGCTCCTGGACAGGACCCCGTCGCCTCTGGCATGTCAATTGCCTCGAGTTGCTGGCCGTACGTCTTGCTTTGCGCCGCTTCCGGGCCGTGCTCAAGAACCAACACGTACTAGTCCGCTCAGACTATACCGCCACTGTAGCGTACATCAACCATCAAGGTGGTCTACGCTCCCGCCGTATGTCGCAACTCGCCCGCCACCTCCTCATATGGAGTCAGAAGCATCTGAGGTCGCTTCATGCCATTTACATCCCCGGAGCCCTGAACTGTGCAGCGCACGGCTTCAGCCCCTCCCGGGAGATTGGCGACTCCATCCCCAGTCGGTTCAGCTGATTTGGGACCAGTTCGGGGACGCACAGATAGATCTGTTTGCCTCTCACGACTCGACCCATTGCGCCCTGTACTATTCCCTGACCGAGGGCACGCTCGGCACGGATGCACTGGCGCACAGCTGGCCGCGGGGCCGCAAATATGCGTTTCCCCCAGTGAGCCTTCTTGCGCAGACCCTGCGCAAGGTCAGGGAGGACGAGGAGCAGGTCATTCTGGTCGCGCCATACTGGCCCGCCCGGACCTGGTTCTCCGAACTAGTACTCCTCGCGACAGCACCTCCCTGGCCGATTCCCCTGAGGGAGGACCTCCTTTCTCAGGGACGGGGCACCCTATGGCACCCTCGTCCCGATCTTTGGAACCTCCACGTGTGGCTCCTGGACGGGACGAAGCAGGTTTGAGTACCCTTCCACCTACGGTGGCGGCTACCATCACTTCCGCTAGAGCGTCGTCCACGAGACACGTCTACGCGTTGAAGTGGAACCTCTTCGTCAACTGGTGCTCTTCTCTTCAAGAAGACCCCCGGAGATGTTCGATTAGTGTCGTGCTTTCCTTCCTTCAAGATAGGCTGGAGCGAAGGCTGTCTCCCTCCACCCTGAAAGTCTATGTTGCCGCCATTGCCGCACACCATGACCCAGTCGAAGGTAAGTCTGTTGGAAGGCACGACCTGATCATCAGGTTCCTGAGAGGAGCGAGGAGACTGAATCCTCCTCGTCCTCCTCTCGTTCCCTCTTGGGACCTCTCAGTGGTTCTAACTGCCCTGCGGAGTGCTCCCTTTGAGCCTTTGCAATCAGTGGAGCTTAAGTTCCTGTCTATGAAGACAGCGCTCCTGGTTGCATTGGCCTCCATCAAGAGGGTGGGGGACTTGCATGCATTCTCCGTTGACGAAGCGTGCCTGGAATTTGGGCCGGCTTACTCTCACGTGATCCTGAGA
This sequence comes from Siphateles boraxobius, assembly GCF_051911475.1. Taxonomy (NCBI): domain Eukaryota; kingdom Metazoa; phylum Chordata; class Actinopteri; order Cypriniformes; family Leuciscidae; genus Siphateles; species Siphateles boraxobius. Next base: position 4,770,952 of record NW_027508721.1, on the reverse strand, counting down.
CCCCGGCCTGGATATGTGCCCAAGGTTCCTACCACTCCCTTCCGGGACCAGGTGGTGAACCTGCAAGCGCTGCCCCCGGAGGAGGCAGACCCAGCCTTGGCACTGCTCTGTCCAGTACGCGCCCTCCGCGCCTATGTAGACAGGACGCAGTGTTTCAGGACCTCAGACCAGCTCTTTGTCTGTTATGGTGGGAAGCTGAAGGGAAAGGCTCTCTCCAAGCAAAGGTTGTCTCACTGGATAGTGGACGCCATTGCCTTGGCATACCAGCAGCAAGGTCGACCGTGCCCCCTTGGTGTGACCGCCCACTCCACCCGGAGTGTGGCATCCTCTTGGGCTCTAGCGCATGGCGCCTCGCTAACAGACATTTGCAGAGCTGCAGGCTGGGCGACACCTAACACATTCGCCAGATTCTACAATCTCCGAGTGGAGCCAGTGTCCTCTCATGTACTCGCTTCAACCAGCTAGTACTGGACCCGCTCAGGTGTCTTCGCTTGCTCGCCATTCCACTCCACGGACTGGATACGTGCGATATTCTCCTCAGGTGAGCTTCCCCAAAAAGCCCTGAGTTCCTCCAGCACTCCTGACGTTGGCGCCAGTGTCTATTGCCTGTGCGTCGGCTAGGTGCCTCCCGTGTGCATGGTCCCTCCTCTGAGCGACCCCCACATGTGTATTTCCACTGTAAGCCTCTCTGAGCGTGTGTCTTTCCCTTGGCAAGCCACCTTGCCACCCCTGGGGTTGAAATATTCCACCTGCGGCTGGACACCCCAGTGTTCTCCATATGTCTCCTTCGGGTCATATGTGTATTCTCTAAGTCCCCCCCCTCTGGGTTGGCAGTAATTGCATATTTCCCCTAAACTTTGGGATATGCCCCCAGTGTACCTTGGTATTCCTGTGCTAAATAGGAGTCCTTCGTCCGTGCCAGTCTCACGACAGGGATCTCAGATTTACGCAGGGCACTGGAAGACAGCTGAGAAGGTGGCGTGATTAGACTGGTAACCCCATTCGTCGTCATCCGACGTAACTCGGAGTGACAACGAAAGGGAACGTCTCGGTTACGTATGTAACCCTCGTTCCCTGAGTAGGGAACGGAGACGTTACGTCTGCCTGCCACTTTCCGCTGTACCGCGGGGATCGCCTGAGCTCAGTCTTGGCTCCTCAGCGAAGAAACATATCTGCCTGTTGCCGGCGTCCTCCTTTTATACCCACGAGGTAAGGCGGAGATACGCTATGCAAATTCCGCAGACCCATGGCATTTCTTTGCCATTGGCTCGTTTTGTAATACTCGAAGTCGATAGGTGTTCTAAGCGAAACCCCATTCGTCGTCATCCGACGTAACGTCTCCGTTCCCTACTCAGGGAACGAGGGTTACATACGTAACCGAGACGTTTCATAGTGTAATCGTGAAAACCTATCTTTTTTAAGCTGGGAGCCTCTGGCCTGTAAAAGTTGGAAATCCCAATGCTAATGATTTAAGCAGATCAATCAATCTGACTGAATCATTAAAAAGAACCAACTCACACAACTTAAAACATTTAAATAATACACACACACACACACACACACACACACACACACACACACACACACACACACACACACATATATATATATATAAAGAACCAACTCAAAGCATCAGACTGCACTAAAGCATTAAAAGCCAATTAACTTTCTCCACCATTGAAGAGATTTTCCATTATTTATGATATAACGCTTCCCCACCATTTCCCCACCCTAAATTTTTCCAGTAATCTGTGCTGTTCCCCTTCGTCAGTCACTACGAGTAAGTCTAAACTGACGAATGGGGATCACTTGTGATGAGGCAATACACTTTGGCATGCGATAATTGCACCAGCTGCTGTGCATCGCGACGCGAGCATATAATGAGCAGGTACATCGCATCCTTATCTTTCGCTTCAGAGCCAGATGGTGAATGCTGTTCCTGCTCTCCAATCTTATCTGAGAGTGTTTTAACTTCAAAAGACGAGTCTGCTTCTTCATGAGAACGCCTCTTCAAGCTGGTGTTGGTGTTACAGCGCTGGCCACGATCTCACAAAGAGTAAAACGCTGTTTTCACACTTCAGAATGTTGCAACTTCGATGAGAATGTGAGTGCTCACAGCAGGCTTGCACTACCATCCTGTTTGTGTAGCTGCGGTCGGCGTTGTTCATCTCCCATTTCTCGTAAAGGCTTGAGCCGCTCAGCGTGCCAGAATGCTTGAGCTGCCGGCTGACAGCGCGGGTTGTCACGGCAACCCAGCGCGCGTCGTTCAGTGCTCTAGATGCACGGTCAAGACTCAAGTGCCTCCAACGAGGTGCCTCCCGAGTCGAGTCCCTGTGTTCCACCTCGCTGCTCAACCCCGGGTACGTCCGGCGTACCGTTGGTCCCGCTTGCATGGTATCTGGGAGCCTGGCTAGCGCTTCCCAGTCTGTCTCGCTGGCTCATTCGTACCATCAAACTTGGCTATGCGATTCAGTTCGCCCGGTGCCCCACCCAAGTTCAGGGGCATCCACTTCACCTCCGTGTTGAGCAGCGATGCCCCTGTCTTTGGGCAGAGATCTGTCCTACTAGCGAAGGACGTGATCGAGTCGCTCCCTCCAGCCGATATGAAGACAGGGTTCTACAGACCCTACTTCATTGTACCTAAGAAAGGTGGTGTGTTACGGACGATCTTGGACCTGCGAACTTTGAATCGGGCCCTGCACAAGCTCTCGTTCAAGATGCTCAAGCAGAAACGCATTTTCGAATGCATCCGTCCCCAAGATTGTTTTGCAGCGATCGACCTGAAGGACGCGTACTTTCATGTCTCGATTCTTCCTCAACACAGACCGTTCTTGCGGTTTGCGTTTGAGGGACGGGCATATCAGTACAAAGTCCTACCCTTCGGGCTGTCCCTGTTGCCCCGCATCTATACAAAGGTCGCGGAGGCAGCCATTGTTCCACTCAGAGAACGCGGCGTTTGTATTCTCAACTATCTCGTTGACTGGCTGATTCTGCCTCTGTCTTTGGATCAGTTGTGTGAAAACAGGGACATGGTGCTCCGTCACCTCAGCCTGTTGGGGCTTCGGGTCAACTGGGACGAGCAAACTCTCCCCTGTGCAGAGGATCTCTTATCTCGGTATGGAGTTGGACGCGGTCAACCAGACAGCCCGACTCACAGAGGAGCGTGTCCGGTCAGTGTTGAACTGCTTGAGTGCAATCAAGAGCAGAACAGCGGTCCCACTGAAACTTTTTCAGAGGCTCCCGGGGCAAATGGCATCCGCAGTAACGCCACTCGGATTGCTTCATATGAGACCGCTTCAGCACTGGCTTCAGGGCCGAGTCCCGACATGGGCATGGCAGAGCGGCACGTACCGGGTGCACGACCCCCCGCACTGCCTCCAACCTTCAGCCTGTGGTCGGACCCTTCGTTTCTATGGGCAGGTGTTCCCCTACAACAAGACTGCCATATATTGTACTACCCTGCTTGGCTAGTCCATATGTATATTCGTCACAGTGCCTCCCTCCGGGGAAGGATGTGGCTTCCGCAGCGTTCCCTTCCACAAGGGCACGCTTTCCAAGTGTTATCCAATAAGTCACACTGACTGGGTCTTGCGGAACAGCATTGACTGACCTTCTCTGCTTAGAGCTCCTACTTCTGGCAACACTGCAGTCAGGCAAAAAGGCTCAAGCGGAGCGCTGGAAGGGCCAGCAGCCGTGGGGTTTTGGTAGATATTCCCATTAGTCAGTCTAGACTTATTCATAGTGACTGACGAAGGGGATTGTCTCGGTTACGTATGGTAACCCTCGTTCCCCAAGGAGGGAATGGAGACGAGGAGGGAACGGAGATGTATGTCCCCTCGCCACAGTTTCTGAGCTTCCGCTGTACGGCGGAGCTTCCGCTGTCCGGCTCTTCAGCGGAAAAACAAGGATGCGATACACCTGCGGCTCATTATATGCTCGCACCGCGATGCACAGCAGCTGGTGCAATTATCGCATCGTTTAGTTACACACAAAGTAGATAGGCTCTCGCAAGCGATCCTCATTTGTCAGTCTAGACTTACGTCTCCGTTCCCTCCTCGGGGAACGAGGGGTACCATACATAACCGAGACGTTTTCACTGTTATATGATAGGGGGCACTGTTACAGATTTTCTGAAATAGTACAGCATCTCAGGATCCAAAAACAAGTTAAGAAGATCTGTGTAAACCAGGGCTGTCTGAAATCGCCCCATATACTCTTAAATACAGCCATTTGTAGTGGTGTACGAAAGCATAGTGGACATTAACGAGTACATTCATTCAATCCCTCAATGCACCACACAGGGCTCGAGACTAACGGCGTCGAAAATGTGTTTAGGACGAACAGAAATATTCTCCAGGACGCTAACAGGACGAAAGACATTTTTGTGTGTGTTCATTTATTACTAGCCTATTAGGCTAACTTACTTAGAAAATACCAAAATTAACCGACCAAGCGCTGACTACAACGGAGCGTGTCTTCTCATGCTGTTACTATAGTTACTATCACTGGCCAGCTACTCACCCGGAGACTTGTTCCGCGGTACCGGGAACAAGTAAAATATGTGAACAAGTCAAACATATTTGACATCGCAAATATGTTGCGCTGGTTAAACAACGGTAACGTAAAACAGATTGCTTTGCTTTTCATATTTGCCTCAATGGGGCTGTTTACACCTGGCCACTTCATGCGCTTTCTCAGATCGGATAGTTATCTGATTTATTAAAAAGGATTCCATTTACACCTGGACACATAAATGTGGTTTTCGCAAAACGGATTTAAATCCGATCTTCAATTCCCGCGCTATAGGCAGATTTAATGAAGTTCACGTCACTGAAAGCAACAGATATGAGCTACATTTTATTGATCATCAGCTAATTTCAAAATCAAAGACCGCAATAAGAGAGCGGCAACAGCACTGGGGAGATCATTCCGTTTCTTTACTTTTAATGAAGATGATTGTGTCTTAAGCGTCTGCGACTTTGTTTTGCAGTAGTTTGCACATTGGTTTGATGAATAGATCGCTCAGCTTCTCATCTGCGGTGATGCTGCAGTAGCGCCGTCATATCTGGCTATCACATGACATTTAACCTTTCACACGCTCTCACACATTTACACATTATTTTTAAGCATTGTTGGGAGGAGTTAAATCTACATATGTGGTTTCAAAAACCAGATGCATTTACACTTGTCCAGTTTCGTCTGGAATGCGGCCCAGACCTGAAGTGGTTTGAGTGATCAGATATAAATCCGTCTCGAATGCATTTCGGAGGGCATTTACACCTGGTCTTTTTTCACGATAGAGCCCCATAGAGCTTGCTTTGGAAAAGCTTGCGCGCCAACGTCATTCATTTCATTGGATCACTTGCTGGTGACGATGCAGCCTGTGAGCAGGCTTAAAGGGATAGTTCACCCAAAAATAAAAATTCTGTCAGTAATTATTCACCCTCATGTTGTTCCAACCCCGTAAGACCTTCGTTCATCTTCGGAACACGAATTAAGATATTTTTGATGAAATCTGAGAGCTGGATCACTCCTCCATACTAGTCCATAGGCTTCTTGAGGGATTGAACTTGCCGGCCTCGAAAAGTTATTAAAGACATCGTTAAAATAGTCCAAGTGACTACAGTGGCTCAATCTTAAGTTTATCAAACGACGAGAACACTTTTTGTGCACAAAAAACAAAACAAAAATAACGACTTTATTAGTCTGACTAGAGGCCCAAAGAGAATGAAATGAATAGTTGAAATAAAGTCGTTATTTATGTTTGATTTTTGCGCACAAAAAGTATTCTCGTCGCTTGATAAACTTAATATTGAGCCACTGTAGTCACTTGGACTATTTTAAAGATATCTTTAATAACTTTGAGGCTGGCAAGTTTCAATCCCTCAAGAAGCCTATGGACTCGTATGGAGGAGTGATCCAGCTCTCAGATTTCATCAAAAATATCTTAATTCGTGTTCCGAAGATGAACGAAGGTCTTATGGGGTTGGAACAACATGAGGGTGAGTAAATACTGACAGAATTTTCATTTTTGGGTGAATTATCCCTTTAAGAGTCCACACGTGGGGTAGAAGCCGCTGATTGGCTGAGAAGCTTTCACTCAAAGCTTTCTTCGGGCTGCTTATTGGATGAACTGCTAAAATGAAAATCACTCACTAGCTACTCACCATAGGCCTGGGTCAAAATGGACGATTCCTTTTTCTTTTTTTACATATACGAAAATTAAGAGAAAAACACATACAGCTTAAAACTTTTTTGAGTTGGTTGGATTAAAAAATAAATAAATACTGGCGCCGTCAATGGTAATCAATGGTATCGCCGCGGGTGGTAGTCACCAGTATTTATTTGTTATTGTTTAATCCAACCAACTCAATAACGTTTTGAGCTGTATGTGTTTTTCTCTTTATTTTCTTATATGTAAAAAAAGAAAAAGGAAAAAAAAAGATTTGTTCTGCATGAATACAAAAAAGCATTTAACTCCTGATATTTTTCATTAAATCTTTTTTTTACCTGTTTACAGATAACTACTTTGAATGGAGCTAAATAAATATTATAATATATATCATAAACATTTTAATGGTGTTTATATGATGTAACTAACAACTATAGATGATAATAACAAAGTACAGAAACAACATTTTGATTTTGGGACGGTTGACATTCACTTTAGGACGGTTCAAATTGTTTTTCAGGACCATTCTAGGACGGAGGTGAAAAAAGTTAGTCTGGAGCCCCACAATAACAAGTGTACAACCAATGTACACTCAACTCTAGAGAATACCGATAATGCACTGTGAGAGCCGCGTGCCGAATGAGTTTCCGCGTCTGACCAGAAGATGGCACCTGCAGCCAAATCATCCATCCATCCATTTTCTAAACCGCTGGTCCAAAGTGGCTACAGCGTAATATCATACAGGTATAAATTCTTTTTTAATTAAGTATTTAATTGTTTAATTAAGGTTTATACATATCTTTTCATCTTACTACTGGAGCTGCCAGTTTGCTAAGTTTCAAATAATTATTAAACAGCAAGCACAAACTACGCAAAAGCTGCAGCCCTTCCGGCACACTCTGTGTCCGAATTCACTCACTCGTTTTCATTTACTTCCTCAAGTGGACTGTATTGTGGACTACTGTAGTGAATAGTAAATGAGGGTATAGGGGGCGATTTCAGACACAGCCCAGAAGAATCGGATAGAAGTTGCTTATGCACAAGTAAGCTAATATGATCATCAAATATTCAACAGCATATAAAATCAAAACTGCCAAAAGTTACAGAGAAAAATTGATCCCACAAAGAGGTATAGCACTGTGAATCTTTGGGGGTGTTGAATGATCTACTCTATCTATGTTAAGATCATCGTTCTGAATCTGATCTGGGCGAAGTCAAGATTTTCTCAGCTATTTGTTTTGTTGTCTTGATAAGAAAAAGAATAAATTAAGCTAGCTTTTTGTTTTAAAGCCGAGGCTCAGTTCTTTATTTTGATATATTAAGTTTTTACATATTCATACACAACAAAATATTCTGGGGGCCATGAGATTGTGTGAATATGATAAAACATTATGGTGCTAACTGGCAACTTTTTTAGTAAACGCTGGTGGGGAAAGAGTTGAGAATATTTTAATGGCCAGGTATCATCTCAGTAGATAGGCAAATGTATATTCACTCTATAAGTTTCCATGATGTTTTAATGAGTGTTTGACCTACCCTTGCGTCTGTGACTTTAAACTCTCTGAGTATATACTGAGGCATGTTGTACTCTGCCATGGGATCCACCACAAAGTACTGATACCGTGCTGACCTGTCAGATGGCCAATACTGATGACATTTCTCCTGCATAAGAAAGAAGTTCAAACATTAGCTTCCATTACTGTTGCCTAAAACTAAATCTATTAAAAACATTTTTTGTCAATTGAAATTCTAAAACAAAATTATAAATATTAGATGAATAATTAGATATGTTGCCTAACTGGAATTAATTTAAGTTGAAGCACAAAAATTAATAACTGGATCTAAATAAAAAGTACTAATGAAATCTGAAAACTGAAAAATGTATTAAACCTAAATAGTAATTTTTTAAAAAGAATAAAAACTAATAAAAATGACAAAAGCACAAAATCAAAACCTATAAAAATAAATGCTAATTCAATATATATGAATAAACAATACTAAAATAACACAGATTAGCATCAACAGGGATGCTAATACCACCTCTACAAAGATAACTATAATGATAACGATAAAGATATAGTTCTAAAAATCGTCCACACCACCAATATAACAATAAATGCAGAGAGAAACGATATAGTTGGAATCACTTTTTTTCACTTTTTCACTTTTTTTTGTTGGAAAAACGATTTTTTCCAGCTGATGAATGATAAAAACATTGACAGCCAATCAGAATCCATCCTGCTTTAAAGAGCTCGAAAAGATAAAGGGACAGACGACAAAACAGAATAACAGAACGATATGGCCCGCTGGTGTGGACACTAATTTAGTTATCATTATAGTTATATTATAGTTATCGTTCTTGATGTGAACAACAGCATCTAAACACTATTGATGTGTGTGTATGTGTCAACTAACCCTTCCCATTTCTCTGAGTTTAGTAAGCATAACTACTATAGTAGAATTGTGTTCCCAAAGCATCCGCCAGTAATCTTCAACAGTCTCTGCCAGCGGCCCCTGAGTCCCAATATACGCCCTCTGTTGCCTAGAGAGTGATGAGAAAGAAATTAAAGCTTCAAAAATGGAGAATTTCACAAGCAAATCTTGATGTGTCAGTGGTTTATTTTGTAGTTGTGTTGTTTTATTTTTTCTATTAAATATAAATAGATCACAATGTACCTGTAGCCATCTATAAAACTGCCATTGACATAGTCTGAGCCCTCCACTCCTCTGATTGGCTGCAGACACACACGTGTGGTTTCATATGGCATGATATTGACCAGTCGGTTTTTGAACTTATTGCATGGAAGGCTGGCACTGACGAATCTGGAGTTATGCGCTTTGGCATTAGCTAACCGCTGAAAGGGAGATACAGAAAAAAGAAATAAGCAAACAATTTTTTAAATTTTATGAACAATAAAAAATGAACAATTCTTTGGCCTGAAGAAGGTTTTCAGGTCAGCGGGTGAAGGTCTCTGCGCGTTACCGTCTTTCCGCGTGGCAAAGTGATTCGATTAAATGAAATACATTTTCTCATATTAACTCGTTATTTCATCTGACTCATAAATGAAAAAGGTTTTAATGATATCTGTGCATCAATAGTGTTAACGAATGTTTGACTATTCTTTTTAACTATTTACTGAAAACAATGTCAGAGTCGATTAGAATAAAATCAAATGTTTACAATTTATTATGTCAGGTAAATGCATCACGCCAATTGCATAATCAGTTCAAAGATAATAGATACAAACATCAAATGCTCTGAAATAAAGAGAGAAGATGCAATACTTGACATTATAAAATACATGATACGAAGTGTTTTTTACACTTCGCATCACGGGCTAGTCTGGGTTACAGAATCGCCCCACGTCTCGTTGCATTTCATTATATATACAGACCAAGGCAGAAACCTCTTTTCAAATGTAAACATGAGTTCACAGTGGGAATTTACATTAATCTCCGTCCCAGACTTACTGGGGGCAGAAGTTGATTTACATGGAATCATTTGCTAACAATGGGAATTTGAATTGAGTTTACGCCTTCTGAGAGCAGGAGACCATTTGCCTGAAAGACACCCTCTTATGTGCGTGAATTATCTCTAAACTCTTAAATACCTTATTACCTTTTGGTTTACTTCTTTGAGAATGAGACCTTTGTACCAGTGAGACATTGAGACATTTCAAATGATATCAAACATGTGTAATACGGTATGATAATTATTCACATTAACCCATATAGATTTTTAGGTGAATTTCAGGTGATCTCAGCATGATAGCACAAGAGAGAAATTCAAATGTTGATTTCCTTTGTTCTCTCAGAGAGTTGCGCTATCTTCCAGTCTTACACTAATACATTATTAAAATCAAAAGTTGTATTTTTTAACATTAGTTCATGCACTGTGAACTAAAATGAACAAACAATGAACAGCTTTTTTATTAAAAAAGATTAACACAGTAACAAATGTATTACTCATGTTTAGTTCATGTTAGTTAATAACATAACTACTGTTAACAACAGAGACCTTAATGTAAAGTGTTACCTATTTTTTTCAGTTGTTTTTAAATGTTTTCAGTTGTTTCTTTATTGTTTCATTTAGTTCACAGTGCATGAACTAATGTTAAAAAATACAACTTTTGATTTTAATAATGTATTAGTGTAAGACTGGAAGATAGCGCAACTCTCTGAGAGAACAAAGGAAATCAACATTTGAATTTCTCTCTTGTCCTATCATGCTGAGATCACCTGAAATTCACCTAAAAATCTATATGGGTTAATGTGAATAATTATCATACCGTATTACACATGTTTGATATCATTTGAAATGTCTCAATGTCTCACTGGTACAAAGGTCTCATTCTCAAAGAAGTAAACCAAAAGGTAATAAGGTATTTAAGAGTTTAGAGAAAATTCACGCACATAAGAGGGTGTCTTTCAGGTAAATGGTCTCCTGCTCTCAGAAGGCTTATTTATGCTGAAGGCTTATTTATTTAAAGGCTTGTTTATGCTGAAGGTTATAAATCTGATTTTCTTGAGATAACTAAAGGTGTCCCTCAAGGATCAATCTTAGGACCCATTCTGTTTTAAATTTTTATAAATGATTTGGATAGAGATGTTCAAGCCAAATTACATTTATACGCTGATGATACAGTGGTCTATACTCAGGCTTCCACCATTTCTGTAGCAGTGCAGGAACTTCAGACTGCATTTCAGGCATTGCAAAACACATTACTGAGTCTAAAACTGGTTTTAAATACACAGAAAACAAAGTTTATGGTTTTCTCAAAAGCTCGAGCAGAGATACTTGACAACTGTGGCCTCTTGTCCTTGGATGGGAAATCAATTGAGAGAGTGTCTTCATACAAGTACTTGGGGATATGGATAGATGATAAGCTCACCTTCAATGAACACATTATTGTTTTAGTCAAGAAACTTAAAGTTAAGCTCGGCTTTTATTTTAGAAACAAATCTTGTTTTACTTTTAGTGCTAAGAAGAAACTTGTGGAAGCTACTTTTCTGTCTGTAATTGATTATGGAGATATATTGTACATGCATGCTGCATCTTCCATCTTGCGTCATGTTGATTCAGTTTACCATGCATCACTACGATTTATAACAAATACAAAGTCCCTTACCCATCACTGCATTCTTTATGATTTAGTTGGTTGGACATCACTTAAAATTCGTAGACAACAGCACTGGTATATCTTTATTTATAAAGCTATACTTGGCAAACTTCCACTGTACCTCTGTAACCTCCTCTCTGTCTGCTCTGGTACTTATCAGCTACGCTCTTCAAAGTGGTTGCTTTTTAACGTGCCACGAGTTACAACCGAATTGGGAAGAACTGCTTTCTCTTATTTAGCACCTTGGGGGTGGAATAATCTACAAAAAGAGCTAAGGCTAGACACCCTTATGTCCATTAATGAATTTAAAACTACTGTAAAGAGTACTGTGATGGAGACATGTTCTTGTTTTTCTTAGGAGTCTCATTGTGTTCTTTTTGTACTTCTTTTATCATGAAAATGTAATTTGGTGTTTGTTGTGTATGTATTTGTTGTGATTTGGCTGCTACCTTGGCCAGGTCTCTCTTGTAAAAGAGATTCTGAATCTCAATGGGACCTCCTGGTTAAATAAAGGTATAATAAAAAATAAAAAAAGGCGTAAACTCAATTCAAATTCCCATTGTTAGCAAATGATTCCATGTAAATCAACTTCTGCCCCCAGTAAGTCTGGGACGGAGATTAATGTAAGTTCCCACTGTGAACTCATGTTTACATTTGAAAAGAGTTTTCTGCCTTGGTCTGTATATATAATGAAATGCAACGCCAATCCCATTATGTCACTGTTCCCTTCAAATTCACGAATTACATTGGTGGGATGAACTCACTTTAAACTCCTGCTCCATTCCGCTGATGTGCTCTGGCGGTTCTGTCTGTGACAGTCTCTGGATGTAGGCGTAAAGGTTTCTAGCCGGAACCTCTGTGTTGCCGCAGGAAACGGCCTCCAGCAGCGCATCATAAATAAAGATGTATTGCTCCTCTGTCTGCACCATGTAGTTTCGCTGAGATCGCATCAGAGTCACATGACCATAAACATCTATCGCCTTTTCCTGCTTCACACGTTCCAACATGGCATCAATCACAATGAAGCAGCCTGTTCGGCCCACACCAGCACTGAGAAAGAGAGAGAGAGAAAATGCTTCTGTCACAAGCACTCACAATAGCGCATTCTGATTTAAAGGTTGTATGAAAAAGTATTTGTGATTTTCTCTCGCTTAATAGTTTCATATGATAAAAACATTCATATTAGACAAGGGAAGCCTGAAAAACTTTTTAAATCATATTTTTTAATAAATATATATAATATTTTAAAATCATTATTTAATTATTATAATTTTTCTCCTTGCTCTCTTCTTTTCCCATGTATTTTCCCCCTCTATTGTTGTAAGTGCCTGCTTTGTTCATTCAGTTTTGTTTATGTTGTCAGTGGTTAAAATGTATATAAAAAAGATGCAACAAAAATAATTATTTTATTTATGTTTATTTACATTTCCATATTGACCAACGCAATATACTAAGAGCAACGCAAATTAGCGTCTGGTTTAAGACATGCTTTTTTGGGGGTGGTAAATAATGGCGCAAATTCCAGTAAGTTGACTAGCGCAAACCTTAGTAAATCATCTTGAGTGATTCATGTAAATACTCTCCTCCCATAAATTTTGCGGCTGAAAAAGAAACTCCTGAAAATGCATATGTAATAGGTCAGCTGCAAAAATAACCCTGTCCACACCTTTTCAGCACTAATTGTGTCACTGCGTGTCTTTAATAAATCCTAACAGTAGTTTTTAACGCCAAAAGAGAGTTTGAGCTGGCGCAAGCTGTTAGTAAATCTTGTACTTGGTATTCTGACATGTAATTTCATGTTATCATTTTTCCTGTGTCAGTTCATTTGTAAAAACCTTAGCAATGCATATAGTAATGTTGCTTTGTTTTGTTCAAGAAAAATAAAAATAAAAACTCATACTCCACAAAAAGCATCGAGTGCATCGACAGAGACAAACAACTGAGCTGCAGCATTTTGTAAATAATCAATAAGATTTAGGCCAATGATTTGAAAAAAAGACATACCAATAGTTTCTCTGAATCGTACCCTGCATGTCTGACTGGATATAGATATGTTTGTTTAATTCAGTACCTGCAGTGGACCGCAATGGGTCCGGCGTCTGGGGGGTTGCAGGCTTTTACCCGTCTGAGAAAGGCCAGGAAGGGAGTGGGATGTTCAGGAACCCCCTGATCTGGCCATGCTGTAAACTGGAACTGACGAACCTCCCTTTTCTCAGCACTCCCACTCTGCACATAGAAACAACACAATTCAGTACAGCACCATATACTTCTAGAATAGAATAATGCATTGACAAACTAAAAAAAAACTTTACAGGATGACTTCTGAATAATCAACACGTGACAAATAATTGAAACGGTTGACAAATACAACAAGAGGATAAATAAAAGCTGCAAATAAAAAAACAGCAAACAGTAACACAGTAATCTGCATAATTTATTCATCCATTGCTGTGAATTTGAATACTGTTTTATCACATGTTTTATCCCCTGATTCCACAGCTTGATAAAAAATTCCTTAGCTTAGCAGAAAAATAAGCTAGTGTTTGATGAACTCCCTGCTTAATGTTGAAAGTACTTTTGCAAGATTTTATCGAGAACAATATGGAGAAGAAAATCAGACATTGCCGAAGAGATGATGATATCAGAGAGCATTTCATCTGCAAAATGTTAATTTTTTATATATTTTTGAGGTGTTGTGTTTCTATACAATACATAGGTTCCCTTTCAGTCGATAACGTCAGACGTAGTAGACGGTCGACTGAATGGGGATCTCGCTAGAGAGCCTATCCTCTTCGAGTACTATTGAACGATCCAATGTAATTGGCGTGCGTGATTCGCATCACATACTCCACCCCCGCGGCGCGGGTATAAATACGGAAGTGGATGCACGCACTAGTTGCTTTTCGCTTCGGAGCCGATCGTTTGATAGTCTCTGAGAGTGCTGTTGTCTACAACGAGCGAGTGTGTCGATGTTCTTCAGGAAGGCTCTCCCAGTGCTGGTGTCTACAGCGCGAGTGCAGCAGTGATTGCGAGCTTTGAGCTCTCAACTGCTGTTTTAACAGCAACAAATTTCTAAATGTTTGTGTGTGTTGATGGCTGGTTAGAGGGCGGAAAAGTGAGTGCTTCACTGTTTCAGTTCTCTGTTCAGTGTTGCCGCGGTCATTCCCGTGTGCTCCGGCACTGGTGACGGTCCTATTTTCTGAAAGAGCAACACGGGTGTGTTTGCGTCTTTTTCAAGATGTCATTCCGCCCGTGCGTTTCTGGGTGCGGTCGTTCCCTGTCTCTCTCTGATGGTCACAACTGTTGTGTCACGTGTTTGGGCTTACAGCACGCTGAGACAGCTTTTGTGGACAGCTCATGTTTTCACTGTGGGAACATGACTGTCGCAGTGTTGAGGGCGAGACTCGCCTTCGTTAAACGCTGAGAGCGAGTCCCCATTACCATGCCCCACCCTGCACGGGTGCTGTGTGGGATGGGTGACCGGAGGATAGTGTTGGATGTCCCACCCTGTAACCATTCCCTGTGGGCTCCTCACTCCTCCCTTCCACTGCAACCACTGGAGCCTCCTGTGTTGTCTGCTGGTCCATCTGTAATGGGTGGGCCAGCGGTTTCACTCGGGGCTCCCCTGGAGGACAGGACGTCGATTGCAGCATCGGAGGGTGAGCTGACTTCTAGAGATGATGACTTGGCTGCACTGTCTCCCTCCGGGAGTTCAATGTTGCCCGAGCCGGATCCAGAATTATCAGCTATGCTGAAACGGGCCGCCAAGGCTGCCGGGCTCGAATGGAACCTCCACCGTGTCCCGTTCAGTCTCGGTTGGAATCTGGAGTTTGGTGTCTTGGGGCCGGCCGCGCTGGTTCTCAGCTCGCTGCCCCAGTGCCTTTCTTTCCCCGAAATGCATGGAGAGTTTATCAGGTGGTGAACAGCATCTTTCTCTGCCAGAAACTGCCTGAATAGCTTTTCCCCCTCATTACTCTTGATGGAGGAACGGTGAAGGGTTGTGAAGGGTCCCTCCATTGGAGCGGTCTGTCGACACAGGTGCACCTGTGTCCGGCGGCCGCTGCCTTTTGGGGGGATCCTCGTCTCCCCCCTAAGGCCTGTGAGTTTCGTCCGTTCCAACAGGCAGAGCTTACAAAGCCTGTGGGCAAGCCGCTTCCTCTTGCATGCCATGGCGTTGCTGCAGGCTAGGGCACCCATGGCATGCACGAGGGTAATCCAGACCGTGCGCTCATAGGTGAGCACCGCACTGCATCCGACCTCACGCTCCGGGGCACGAGTGTCGTAGCGTGCGTGATCGGTCTGGCGATGTCCACCTAGGTGGTCCAGTAGCGCCTTCGTTGGCTCAGCCTGGTTGGTATGGCGGATGCGGACAAGGTTCGGTTCCTGGTCTCCCCAATTTCCCAGGTTGGGCTGGTCGGCGACGCAGTGGAGAACTGCATCCAACAGTTCTCTGCCGCTCAAGCGCAGACGGAGGTCATCCGGCACATCCTGCCCGGTTGCCAGCTGCTGCCTCCACCCGCCGCCGGTGGCAGCTCCTCCGCCTGCTCGTCGCCGTGGGCGTTCCCTGGCCGCCGCTCCTGCTGGGCCTCCGCAGCAGCCTCCACCCAGGCCTCAGCATGGAGCCGGCCACAGTAGAGACGCCCAGCCCGGGAATGGATGAGATGCTCTTGGAGTGGCACGATCACTCCCCCCCCCCGGGTGAGGGCTGGGTGGAGCCTTTTGTTTGTGTGTGTGTCTGTTCCGCCGCTGGCTCCCAAAAAAAAAAAAAAAAAAAAAAAAAAAGCGGAGCAAGCGGTACCCACACTTCAAAGAGAGAGCAATTTCATCTGTTCCTGGGTCCCAAGAGGGCCAGTCTGGCGGGTGTGACCCTGTATAGCCTTACACCCCTCAGCTCCCCATTGGTCGCCAGCAGGCAGCTTGGTGCGTTCGAGGACCCGGTCATCCGCCTTCTCACGCGCCCCCTGCCGCTAGTGGAGACAGGTAAGTGTTGCACAGCACACTAACACCACTCTCTCTACTTTGCTGCCCCACCTCAGGCTCGGCTACCGCGCTCAAGTCAGTGATAATCATCACATTAGGTGTTGAGCAGACATGCTCCTGAAAATTCAGTGATATTCATCACACCGAGTGTTGAGCAGTGCTCCTGACTTGTGCGTGCTTATCTTATCCTGCTGGCGAAGGATTTGATATAGCCGCTCCTCCAGCCGGTACGAAGGCCAGTTGTAAACTCGTTCTTCGTGCTACTAGGTGGTGGGTCGTGACCATCTTGGCCCAAGATCGGTCTGCAGCTCCGACCTGAAAGACATGTGCTTCAGATCTCTACCTTCCGCACCGCAGGCCATCCTGTGTGTTGCGTGTAAGGGTGGAGTATCAGTACAGTGTCCTTCCCCTCGAGTGCTCCAGAGCCCGTTGGGTCTTCAGGTCAACTGGAAGAGAGTAATCTCGCCCACAGGCTGAGTATCTCTTTTTCAGTTTTGGAGATGGACTCGGTCTAACACGTCTCTCCAATGAGAATGTGTTCAGCTGGTGTTTGAAGTGAGAAAGGGTCCCACTGAAAGAACTTTCAGAGGCTCCTGGGGTATATGGTAGTTGCAGCCTTTGGCTTCCTCCATATGTGACCGCTTCAGCGCGAGCTTCATGATCGAGTCCCGAGGTGATCGTGGCAGAGCAGCTCACCCTGTGTGATTATAGTTCATCCCGGTCTGCTGCCAAACCCTCTTCAACAGAGGGGCCATGTACAAAGGGCGTGTTTTAACGGGGGCCGGGCATTCGTGCCTCGAGTTGTTAGACATTGCGACCGTTGCGCAAGCTTCCCCTGCATGTCACAACTCACCCATCACCTCCTCCTTGGAGTCAGAAGCTTCTGAGGACACTTTGTTCCACTCTTCCCGCTCTGCTAAATCGTGCCGCCATCGAGCCTCACGACAGTTATAGCCAGGGCAAGTGGAGACTCCATCCCCTGGATCCAGCTGGGTCATGACCATTCCGGGGCCGCTCAGTTGCCCCTCCGGTTTCGTCTTCCTGCCAGTGTTCGTATAAACCAAGCGGACTACCCTTGGACAAACACTGGCTCTCAGCTGCCCCAGGGGCCCGCAGAAATGCGTTTAACCCCAGTGAGCCTTCTAAAAGCGACTGCGACTCATGGTCGCCTTGCGCCTGCTCAAGTCAGTGAATTCATCACACTTCATGTTGAGCAGAAATGCTCCTGAAACTCAGTGAAGTTCATCGCACTCAGGTGTTGAGCAGCAATGCTCCTGTAGCTCAGTGAGTTCATCACACTCAGGTGTTGAGTGGAAATGCTCCTGTAGCTCAGTGAATTCATCACACGCTGTGCTGAGCAGAAATGCTCCTTTTGCTCAGTGAAGTTCTTCGCACTCAAGTGTTGAGCAGAAATGCTCCTGAAGCTCAGTGAGTTTATCACACTCAGTTGTTGAGCAGGAATGCTCCTGAAGCTCAGTGAACTTATCACACTCAAGTGCTGAGCAGAAAATGCTCCTGAAGCCCAGTGATCTTTACATGTTGTGTTGAGCAATGCTCCTGTCTTTTTGCGCCCGTCGCTTGCACCTACGTGCCAAGTCAGGAGAGGAACAGGTCTTCATAGTTGCCCCTTATTGGCCCAACTAGACCTGGTTCCCATCGACAGCCTTCCTGTCTTCCCCTGAAAACTCTTTCAGGGACGGGGCACGATGGCACACGCGTTCTTCCCCCGGAGATTCTGGGCGGTCTTACATCTGAACGCGGAGGTTCAGGTGGCTATCACAGGCATGTGATAGTTACCATCACTTCTGCGAGCACCCCCTAGAAATGGGTAGCGTGCTTACGCCTTTAGAAGTGGAACCTAGTCGTTGAGTGCGTCTTCTCTCCAGAGGAGATCCTGAAAGCATTTCGATCACTTCAGTGCTCTCTTTCCTGCAAAATGGGTTGGAGTAGGCTGTTTTCCTTCACCCTCAAAATTATGTTGCCTCGATGTTTAAACAACGCTCATCGTGTTGCAGAAGTGTGCAGAAGCACGTTCTGATCGTCAGGTTCCTGAGGAGCAAGGTCTTGTAAATCCTTGCGTCCCTCTTTATCCTCTTGGGCCTTGTCCCTGGTGCGATGCACTGCAGAGACCGCCCCTGAGCCACTGCAGGCAGTGAGTTAAAAATTCTGTTATATCAGTTCTCCTGCTCGCGTGGTCTCTACTAGAGGGTAGGGACTTGCTCGCTTTCGGTCAACGTATTGTGCCTGGAGTCTGGGCCGGCTAACTCTCACAAGCTGAGACCCCGGCTCGGATTGTGCCCAAGGTTCCTACCTCTCCCGTAATAGGAGCAGGTGGTGAGCCTGCAAGCGCTGCCCTGGAGGAGGAAGATCCAGCCCTGGCTTCTCTGTCCGTTCGTACAAATATCTGTTGGAATTCAGCAGAGAGGGAAGGCTGTTTCCATGCAAAGTCGCACTAGTGCTTGCCTTCATTTTGGTAAAAATCCGAGATGCAACATGTCCACTTAGGTGTTGAGCTCCTCTATGATGAGTGTAAAGAGCTCCGCCTGGGTGTTGACGATATGCTTTGCTAAAACAGATTCTAGAGTTGGGGGCTGGACGACAACTAGTTGATCCGCTGCTTCCCGTGGGCTCCCTTCTCATGAAGCGAGTTTCACCGTGAGCCCGGTTCAAGTGTCGGCTTGCTGCGCTATTCCCCTCCTATGGACTGGATACGTGCGCCTTTCTACTCCAGTTGAGTTCCCTTAAAATTTAACCCTGTTGAGTTCCTCCACACCCCTCCGACGTCGGACGTGCGGAACGTCTGGTGTTAGGCCTACCACTCGTAAGCAGTGTGGAACCTGTGTTAGGCTGGGTCCATATGTTGCGGTCCCTACGGCGACCCCAAATGTGTATTCTTCCACGATACGGCTCCCTGCGGTGAGCCCGTGTCTTCCCTTGGCAGAGTCTCTCTGCCGTCACTGACCGGTGTGTCTCCCCCCGTCTTAGGCTGGAGCCACCCCAGTGACATTCCATATGTTAGACTGCCCGGTTTCCGCCCAGTTCATATGTGTATTTTCCACGTTACCTCCCTCTGGGTTGGATATGGCTTCCGCAGCGTCCCTTCCTTCCAATGTACGGGGAACGCTTTCCCAGTGGTCCTGTAGGAACAGCACTGACTTCCCTGGCCTAACCCCTGTCCTTCCCCGCCTTAAATTTGCAGGGGCATTAGGAGGCTTTGGTTTAGGCACTGGAAGGTGGCAGCGTTAGTGGCGTTTTCAAAGGTTATCCCCATTCAGTCGACCGTCGACTACGTCTGACGTTATCGACTGAAAGGGAACGTCCTGGTTGCGTATGCAACCCATCGTTCCCTGAAGGAGGGAACCCGGGTTACTCTCGGCTCCTCAGCGAAAAGCAACTAGTGCGTGCATCCACTTCCGTATTTATACCCGCGCCGCGGGGGCGGAGTGTGTGATGCGAATCATGCACGCCAATTACATTGGCTCGTTCAATAGTACTCGAAGTGGATAGGCTCTCTAGCGAGATCCCCATTCAGTCGACCGTCGACTACGTCCTCCGTTCCCTCCATCAGGGAACGGTGGGTTGCATACGCAACCAGGGCGTTTTGTTTAATTATTTATTCATTATTTCATATGTATTTTTTCCTCACTTACAGTGGCTGTACCTGAATGGATTTACTAATGTATTAACTGAACATAGTTTAGAGCATTTTCAGTTTTGTTTTTTACGATAATTCTTTGTTGCATTTAAATACATAGTAATGTCACTACATAGTTATGCAGTGTGACAAATAGTTTAAAAAGTATTAAAAAAAACTCATTCAAACATTCCAAGGTAAAAACAGGGTTCCACAGACCTACAGGTCAACCCTGCCATAAGGTTACATTTGTGAGAGCAATGAATTGTTGGTATACTGTGTTTATGCGCTGATCACTGCTGTTTTGTTACCTTAAATAGGGCAAAAGTCCTGACGCAGTAGGTCGCAAGCTCCACCGTGTCCAGTAAAGAGACTTGCATGAGTCCGTATGTCTCTGTGCCTCTGCTGGGCCAATACTGATCACACTTATTCTGCACACAGTTCAGCAGACACTTAGTTAACCTCTCACAGCTGCATATGTCTCAGTGTTAAAGGAAACATTAGAATAGAGCTGAAGAACCAGCTGAGATAAACAGTCAGCTGCTCTTCAGCCTGGCTGCTTTCCATCAATAACAGTACTCACTATGGCTATGTGTCAGTCTGCTCACTAGCTCAATAGTAGGTAACCCAGGGAGTGGGTTGCCTCATTATTAAAATCATTCCAGTGCATTGAACAGTTCACTCCCTAGAAATGAACAGAATGCCTTTTTAACTCATCTCCTTTTTATTAATTCCCATCAATGGGAACTAGGGAATGGACTGAGACACACCCTTTGAGAGTACATTTTGGCATGCAGTGATAGTGTGATAATCAGCCAAAAATATCAAGTTACACTTTGTGACTTGTTGCAAAATGTGTCTCTGAAGTCAGTGGGAAAGTGGAAGCGAGAAGAGACAGATCAGAAGAAGAGAGAGTAGGTGTAAATAAAGGATGAGGCAGAGATAAAAAGGAGTAAGAGGTGAGACACGAAATATCAACCATTCAAGTGAAAAGTGAGAGTGGTCTAATTAGCCAAGTGAGACGTCTTGCCTTTGAGAAGAAATACGAAGGCATCTGGAGAGTAACAGACAAACATCATAAGACTTACTCTGCTCCGTAACACCACAAAACAGACTCACTGAGAAATACGCAAAATATTAATGCTGTGTTTGATTAACACAAGGTTAGTCAAGTTAGTATGTATTTGTGTGTGTGTGTGTGTGTGTGTGTGTGTGTGTGTGTGTGTGTGTGTGTGTGTGTGTGTGTGTGTGTGTGTGTGTGTGTGTGTGTGTGTGTGTGTGTGTGTGAGTTTGATTAAGTGTTCAGTGTCTCAGTTGTTCTGTTCCAAAATCTAGTCAGCTGCCTATCTTGGCAGCCTTTTAGGCATCCTGATGCAAAGACTATTTCAGATTTTAGTCAAAGAGCTTTTAGTTAGTTTAATGTTTTGGTGTGCTGCATAAATGGCCATAGCTTCTGAAAATGTTACATTTCTAATAAAAATGTGATTTTAACAAGCATTTAGCTTTCTTGCTGTTAAAACTTTACGTTCTGCAGTTAGTGTTTGCAAATACACTACCAGTAGTTTTGGGTTGAAAAGATTTATTTTAAAAATAAATTAATACTTTTATTCAGGAGGAATGCATTAAATTGATCAAAAGTGACAGTAAAGACATTTATAATGTTTTATATTTCAAATAACTATAAAAATTAAAGCTGCAAGCAGCATTAATCGGTGTTCAAGCAGTTAAGGCAGTTAAGGCAGTTAAGCTCAAAAGCATCAAAATACATTAAGTTTCTTGTAGCAAGCATTTAACCACTGACATAATAGATGGAATAGACCTTGTTTTAGCATGATTTACCATGATATACCAAATTTTAGTGTGATTTTTCATGATTTGCCATGTTCCAGTATGATTTACCATGAATCTAGCATTATTTACCATAGTTTACCATGATATACCAAGTTCTAGTATGATTCACCATGATTTACCCTGCTCTAGCATGGTTTACCACAATTGAACACATTCTAGTATGATTTAATATGATTCTAGCATGATTTACCATGTTATAGGATGATTTACCATGATATACCATATTCTAGAATGATTTATGATGGTTTTGAACATTATGATATGAACATTAAATGATCGTAGATGGAATAGACCATTTACAGCTAATACAGGCAATTTACCATAGGAAATACATGGTTTTGAAGTTATAGCGCCACCTATGGTCTGATCTCCATGAAACTTTGCATGCTTCTTCACCATGTTATGGCACATATGCTCATCAATTTTTGCTTAAATCGAAATCAGATATATACATATTGTCCGTCTTGAGCCAAGGATCACAGTGGTGTAAAAAGCTTGGGGCTAGGACCAACGGTCTATTAGTTATGAGCAATTTAGTAGTTTTGGTTGCTGTAGCGCCACCTATGGGCCAATTGGGGTCATACTCTGATAGGTTCTCCCCAAAAGTGTGGCCTACCATCTGACCGAGTTTCAAGTCTCTAGGTTTTACGGTTTGGGCTGCACGATGCGTTTTAGGGGAATTTTTTTTTTTCAAATAGCAATTACAATAGGTTTTCAGCACTTCGTGCTTGAACACCTAATAATAATGAGACCTTTTTGACAGTTATAGCGCCACCTATGGTCTGATCTCCATGAAACTTTGCATGCTTCTTCACCATGTTATGGCACATATGCTCATAAATTTTTGTGAAGTTCTGAGTTTTTATTTATGATTTATAGGCTTTTGAGTGTATTTTGCCACACCCCTTTTTCTAAATGAGCCTGTTACAGCCACCCAATTGCAAAATTTCAACTTTTTTTCGATAATTATTGATCTAGAGAGTCCAGAGAATAGGCTTAGACTGGTTTGGTGTCGATCGGGCGAAAAACCAGGGACTAGTTCGCAAAAGTAGGTTTTGGACAAAATCCGACATAACTTTTTTGTTTTTTGCTTAAAATGTATATCTCGAAATCTGAGATTACATCTTGACCGTCTTGAGCCAAGGATCACAGTGGTGTAAAAAGGTCTATGACCAAAGACCAAAGGTCTATGAGTTATGAGCAATTCAGTACTTTTGGTTGCTGTAGCGCCACCTATGGGCCAATCGGGGTCATACTCTGATAGGTTCTCCCCAAAAGTGTGGCCTACCATCTGACCGAGTTACAAGTCTCTAGGTCTTACGGTTTGGGCTGCACGATGCGTTTTAGGGGAATTTTTTTTTCAAATAGCAATTACAATAGGTTTTCAGCACTTCGTGCTTGAACACCTAATAAAAATCAGTACAATTACAATAGGGTTTCAGCACTTCGTGCTTGAACCTCTAACGAGTTCTAGTAGGCTATGATTCACCATGGTTTACCCTGTTCTTGCATGATTTACCACAATTGAACACATTCTAGTAGCCTATGATGTAATATGATTCTAGCATGCTTTATCATAGTTTACCTTGATTTGTCTTAGTTTACCTTGATTTACCATGTTATAGGATGATTTACCAGGATTGTAACATGCTTTACCATGATTAATCACATTGCTAGCATGATTTACCATGATACACCATGTAATAATATTATTTACTGTGATTTACCATGTTTCTATCGTGATTTACCATGATTTACCACGTTGCTAGCAATTATGTGAAGCATCAGAACAACTTAAGTGATAAACTCTGACAAAATATGATTGTTTTATAATAGTTAATAAGGAAAAAACAGTTTGCTTTAGTGCAGAATACTGGTGAAAATCAAGTCTGTAAAAATGAAAGTGAGCCAATAAGTGGTCTTCTACTGCCCTCTGCTGGCCATTATACTTATTAATAAAAAGTTTTCACAGGTGCTTTTGCACTCATATGTAGACATATGCTTACACACACACACACACAAATGTTGTTGTTATTTTTTTCAATGCTATTGGGATGTGTCACTATGAAAATATACTTGAATGGTCTTTAAGCATTTCACATATTTCTTTGTGAAGCTTAATGAGGACGGGACCTTTCAAACAAGCTATCCCACAAGAATCTAGGTGGTCTAGGTAGGGAGTTACAGCTGTTCCAAGCCGGAGGTCTCACGGATTATATATATATATATATATATATATATATATATATATATATATATATATATGCAATGTAGTTTTGAACATTTATTAATGCAAATACTTTTCTTCTTTCATATGTGCAAAAAATTGAAATGAATGAAATGATACCACAGAGACATTCTTCAATATGCAAACGATTGAACTTGAATAAATTAATTGATTGTTAATGTTACTTATTTTCATATACATTGTTTTTAAAAAAACATTGTATTATTCTGGCAATAAAATACAGTTTTGTTTTCTATGACTTGGTTTGATTCCATGTATTTTTTAATGGCACGTTTTTCATATTAACTCTAATAAAAATGCTTAAACACATTTTGTTATAGCTATAGATATTTGAAATTAATGGTAGGTAAAAAAATGCTTATTGCAGGTTTCCCATTTAAAACGCAATTTTTAGTTTTCATTTTAATCATAACTTTATTGAAAAAAATGTCTCAAATTTTCATGTTTACTCAATGCATGCTTACACACACACACACACACTTTTGGGATGTTATTGTGAAAATCTAATTTAGTTTAATATAGTTGATAAAATCTAATGTAGTTTAGTTGAATATTTAGGTAATATAGTTTAATAATATAAAACTATATTTCCAGTCCATCATAATAAAAAAAAAATAGCTTTAAGAAGTAAAATGTCCAGCAGAGGGCAGTAGGAGACCACTTATTGGCTCACTTTCATTTTAAACAACTTGGTTTCACTAGGATCCTGCACTAAAGCAAACCATTTTTTTCATGTTAACTCCATAATGCATGCTTACACACACACACACACACACACACACACACACACACACGCGCACGCGCGCACACACACACACGTGAAGTTCTGATTTTTTATTTATGATTTATAGGCTTTTGACTGTATTTTGCCACGCCCCTTTTCTAAATTACCCTGTTACAGCCACCCAATTGCAAAATTTCAACTTTTTTTTCGGTAATTATTGATCTAGAGAGTCCAGAGAATAGGCCTAGACTGGTTTGGTTCCGATCGGGCGAAAAACCTAAATCGAAATCGGAGATATACATATTGTCCGTCTTAAGCCAAGGATCACAGTGGTGTAAAAAGCTTGAGGCTAGGACCAACGGCCTAGGAGTTATGAGCAATTTAGTACTTTTGGTTGCTGTAGCGCCACCTATGGGCCAATTGGGGTCATACTCTGATAGGTTCTCCCCAAAAGTGTGGCCTACCATCTGGCCGAGTTTCAAGTCTCTAGGCCTAACGGTTTGGGCTGCACGATGCGTTTTAGTTTTTTTTTTTTTTTTCAAATAGCAATTACAATAGATTTTCAGCACTTCGTGCTTGAACACCTAATAATAAGCATTACAACTGTTAATAATAATAAATAATAATAAACATTAATAATAATAACAAGAAATGTTTCATGAGCACCAAATCGCCATATTAGAATGATTTCTGAACTGAAGACTGGAGTAATGATGCTGAAAATCCAGCTTTGCCATCTCAGGAATAAATTGCATTTAAAAAACTATTAAATTAGAAAATATATATTTGTAATTGTAATAATAACAGCTGGGTAAAATCACACTTACCCCAAACATATGAATGATACTGTACATTGTTCTGTAATATATAAGTAATCATTGTGAACAGAGCTTAATACAGCGTTGCAGATATCCTTCACAGAATCCATTGCAACAAGGTCAGTGAAAAAATCAAAAAGGTGAAGTTGAGAAGTGATTAGAATAAGCTTTATTTTATTAAATAAAGAAAATTATTGATAAATATGTGTGCAGGGTATTTTTGTGCTTATTAGACTATGTTGTTGTTAGCTTAGCAACATGCTAAGAAGAAAAGCATGCTTTGAGGAGCTGCTGCTAATGTCTTTCAAATTATTCAATCATGAAGTAAGTGTGCTTTTTTTAAAGTCAAGATTCTACCTATGTAGGTAGTAGACAGCAAGGATTTATACTAGGTTTTGGAACAGAGCTTGTGTGACTCCACACATGGTGTGGTCTGTGTATGTATAATTTAGTGCTCTCACCCTGGATTTCTCCTCAAGTTTGGTGATCATGATGATATTTGCTGTGTGTTGTTCCCACACCATTCTCCAGAAATCACTAAACGTGTCTGGCATGGGGCCCTGGGTGGCGATGTAAGCGCCCTGTCGGCGGTACCCGTCTATGAAGTTGGCATTGATGTAGTCCCCGCCAGGAACACCTGCATAACAAGATTGAATGGGGAAAAAACTAAATCACATTCAACCTAACAAGAGAAAAAAAAAATCTAAAATGCCGTTCATAAATTTTAATAGGTGTAAATGAGAAATATACCGGTAATTAAATTCCATTAGTGGTGTGTCAGATCTAATTTTTAAAAATTAATTAGCAGCACATATCAAGCTTAGAAATCCACAGTACATGGGATATTAACTGGAAAATAACAACAGGATTTAAAAAAATATATATCAATGTGTCAGAGATGATTTAGATCATGGACAAAATCATATGCATCAGCGTTATTTTACTATTATTTATGTACAATCATAGTATTTATTAATATTTTAAATTAGCCTTAATTTTTATATTTTCAGTTATATTCTTTGTAGTTTAAGTTTTGTTAAGTTTGTTATGTGCTTTTTTTTACTTTTAATTCGTTTTTGTATATTTCTATTTAGTTTTCATTCTTTTTTATTAAAATTTTTAGCAATTTTAGTACTTGAATATATTTATTTATGTCTATATAAGTTGGCAAAATCGTCAATTTCTAATTAAATTTTCTTCTCTAATATTTATATTTTATTTGACTTCAGCTTCATTTAGTTTACTGAAACTGGCTTGTACTGTACCAACACTGGTGCAGTATGTAACCATATAGAGATAACAAACAGCAATGGTGCTAGATGTCATGTGAACGGGTAATAGCTTTAAGTAGATTTCCCATGTTAATACTCCTGTACCATTAGAACATGTGTTATTTCTAATGAATACACACAGAAACAGCAATATTGAACACACACGCTCTCACCATCATTGTTGGAGAGTGATACTCTGGTGTGGTCGTAGGCGATGACGTTGGCATATCTGTTCTTTGACTTGTTAATCTCAAGGTTAGACTGTTCCCATGAGAACTGTTGCCCTGGATCAATAGACTACAAGACAGAAGCACGCCATGAATTACACATCACGCTGGACATGCCCCATACTGTAATTCACACGTTACAAACATCACATGGCCTATGCAATGAAGTTAGTGCTCACACACACAAAAAAAGTACATGAAAAAGAAATTAAAGCACACTATAGCATGCAGAAATGTGGTGCTAATGTACATCATTCATTGGCCAATATGTTTTTAATGTACATTGGCAGGGTGCGAATGTATGTGCGTGTGTATGTGTGTGTGTGTGTGTAAGATCTGACCTCATACTCTTGAGAGAACCTCAGGTTGTCATTGGCTTTCATCCTCTCTATGTGAGCTGGCAGTTCTGAGACAGATACTGGAGGGTGACTGGTCATGCCTGCCAATCACATCACACAAACACAAAGATCAGTTCACACTCTGAGAACATGACATGCTACTGGATTAAGTGCTCTGAGCAGTGTGAGAGAATGTTAGTGATATCATCTATATTTTAACACTAGGGTTCACGAGTGTGTGTGTTTTGAGGAAAGAAATTGCTAAAAGAATGTAAATCGATTTGTGTCGTAGACTAGTTGTTTTTACCCAGAGATTCATTTTCTAAATGTAATAACACTGATGGTTTAGACCAAGTTAAATGGAGTGGTCAGTTTGGGTTATTTGTAGTTTTAGGGGGACATTTGTAAATATTTCCTGTTTTAATACATTTAATGTGCAATGAGCAGTTATAAAACAGGTAATTCCACATAAAAGATAGACCAAAACTAAGTAAAAAAATGTTTTTTAATGACAAATGCTGTAAAGTTATATGATAAGACATATAAAATAATTTTTTAAATAATACTGTTCAATAATACTGTAGGAAAGAATATACACAAATGTTTTACTTAGTGAAGTAAACAGCCTCAGAAAACTTGATTAATATTATTTCATGATGTACAACTTTTTTTGGTGGCTGTGGGCAGGGCCTCATATTCACATCCCACTATAAAATCTCTAAAAATAAAGTCTGAACATTACTGAATAATGGTGTGGTGGAGGGTATAGATTACAATACAGTCAGAAGTATTAAGCAAGATGGAATTAGCATTGAAATTGCTGAATCAGATCAAATTGAACTTAAAGCAAAAAATCAATATTGCCGCATTTAGAATATAATGGAGAAGAGTTAATGCAATAGTTGTCTGTTTAACAAAGAACAAAGTCATAGATCAACATTGATTCAACACCAAACTTATGATTACTGTAATCTTTATTATAGATAGTTTTATTTAAAAATGTCTCTAGCATGTCCTCCTGTAGATAACTAGTGATGTGTGTGTGTATTTAGATCAATTTCCACTATCATTGTGGGGACTAAATAACATAATACAATCCATAACAAACAATAAATAATGTCAAAAAATGTAGAATGTAGAGGAAGGGTTAGGGGATAGAAAATATCATTAGCTAAAATATAAAAATAAAAAAGCAAAGTTCAACCATGTGGAAAGTGTGTGTTTGCTGGTGTTTGTAAGGTGTTGTGACGTCAGTCAGAGCAGAGAGAAAAGCTTTACACGCTGCAGCAGGTGTTCACATACACCCCTGTTATGACTCAAATGAGTTAAGAGGATGAAAAAAGCCAAACCAGTTACTGCATATGTGCGAGCATATGGGGGTTAATCAGTCAATATAGACTACAAGACACATAACTAACTTGATAACCGTCGATAACCGATGATAGATGCACGCAAACCTAGAAAAGAGACAACACTGTGTTGATACCGACAGTGTGTGAGCATTAAATAGGGACTGGAAAATTGATTCTTCAGCACTCTGTACCTGTGTGTGTGTGTTAGTGACATATCTTTTCATCAGTATATTACCAGCCGTTGGGAAGTTGATTCTACGCAGCTCCACTGGATCAGATGGATGCTGGGAACTCATGGCTTTACTGCTGCTGGGAAAGCTGCACTTCCTGCCCTCCAGCTCTGCCCGCTTCCTGTAACATCACACGCGTAGGAGCATTAAAGCAACACTCACTTAGTAGGAAATAGTTTATATTGCATTTCGAGCATAATTAGATTTACAGAGAAACATAATACACAGACCTGTCTGGTTTGCTGGTTTGTGCACCGATAAAGCAAGGGAAGACAAAAGAAATAGGGTTGAATAAAATCAGCTTCTGCGTAAGTAAAATATAAAACATCTAGCATTTTTTATTCCTTTGCTTATCATCCTTTTTTTTTTAATCATTCAAATTAATGAATAATTCATGCCAATTAGTGAATCATTGAATAGATTCATTGAAAAGGATTGACTGAATTGCTGGTTTTAAGTTTTACTCTACACAATAGCAATATCTAGCAGGTTAAAATTTTAGATTTTAGAACATTTTAGAGCGGACCATAATTAGAACAATGCATGTTTACTATTATTTTTCCATTTTAAATTAGAAAATTCTCTACTATTTCCACTGTGGGAACTCCCATTGATGTCATTTTACCTACATTCACAATTTCAAATTCTAAATCTCTTTCCTTTCCTCCTGCAAACTCACCTTTTAAAGAGGAGGATGAGGATGACAATGCTGATGATGAAGATGACAGCCAGCACTGGCCCAACCACCCACAGAAGCCCCTCCTCCTCGTCTACGATCGGCTGCGGCTCAACATCGGAGAACAGCACGGCATCAGAGAATGGACTTGTGGAGTACACAGTCTGTCAATAATGGATCAAACAGACACTTAGAATATTAGGATAAAAATATATACAACATTTTTATATATGTGACCCTGGATGACAAAACCAGTCATATGGATCATTTTTTTAAAATTGAGGTTTATACATCACATGAAAGCTGAATAAATAAGCTTTCCATTGTTGTATGGTTTGTTATAATTGGACAATATTTGGCCGAGATACAACTATTTGAAAATCTGGAATCTGAGGGTGCAAAAAAATCGAAACATTGAGAAAATCGCCTTTAAAGTTGTCCATTTATGTTCGCGATTGTGCTGCATTCACTCACAAAAATAACATGTGAGTGAAACAAATAAAAATGAAACAAATAAAATGTTTTATACATTTACGGTAGGAAATTTACAAAATATCTTCGTGGAACATGATCTTTATTTAATATCCTAATGATTTTTGGCATAAAAGAAAAATTGATAATTTTGACCCATACAATGTATTGTTGGCTATTCCCACAAATATACCCGTGCTACTTAAGACTGGTTTTGTGATCCAGGGTCACATATAAAAAAATAAATAGCTGTGAATACAGAGACAGCTGAAGGGTTGCAGGCACTACTCAAAATATAACATTGTTTTTTATAAATTATTGCTTAAATATTGAATTGTGGACCTTAAAAATCACCAACATGAGAGAGAAAAGAAGGACTTACGTTCTGGCCCAGTTCAAGAATAGCCAGCACGAAGCACACATACTCCTGTCCGTTCACAAGCGGTCGGTTCATGAATGCTCCATACACACGGCCGTCTCCTAGTTTAAACTCAGCTGGAAGATTCTGGAAATGAGAACTGATGTACGCTTTTGCCTCCGCCTGCCTCCGCAGACGCACAGAGCGACCGGTGCCATTAATCTCCCTCAGTAGCTGGAGAAACCAGAAAACAAGACAAGCACATGACATGAGCCAAGTTAACCACAACAGACACTGCAACTGCCTTATGCTGAACCAACATGTGTTTAAAACTATCAGCAAAGGGAGTGAACGACTTGATCAAAACTGTAAAAAATATTTCAATTTTAAAGTTTCATTACAAAAATTGTACCTCATCAATGTTCATCTCATCTGGATCACTCCATAAATTCTGGAAGTTTCCTCCTCTCTGCCTCTTCAGAGGGATAACCACAATGTAGAAACCCCTTCAATTAAAAACATATTACATTAGAATCTCATGAAGAAAAGTCTGTTTATGTTCCCGCCCAAAAATAAAATGAAGGCAGTTAAATATTTTTTGCATTGTGAAAATATGAAAAAATATCTTTCTGATTACAGTAATTAATGATGAAAATATTTTTTTTGTTTAAAATTGGCATAAACTGAATACAGTACAATTGAAAAAACTAAGTGTATATATATATATATATATATATTATTTTTATTATTATTTTTCAAATACATGCTGTTCTGAACTTTCTATTAATCAGAATTCTGAAAAAAAGTGTTTAGAGTTTCCACAAAAATATTACGCAGCACAACTGTTTTTAACATGAATAATAATAAGATAAAATAAAATATATATATTTTGCAAACCAAATCCGTAGCCTACATTAGATTGATTTCTGAAGAATAACATGGCATTAAATACTGGAGTAAGGGCTGCTGAAAATTCAGCGTTGCCATCAAAGGAATAAATATATTTTAAAATATATAAAAATGTAATATATATGATAATGTATAATATATTAAAACTTTTAAATTCTATTTACTGTATCTTTGATCAAATGCAGCCTTGAGCATAAGAGAGAAAATCTTACTGACCCCAAACTTTTAAACAGTAGTGTATATTTTATATATAATAATATAAATTATTCAGTTGAGTTTAAAATTCTGAAACCACACTGGAAATCTGAAATCTAATATCTTATTTAAAGCTGGAAATGTCAGAAATGGTTCTGAAAATTTGAATCATTCTTTGGTGTTTGCTGACCTGACATTAGCCTGTCCCTGGACAGTGGGCAGCTGGAGTGTAGCGATGCTCTGAGAGCTAGTCTTGTCCAGGAGCTGGGGTTTCTTGGTCAGCAGGTTTGGAGCGGTCATGGCGTCTGTGCGGTGCTGCAGGCCTCCAGTGCCATCAGCTTTACTGGTTAACAAGAAGGTGTATAGAGACTGGGGCTTCAGCTTAGTCACTAACTTCTGTCCGAGCCGCCCATCCACCTCCACACTTTCACCATCACCATATGAGATCTGAGGGGAAAAAGAGAGAAAAGCATTTAATTCACTAAAAAGCACAATTAACCAGCAAAGACTATGAGCATGTTGTGACACACACACTCTCGAGGAAGGCAGAGTGAGATTAAGACTGACACCTCAGACACTTGCTAACATGCACACGCTCGCACGTTTATACCAACACTGTCATACACAATTCCACCTCAATATGTTGCATGAAGGGTAGAAACGGAGGAACAACACACACACACACACACACTCACAATGTTTGTTTTTATACTGAGCTAATAATACTGTCTATCACATAACCCAGCCGTTATGGGCACCACAATATGACTTTAAATGATTTAAAATGTGAAAAAACTGTTTTAAAATAAGATAACACAGCTAAAAAGCAAAAAGCAAACTGACATCCTGTTTCTTATTTTAATTAACCACTTTTATAAAAAGAACGGAGTTCCCATGGTATTGGAAAAACGGGACCTGGACGGGATTTCTAGACCTGGAAAAGAATTGATTAAAATCTTACTGTCATAAAAATGTGGTCACACTTAAGATTAGGGTCCAGTTATCACTATTTACTAACTATTAACGACAAAATTTAGCCTCAATAAACTCCTAATTGCTAACTCCTAAATAATAGTTGGTAAGATATTTGTTAAGTTAAGGTATTGGGTTAAGGCATGAAGAATATGGTCATGCAGAATAAGACATTAATATGTGCTTTATAAGTACTAATAAACAGCCAATATCCTAGTAATATGCATGCTAATAAGCAACTAGTTAATAGTGAGCATTGGACCCTAAACTATTGTGTTACCGAAATGTCTATTCTGAATGTACATTTTTCTAGTTAAGTCAAGCTCTAAATATTTTAGCACCAAGAAACTACTGAGAAATTGCTATTTTGAGTAAAACATACATTTAAAAAATATTAAACAAATGACAGGAAAAGTAATGTAAACATATTGCTTATAAAGATTGTAAACCCTGAAAAAATATTCAGTTCTTGAAACTTCTAGAATTACCAAATTTAATAATTTTAATGTGGATTATTAATAATTATTGTATTATGTTAATATATTGTCACTACTAGTTTGTGTTAATACAGACGTTTTATAATACAAAAGGTCTGCACTTTAAAATGAATGTATTGAATTAAAACAGGAGATAGAAACACAAACTTTTTGGCTGTTCTGCCTTCGTCAGTCAATACAGAAGTTTGAAAACAAGCTGAAATATCTTTGTCTATATGAGAGGCTTTTGAATATTGTCTTGGATAATGAAAGGCCTTGGAGAAAAGGTTGAGAACCACTGCCCTACAGCTTTCACACATTTAGATTTTCAATATCAAATTATTTCATGTTTATTAAGCTGTTTTCTTCATGTAGAGCCAAAAATAGGCTAAACCTGACTCGTGCAGACACACACGCAGTTTTTTCCAGTACTTACAATGAGAGATTGTGCTTTATTACTGGCGGTTCGTGGCTCCCAGGTCAGCAGCACAGAACTCTTCATAGCAGCTTTCACTCTGAAGTTCACGGCAAACACTATTAAAGAGAAATAAAACAAAAGATCATCACAACACACTTCAATTCTTCAGCTCACCTGAGCAGAACCTCTGGCCTCCAGCATGAGCAGAACATCAAAGAATCTTTTCAACCGTTTCTACTAAAAACATTTACCACATCAGGTTGTTATCTACAAAGAGCACAGACCCGAAAGGAGAAAAAAGAGCTAGTCACTCTTTTCTCATACAGTAGTGCTGATAAGAATTTGCCACTCTTTTCCAAGGGTTCACCTTCACCATAGTTGTTTATGAGATTATGGAGCACTCCACGTATACCTAGACCCATTTTCAGAAAGATTCTCACCTTTTATCTGCACTTAGTGAACGGCACCAAACAAGAGACTCAGACCAACAAACACAGACAAAAATGACCAGACATAAACAGAAAATATTCTTCCACAATAAAGAAAATGTCGTGGTCTTGATTAGGAAGGGTTGCCTGACATTAAATGTTTGTATGTGAGGATATACAAGTGTCATACCTTCCTGTGCTGGTTGTGTTTTGATGGATACGGGGAGACTATAGGCCCCAGGGCCGTGTTTGCTAAGCATGCACACTCTCGCCACATACTCAGTATTTGCCCGAAGGCCATTAAGAACCACTATAGCCTCCGAAACGTCTGATTCCATGGCAATATCCGTGCCATTACTATAGGTGACAGCGAACCACACGCGGTAACCTTGGATCCGGTCATAGCTTCTTGGTCGCTCCCATTTCAGGATCACAGACGAGGAGTTGATGTTTTCAGCCGTCAAGTTAGCCAAAAGCGGCAAGGTTTCCTGTATGCTCACTTTTTGACCGTCTGTTGTCCCCGGGATTGTTACCATGTCATCTGTGGTTGTTTGCACCACGTTTGGTGTTAAAAATGTGACCTGAGCGCTTGAACCATAACCCCATATGGTACGGGCCGCGAGCCGAAAAACATACAGCACCCCTGCACTCAAAGAGGAGACGGTGTAGGTGCGTTCCTTAGCGTCTAGCTCCAGCACCATGAAGGAGTCTGAGGTCGGGTCAGCCTGGCCATATGAGAGCCTGTAGCCCAGCACAGGAGACAGACCAGCAGGGGGAGGCTGCCATTTTAGCAGGGCCGTGCCATCCTCTGATGGCAAGACTGTAAGCAGGGGCAAACCTGGCACTGTGGAGTAGAGAACAATACTTTAGATCAACACTAAATATGTAGCGCTGTAGTGAAGTCATGATGTGTTAGGTTGAGTGAAATACTTGACTTTCTGGTTATTACAATAGTTCACTCAAAAATGAAAATTCTGTCTTTATTTTCTTCACAGCTCCAAAAAATACTTTCTTGCGCAATTCACAAAAGAAGACAGTGCTCTTTTCAACTGAATTACAATGAACAGGGAGCGAACATAATCAAACTGATTGTGCTTTTCCACTTTGTTTGTGCATAAAAAAGATCTGCAGTATCTGCAGCGGTTACAAAGCTCAAAGTCCCTTCCAAAGGGAGATATTTTATTTTTCTCAGAATCAACTTTTCAAGAACTACAACGAACGGCTCGTTTAAACTACAACGCGATTTTCTGGATCTTATCATAATGTTATAATGTTCCTGTAATGATCATTAAGTCATAATGTTCCTCATTAAAATGATCTCCGCCCACTGAATACCTTAAAAAGGGGACGAGGCCTGGTTGAGCTGCATTAGAGAAGACGGTGTTGACGCTATGTCAAAGAGATGCTGTTTTGTCCACCCCTTTTCCAAAGCTCATTTGTTTGACCTTCCTAAGGCTTAACGTTTATCTGTGCGCTGCATATTTTATGGAGAGCATCTTGTGTAAGATGTAAGCTCTCGCTTTTGTAAGATGGTTCACTGCTCCTTAGGAAAATGAACCATGGTTTAGTGATCGATTACGGTTTGTAAAGTTTTCCGACAAATAGCACGATTAAATGGTGGATAACATCGTATCTATAATGTAGAAAATTACAAAAAACATAGCACTCTGAAACGTCCTGTGAAATTCACGCTTGCAAAGTCTGTGCATGATATTCATTCTGCATGATTTTCTTTTTTGTGTTACATTGTCAGGGTCTGAATCAGGCTCCAATTGGTTTGAAATTGACGCCATCGTCAATATTTACACGTGTTCGAGGCAGAATGGGGAGAGAAGTGCTGTAATAATGTAAATTATGTGAAAAAGAATGCGTTTTTTAGCAATCAAGCATGAAAACATATTCTAGTACACCCCAAAAAGAAAATCAAGAAGGGCATAATAGGACCCCTTTAAAATGAAAAGACTTTAACAAAATTAATTCACTGAAAATCTCGACATTTACCATAGCTTTCCTTGGTATATTTTTAAGAGAGAATAAGAGTAGTCCAGTTTGTTAACAGATAAGTCTTTTGAATCAGAATTGTTTGATCCAGTTCACAAAATTGGTCTGAATGATTCGTTTATGAACTGAAAAGTTGAACTCATGCCTTACAATTTGAAAAGTTGAAATCACAGACTCAATATCCAATATAGATAAATCACAACAAATATTGACAACACACTATGTAATAATTTTTAAGTCAGTGAATCGTTTGATCAGGTTCATAAATTGTGTGAATGATTTATGAATTCGAAAATTTTAACTGACTCAAAATCCAGAGTTATTCACAAAAAATCTTGACATCTGCCATAGCTTTCTTTCAAGCATTTTTAAGTTAATAAAAGTAGATTTGTTAGCAAATAATTATTGAGGCAGATCTTTTCAGTAAATCAATTGATCTGGTTCACAGAATTTGTCTCAATGATTCGTTTATGAATCAAAAAAGTTGAGCTCACACCTTACAATTTGAAATGTCCAACAGCTCACAAGAGGGGAAAGAGGAATTGTCATTGAAAAGAGCATAAAACTATTTTCAAATTTTCTCCTTTAGTGTTCGGTGGAAAAAATAAATTCATATGGGTTTGGATTTGGAATGATATGATGATAAGTAAATGCTTTTCATTTTTCGGTGAACTATCTATTTAACACGCAGATAAACATAAGTGTGTATACCAAAACATGAATGTGTATGTATGTGGTAGGGTGTACACACATGATGGTTTAGTTCTGATGACGATAGGCTTGCTGCGTGCTCCATCACCTTTTGAGGTGAACGCAGCCACGGTCACAGAGTATTCAGTGTTTGGCCATAAATCGGTCAAAATCAGGTCCTAATAAACACATACAGTTACTAAAACAATACATCAAAAAAAAAAAAAATTCAAAGAAACTAAATGTCCATTTTATTTGAAATTCATTATTGAAAAATCATCTTGACATACAGATTCCATTTTTCCCCAATTCAAGTATAGGAGCTGTACATGCCTATTGCCTAGATAAAATATAGCTGTCTGGATTGGAACATTACCAAGATGGCTGCAGAGTGAACTGATGTGCCTTAAAGGGACTTTGGTTCAAGTAAATGTGTTAAAATTCTGGGTCATGTTCAAAATAGTTATACTCACATATTGTTTCGAGTCATTCTGTGGCTGTTTACACACACACACAAAAAGAAGTAAAATGAATTTGAATGCCAAGATGTAATATGATTATTTCCAACAACACAATGAATAAAGGTCTACTGAGAATAAATAGTGTGAAAGGTTCACTGGAACAATTACATAGCGGTTTTAAGGCTCTTAGATTCTAAGATAGTTATCGGAGGTTCTGTTTAAGCATGCGGATAATAAGCAGATACTGATGTTATCTGATGATTAAAGCAAAATGAAAGTCCATTTAGAGAGCATTAGCTGAGCTAAAAAGCCTAATTACTGACAAACAAACAGCTCATCCAGATCAAGTGATAGTTAGGATCGACATCATGTTCTAGTGTACAGTATGTGAGTGATTCTTCAATTTGTGGCACTGCTTTAAATCTTAAAAAAGTAAACATTTTGAAACTTAATGAAAACGTTTTTTACATGCCTTTGATCAAGTTGATTTTGGTATGTGTAAATTTGTATATTTTGTGCGATGGAAATTACCTAGAAAAAGTTGGATAAACCTTGTACTTATTAACACAACAATTAGATCGCAGTAAATTACAGTATGAGTTTATAAAATAAAGAAAATCTACCCAAATGTAGTACCAACTGGTCCAGCACAGTTGTCTGGGTAAAAAATGCTGAAATGTTAAGGGTTTGTGAGTTCACAGCATACACTGCAGCATGAATAAATTACGTGGTTACTGTTATAGAATTAATGTTTTGTTGTTTGCTGACTCTTTATTTAAACTTTTGTTTTGTCAGTATTATTGTTAGATATTTGTTGTGTTGTCATGTTGATTGTGACTGTTATTGTGTCAAGTATTGAGGTCTATGTATCATATTCTAGACATCTTTGCTTTGTAAAGTAATTGTACCTTTAGAATTAAAGTTCACTCCACATATTTAGTGTCCTATAGAACTATATATACGGCTAACAAAATTATGTTTTTATGTGTTGAACAAGAAAACTGTATAGTTACTTTGATGAATTTATTGGTTGAATGATGCATTTTACATTTAACAAATATAAATTAGAGCTTAGATCGGGCCCAAAAAATCAAGCCCGACCCGACCCGAGCCCGTGCACGTTGTGTCCGAGCCCGGCCCGGCCCGACACATTAACTGTAATTATGAGCCCGAGCCCGATTTAAACCCGACCATTTTTAATATGTGGGCCGTTATAACCAGGGGCGACGCCAGATCATTTTTTAACGCAGGTGCTGAATGGGTGCTAGACCATTGACAGTGTGGAGCTGCGCAATTGTATATATATATATATATATATATATATATATATATATATATATATATACTATTAATAAATGTGCAAAAATTGGCCACTTAATATTTAATATTCAATTATATTAATTATCACAATGATAGTTTTAATTTTATCAAATTGAACAATTAGTAAATTCGGTGACAAGCGTGCCGAGAATTGATTTAATTTTATGATGAGATGCTCCAGTTCACGTGCTATGGTGAACACGGCTCGCCGGCGCCTCCATGTCATGAATATTGCCTGCTATATTTGCTTCTTATTAATGCTTCTTCTTCTTCAGGCAATTGGTTGATGAAAAATGTATTAAAATTAAGATACAATTTATACAGAACGAAATTCACTTTAAAGAAAGGCTTTCTACAAAACAAAACATAATGAAGTGGTCAAAATCATGCCTGAACCACTCCATGTCTCCTGATATTGCGCATCCTCCTATCAACTCTGTTCACTTTCATAATCAACATAGATGGAAAAAAATAACATTATAATATTTTAATAAATATGAAACTAAATGCGCTTATTTAATGGCTACAACACATACAGACTCTCTAGCAGCGCGCCGCACTTGGACTCAAC
Organism: Siphateles boraxobius; assembly: GCF_051911475.1. Taxonomy (NCBI): domain Eukaryota; kingdom Metazoa; phylum Chordata; class Actinopteri; order Cypriniformes; family Leuciscidae; genus Siphateles; species Siphateles boraxobius. Next base: position 4,732,041 of record NW_027508721.1, on the reverse strand, counting down.
AAAGCCAACACATATGTTGTCACTGCCCACGAGTTTAACATATTTCCATACCTCCGACTTTCCTTCATACTTGCTCAAAGTTAATTCTCCTGTTTTAATTTTTTTCTTTACTTCTTCAAGCTCCATGTTGCACTTAAGCTACACAATACAGCACAGCGTGCGAGTGGAGGAGACGCTGCGCGTGACACGTGACGTGCTTGATCAAGGGCCCGACCCGACCCGAGCATAGTGGCGGGAAATATCGGCCCGGCCCGCCCCGCGGGTCGGGTCGGGCTCGGGCTCGGGCAGAGAATCTAAGCTCTAATATAAATGGACAAAGCAAAGTAGTGTTACTATAGCCTGGTTAAAACCAGACCTTTCTCAGTCGTAACGGAGTTAGGGTCTGGGGAAGGTTCATTGACGGCTCATTTCCAAAGGGGCGTCACCAACGGATGTCATTCAAATGCCTCTGTAAGCAATTGGATAGACCTTAAAACCGGATAAGATCGATCGTCATTTTGTAAAGCCCGCCTCAACGTTTGTGATTGGCGCCTCGATTTGGAAAGATTGATAATGAACTTGAATGGGCTCTTCGCCAGACTAACTTGCAGAGCAAATCTAAATTTGCCGGAAGTTCGTCTGGGTTTTCCCAGGCTAGTGTTACTAACACCATTTTTAAGATTTATTTTTACCAAAAGTAAAGTTTACCAAAAACTTTAATATGAGATCTTATTTCTTATGAAAAGTCAAATTTACCTACTTCAACATTTTTTATAGATTTACTGAAGACTTGTTTAAAGGTTTGAATAAGAAATTACCATAAAACATTATTTTAAGATTTTCTACGCAACCAGAAAAAAACTTCACCTGTGAAATGTGTGAATATATATATATATTTTTTTTTTTTTGGAACATCTTGGTGTCAAAAGAGTGAAGTTGCGTGTCTTTGAATTTTGAGAGTCCTTAATTTTTGAGATCAAGAATTCATTATTTTCAAACTGAGAACAACTCAAAAATAAACACCACATTTCTAAAGAACACATACTGACTTCAGAAGTGTATTTGTGTGTGTGTGTGTGTGTGTCCATGAGGTGAAGTCTCCTACCTGTGGCTCTCTCAGTAGGTGTTCCCTAATTCTGGGAGAGACTGTTCTCTCCCCTGCTGTTCGTCTGGCGTATGTCACCTGGTAACCACGGATCTTTCCATGCTGTCGCTCAGCAACTGGAGGTTTCCATGACACTCTAGCAGAGGTGGCGTTTAAGACCACCACATCCACACCCCGCGGCGGTGCGCTGGGCACTAAAGGGGCATTTGAGTAAAGGACATATAGTCACAGCTGAACATTCCTTTCAGCTCAAAGGAGAAGGACAAGGAAAGGTCAGGAAAAGAGGTATGGTACTGGGGTTCAATTATCTTGATAAATCCTTTGGGAAAAAGCTTTAGCCATGGAACGGGATATGAGCATGTTACCACCAGGGTGAATAAGGCACAAATGCAATTATTTATGCAGATGGAAAAATTCTGAAAGAAGGAAATCCAAAGCGGAACTTGGGAGAAGTCAGAAAAATTGCAACCACTAGTCTCCAAGGCAAATGTTGAAGGACTTTTGGGAGAGGCTCAGCTTCAGGTCATGGGGTCAAATTAAGGCACTGTCACATACCGTCTTCCTCTGTGCGGACCAATATCGGTAGGCTCTCAGGCCCTTGACCTGTGTCAGTGTGGGCAGCAACTGTCACAGAGTACAGGGTCCCTTTCTTCAGCCCCTCTATCCGGTACCGGAAACAGTTAGATGGGATGTTCGGGATCCTCTGCACGGGGTCATTCTCCCGTTCCACTGCCACATATCGGATGGAGTATCCTGTTATGATTCCGTTTTCCTCTGTGAGGGGTGGAGCCCAGCTGAGAAGTAGACTTGTGGAGGAGGGGCTTATGCATGTGACTTCCTGGGGAGGGGGTGTGGTCTCTGATTGGGTGGTTAAAGAATTGGGTGGGTTTAATTGTGTGTGTTGAGGCAGCGGTGGTTAGTTTAAGTGTTGTTGTGGATGATAATGTGTGGAAATGAAATGAAATCAGAGAAAGATAAAAAAAGACATAAAAGGACAAAATTGACACGTAAAATGTGGTGTTGTCACACACAGGTCAAATAAAGCAAGACATCAAACTGCAAATGATCGTCCACACATATGGTGAACTGAAATGAAAAACGAATACATTCAACGTGAAACTTACTTGTTTGACTCCCTCTTTCCAGATCCTTTCATTGAGTGTCTCATATTCTTACCTGCTCTTTACACTTCACTAAATGTTCAATGGCCTGACAGCTTACTGTATCTTTCCCAAACAACTTCTATCCAGTAGCGTTGTGTCATGTCAGAATCCAAGTCTTTACATCCGAGTGAACAAAGGCAATGAAAAACATGCTCTCTTAAACTGTACTCTCTATGTCCAGCATGAAAAAATCTGATACATTTAAAGAATCAGTTCATACTGATGGATTCAGTGAGTACGCAATATTCATGACATGTAATTTAGTTAATGCAGCTGATTATCACTATGTTTCTGATACAGTTATAATTTATATAAATATAAATAAAAATAAATAAAATTGATCTTTTTTTTTTTTTTGCTGTATTAATCTCTTTAATTATATTGAAAGATTCTGTTCAAGTTTAATGCTGTCACCCCATTTGAAGTCCTTGTTTTTTTTTAAAGATACACTTCCATTCAAAAGTTTGGGATCGGTGAGACTTTTTAATGTCTTTGAAAGAAGCCTCTTGTGCTGCATTTATTTAATCAACAATACAGTAATATTGAGCAATTTAAAATAACAGTTTTCTATTTGAATATGTTTTAAAATGTTTATTCCTATAACTTTTGTACCTATTGTCATGGATCACACGATATTACAGGCCATAACAAAATAATATTTTCTGTAAAAAATGTCTTACATAGCTTATAATAATGATTTCTTGTTGTTTGAATAAGTTAGAGTATTTATTCCATAATGTATCATTGTGCAATCAAAATTATTTATTTTAATTTTCTTTTGGTAATATTTCATTTTTTTTTATTTATATAAGTCCTAAATAGTAATTTTCCTAATTCTACAACGTTAAATTATTTAAAAATAACTTTTATCTTATGAAAATGTGTTAATAAATCTTGCGTCAATTATGTTACTGCACCAAACGTTGCATTTAAATTGGTGGAATTATCTCCCAAAACTATGTAAGATACTGGAAATTATGTCACTTTCCCACTAATAAGATCTGAAGCACTGAAAGGTATGTGTGCTCTCTGAGAATATATTTTAATATAAAAAGTTCTTACACAAAGTTATTTTGTAAAACATAAAAAATTGTACCAGAATATCAAAAGGAAAAATGATCATACAGTGGGTTGTTTAAAGGTCTTTTAACCATGATTTCAATAGTGCAATGTGCTCTTAGCATTTGTGCTAGCAAGTAGAGTTTTTGGCTAAAAAGCTTAAGATTGTCCGTTCTGTTACCATCCAATTCTGTTACCAAGGTAGAACAATGCTGATAGTGTGCAACAGAATTGAAAGTAACAGAGTTGACAAACAATACTAAAAAAAATCTGTATTTTTATTAAAGGTAAGAAAAGGAAGTAACTTATGTTTGGCAAGCAGTGAATTATTAAAATTGAATACATTTTCAATAAGATACTGGAAAGAATTTCTTTTACTGAACAATTATTTTCCTTAACTTTTTGAAATGCAAAATGTAACTCCAATTATAGAATCACTCATACGTGTCTGTGGAGTCTGAACGGTGATTTCACTGGTGAATGCCCCCAGGCCGTGTTTACTGCGCGCTGCTAGTTGAAATACGTAGCTGGAAAACGGCTTCAGATTCTTCAGCAGATAACTGGAGCTTGGATCAAATGATATTTTCTGGAAGTGAGAGGTTTAAAGGAATTAGCATTAAACCAGACACTGCAAAATGAAAAAGTATGTGTGTGTGTGTGTTTGTGTGTATGTGTGTGCGTACCTGCTCTGGCTGGTCTCCAAGCCTGTAAATGAGCTCATAGCCAGTGATGGCATCTGTGCCACTGTGAGCAGGAGGGATCCACGACAGAAGAATGCTGGTCTCTGATTTCACCTCTGCCTTCGGTTCTGTGGGCTGGGATGGGACTAAAAATGAGTGGAAGCAGAAAGACAATGCTTAGAGAATGATGCAGCCGAAACAAAATAACCTGCAATATTAGAATAATCCCAACTTCACAAACTGCTCACCTCCTGTCTTGGCAATGATGTGCAGATCGCTGGAAAGAGGTCCATCTCCGACTGCGGTAAAGGCAAGCACTCTAATATAATATGTTTTGTTGGGTGTCAGGTCTCGTACGTTTAAAAAATTAGCCCCTCGAACCATTTCCTTTTCCCATTGGCTCACAGACAGAGACGAATCCGACGTGTAATACACCCTGTACCCAACCACCTGACCGTTGGCTTCCTCTGGCTCCTCCCACTGCACCATCGCTGTGGAACCACTCAGCATGCGACCTCTGACACGACGAGGAGGGGAACTAGGCGCCTGTTCGGCTGTGCGAGCTTCCACGGTCTGACTTGCTGGGCCGCGGCCAATCGAATTCACCGCCATGACCCGGAAATGGTAGTGCGAGTAGGGGCTGAGTCCACCCACGCTGTAACGAGTTGTTGCTATGGCATCAATTTCTTTAAAGGTGTCGGTGGAGGAGGCGGGACGATACTGAATGATGTAATAAGAAACAGCAAGTGGATTTCCACTGTCCCACATCAGAGTAATGCTGGTGGCAGATCGCTCCATGACAACTGGAGCTCCTGGAGGATTGGGGAGGGCTATTGAGTTGAAGAAGGAGAGAAATAAATTAGGGAACATTTCTACAAATGAATTCTACAAAAAAAATCTATTTACAATAAATGCTATTTTTTTAAAACTTTATATTCATCAAAGAATCATGAAAAAAGGTATCATGATTTCCACAAAATATTAAGCAGCACAAATGTACTGTATTTTAACATAACATAATATAATATAATATAATATAATATAATATAATATAATATAATATAATATAATAAAATGACACTGAAGACAGAAGTAATGGCTGATAAAAATTCAGCTCTGATTTAACAGGAATAAATTACATTTTAAGATATTTTTAAATAAAAAACATTTATTTTTAATTGTAATATTATTTCAAAATGTTACCGTTATAATGTATGTTCATATAATTGCAATCTTGGTGAGCATAAGATAATTCTTTTTAAAACATTTTAAAAAATCATACCGACCCCAAACTTAAGAATGGTAGTGAAAAATAAAATGGCTTACTTTCAGAAAAATTTAAATACTACTAAACTTATTTTCATTTAGTATCATGAAATTACATGACATATGATAGCATTTAAAGGCATTACAGACGCTCATAATGCAAAGGTTGTAAAAAAAGATAGACAGCCGTTATACTGCCTCCTACATAATAGCTAATACTTGCCAAATTCTGAAACTCATTTTTATGCTTATTTCAGCTTGTTTTCTTTAAAAAAATGAACAAGCCTTTTGAAATCAAATGTGTTTGATGTGTACTCAGAGTGAGTCGTAGCCTATGAAGAGTGTTCCAAGTCATTGACTTATATGAGGTTACATTTTAGTTAGCCAGGCAAGAGACAGCAAGGCAGCTCACTAGGTTTTTGAACCACCATCAGCTCCCATGCTTCTTTAATATTGGCTCCTCCTATGGAACTTTATTGTTTAACTAAATGATGTTGTTTTTTTCTTCAATAAGAATAAGCATTTTCTTTGAGAGTGTTTAAACATCACTCCTGTGTACCTTTAACTGTGATCTGGGCAACAGTTTCAATAACTCCAAGTGTAGACATTGCCACACACGTGTAGTTGGCAGACTGGCGTACATCTGTGAGCTCCAAAACATTTCGCCCAATAGGCATGTCATCTTCTGGTGTCAGATCCTCGGCTCCCAGCATCCACTTGACATATGGCATGGGAACGCCCACTGCCTGACAGGAGATATTCACACTTCCTCCCGGCATGATCTCATAATCCATCGGTGGCACTGAGAACCGAGGAGGGATGCGACGCACTGAGGGTGTAAAAGACAGTGAGCCATTTACTAAGTCATGCTAAAGACATTATTAATGCTACAGAGAGCACCGCTTCTAATAAGATACGCCCTCAGGGTGTTGTACACTGCAGGTTATTAATGTGTTTTGTAGAGAAGAGATGTGGCTGTATCACCACTTTAATGGATCAAACTATGCATAATTGTTATCAGGTACTCATATATACTAGAAGAAGCCATCAAATATGTATATAAATGTTATATAAAGAAAATAAGCCATCAAATACAGCTGCCTGTGATCGAGAGATGCACATTAAAAAGTGATATGCATTTTTTTATGCTAAAGAACTGTATTTGACATTTCAAAGTACATATTCTACAGTTTTTTTTAATCATTTTTTTTATCAAAGCAAATTTATCAAAGTCTAAAAATATCATATATTTCATAAATATAATAAAAGGTGACATATTTAGGTTAATTGCTGGAGTACAAATACAACTACATTTTGCCACGGATTAGCCAAGATTTGAGTAAAAATTATCTCTCAAACTGGTATCTGTGGGGTAAAGTGTGCCAGATAATGTTAGTGAGTTTGTCTTTTAAATGTTGAAAAAAAGTTTTTAAAATACTGACCTTTACTGGCTGGTTTATGAAAATGCGGATAACAAAACTGTAAATTTGTATGTAAAAACTTTTATTTGAAATGAAACCGTATTCTCTGTGCATTTGTTACAGTATTTATTCATCTTTGTTAACATAATTTAATAAAAATTAAACTGTTCATTGTTAGTTTATGTTAGCCAATGACCATTAAATCATTTTAACAGATACAACTTTAGATTTTTATAATGTAACAGTAAATGCTGAAATTAACTTATTTAGCTGGTTAAGCATTTTTTATTGTTAGTTCATGTTAATAAATGGAACCTTATTGTGAAGTGTAAACCCTTTTTTAGTAATATTTTTTAAATCATGGTTATAGATTATTTCTTGTAATTTCATTGAGTCAAGAAATATATTATATATTATAAATTTTACCTTATCTTATTTTCCTTTCAAAATAAAATTCCCACACTTCTCCCTGCTTACAAATTGTGAAAATAATTTGTGAAAATGGAGCAGTAACAGTATACTATTACAAACACACAAATAAGCTAGGATGAATGTATGAAATAAATTGTAATTTTGTAAATTGTAAATGGACAGAAGTTCAAATGGGTACATGACATTACTATGATATAATTTGCTATCAGCATAATGTTATGGAATGCAGTTAAGAAGGATCAGGTAAAATGTGGCGGATTAGTGTCAAATGACATATGCAGTATTAGGATCTGGAAAGTGAGTTAGACTGTCCGGAGGGAGGGAATCCCAGTGGAGGGGAAGGATTATGTAAATGTGAGGGTCTGAAACTCAGATTAGAGTAAGAAATTGAGCACTGGTTTGAAGAGCACTTACCATCTCTTAATTCTACACAGGAGTCCAGCAGTGAGACGTGAGACAACAGGGAGAAACAAACAAACAATGTCAACGTGTCTAAGGTACGTAAGAGGCAGGGCCGTAACCACCATAGGCATTGAGGGGGACAAGTATTTAATTAGAAATGGACAAATTGCCCTCCCCCTCCCACCCCCCACAATATACGATATTTCTTAATGCTGCTCTCCAATACGCACTGCTCCGTTTGTTGTTAGGAAGACAGAAAGTTTAAAAAGTTACATTTTTAGGCTGGTCTGCCTCAACGCTTGTCAATGTCAAAATGATGGCCAATCAGATTAAAGAAGGCGGGGCTTACTATTCACTGAAGACGAGTGTGAATTCCAACGCGACATTTTTAGTTTTTACAGTGAAAGAGTGTGTGCGTAATAAGATGTAAAATCATTCTGTTGGATAATATTTGTTCCTTAGTGTAAAATGGAAATGCATGGTAATTTTATTTTATAAATATAAACAAATCTCTATTAATAACTATAAAAATGCATTAATAGGCTAATATAAAATTTAGAGTAGTGTTCGGGATTTGAACCCGTGTCATCTAAATGATCGAAACGTAAGTTCTATCACTCGGCCATGAATTTGCTCACTGAAATATTCCCAAACGTTCATTTCTCGAGTGTTCGTTTCTCCTGTGTTCGCGCACATGAACGAGAAACGCTCTTCGTTCGTCTCATTCCTCAATAGAATAGTACTTCATTGCACCTAATTTATTTTTGTTATTAATTTGTTTTTGTTTTTTTTGTTATCGCGCTGCTCCCCTAGGGAATAGACTTAAGTCGCCCACCAACGTCTAGGCCTACATTTTCTGTCCTAAAAAAACTTTCTATTCTTTTTACCATAGTTGTAGTATTTCATCCTTACTATTAATTGACATTTACCCCACTTACATTTTAAAATGCGGCAATTTCTGCTGTTTTGCACAATATCCATTCGCGCCACCTGGCGGTCATTTCTTTTTAAATTATTTTTCTTTTATTTATTACGACTGGTTTATTTTTGCCGCGGTGGTTTTGCCGCGGCGGCTGGGACGGCGGTAATAGGTATTCTGGTTGACTACCTACTGTTTTAGGCTACAATTAGACCTGGAACTTCTTTTAGCTTTCTTATTTCTTCTTTATTCCCTTAAATTAACTTTAATCCATTAATTATTATTATTTCTTTAAATAAAAAGACCAAAAAAAAAAGAAAAAAACGTTGGTCCCCCCCAGTGTTCAAGACATGGTTACGACCTTGATAAGAGGAGATGATCTAAGAAGAATCAGACAGATCAGACTACAGAGATTTGCTTTGACACGTATCTATTCATAAGGATGTGTAGTTACAGGTTACATTTTTTTAATTCTACAGCTCTCAAATAAGTAACTCAAAGCTGTACCTCTGACGTAAAGGTTAGCTGGTGTCGAGTAGCGCGTTCCTTCACTGTTGGTTGCGACACACTCGTATTTACCCTGATCAGTTTCTTCACTCTGATCAATCTGAAGTGCACCTGGATACATATGCACATATAAAGGCAAAACATTTACAACACAACGACACATGCACATACTTTGTCACCAGCCAAGTCCTTTGGATGGAAAGTTCCATGTACTGTACAAGTTAAGCTCTATACAACAATATCTGTGGCCTGCTGTTGATCATCACAGAAAATAAGTTTAACTCGTCAAACAAAAGCATTTTATATACTGTATATTGTTTTATTTAAGTGAATATACTTACTGAAATTTCACATTCTTTTCACAAAGTTAGTAAGAGATTCTATAACGCTAGTGTAATGCCATAGCAATACTTTCTAAGTACATGTTAAATTTTTTTTCCCAGTAGAAAAATACAGTGTCTTGCACAACCAAATTATTAGTCGGATCATGTGTTGGAAAAAAGTCCAATATAAACTAATGAAAAAAAAAATAATTAATTTATAATTTTAAACTAAGTTATCAAGAGAAAATTATAAATCCTGCACACTATTAAAAAATGTATTTGCAGCGTTTCGTTCAGTTGACCTTTCTCAGGCTTGCTCTATTGACATCTATTATGAGTGCATTACTGTACACAATTTCTGTTTGTTTGCACAAACTAAGGGATGAGTAAAAATTATTTTCCATGGAAAATCGAAAGTACGTCACAGATGCTGTCCATAAAGCTCAACAATTTTGTTAACTGAAACTCAGACATGCCAACACCACACAAACGGGTTTACATGTAAATATCAGACAAAATTACAGTGGCCAAGAGAGTTAAAACAACATATAAATCATCAGAGTATTTAGAAAAAAACTCCTGGAACAAGTCTGGCAAGAATAAAATAAACAAAATATTGCCTTGATATCTCAAAAACAAAGCAATCAAGCAAATGTTCTTACCAAAGAGAAACAAAGCAAGTCTCTTTCAATCATTTTTTTTTTTAATATTAATATTTAGATATAAACACAGACAGAAAGAAAAGACTCCAAAAAGAGACACAGGCTGTTGCACAGTATGTAGAGCAGATTCTATAAAGCCTTCATTAAAAAGACAAGATAAAAATAATAAAAAGCCTGATTTATCATCCAAGTAGAAATTTCTAGCTGAAAAATGAAGTGATGTTTAATTAGAGAGAGAAAGAAGTGAAAAGATCCGCACAGGGATCAGAAGAGCGTGAGAAAAACACTAAAAACAGGAAAAATATTTTAATTGGAATAAATTAACAGCATTTCAGAAAAATATCAATATTTTCAATATTCAGAGAAATTACAGAAATGAAAAATCAGATTTGGTCTATATTTTCACAATATATTATAAGTTAATTTAGCTAATCGCTTATCTTTTCCCATCATTCAAACGCATAAAGGCCCCGATATACTCACGGCGAAGTTTAGGCGTAAAACAAAATTCAAAATATGTGACCAGCGATATACTGTTAGTGAACATCTGATGCCGCCCATACTGCTGAGAGCAAAGTTTAGATGAGTATGTAAATACATGCTGTGCGCTTTCCTCTCAATAATAAAACAAACACACAATGAAATTGAGACAGCAAGCATTTTAACAAAGCATAAGAAAAGTATCTGATCATAGCAACATGGATATGTTTGCACAAGCTCTGCAATTCGGCACTCTAGTAAAGTTACGTCACTTTTATTTAAATAGCACTTCATACAATAAATTGCTTAAAATCAAGAAATATAACTTCATTTTATACTATAAAGCAGCTCTCCAGTGTGTTCATGTTTTTCTCCCGGACGTCTGACCTCAACAGACTGAGCAGGAGAAATGAACCAGAAAAGATTTCCACAAGAAAGAAGGCGGAGCCTCAGTGCACACCCACCTATTACATAATCGCCACGGACCAATGGTAGTATAAAGGTGTTTGCCAGCTGTAGCAAACTTTTCCGGAAAGTTCGCTTTGGCAAGCTGTTTTGATCTCCCAAAACGAACTCCAAATAAACTTCATCTCATCACATCAGTTCGTACTTCGATTTCACTTGAAATATATCGGGGCCTTAAGTCATCTCTGATATCTGCTACTCTACTAAAAAATTATAGCATATCAATTTTTTTTCAGTTTCAAGCAATGATGCAACCATTCAAAGGTTGGAAAAGGGGACTAAACATAAAAGTTGAAAGATCCCAAAAATTTAGTCCATGGCAGTTAGCTTTGAATTTCTTTAAATGCTATGCACTTTTAGAGGATATACACATTTTAAATGTATAGCCTTTTAAGACAACAGGCCAAAAACAAAAGATGACTCATTTATAAATTTTGGGTTAAAGAATATGCTATCTAGAATAAGAACAACCCTCCTTTTAATACCTCGTACGTATGTTTTAGGGATGAGCCTTTCAATATGAGCTGCCCATGCTTCCTTTTTCAATGGGTAATACATCACCACAAGAAAGAAAACTGCATCAGGGGGCCTTTAAAAAACATATTGAACAACCACTAAAGTAAATCCTCCTTCATTTTTCTCCCCTAAAGTAGAGATTTCAAATTATTTTTATCAACTCACAAAATTAATGTCTATTTGATTTTAATTCACCATGAAAATAACACATTCAGATAAGCTCTGCATAAAGGGGAGGTAGTTTTATCATGGCAACAGAACCCAAACATTAATCATGATAAACACAGTCTCTGAAAATGACACTGTTAGTCAAACAATCAGAGAGAGAGAGAGAGAGAGAGATATGGAAAGAGAGAAGAGGAAAGAGGAGGGAGAGGGGAAAGGGAAGAAAGAAAGAGAGCGATAAGGTGAGGATAGATGTGGTGGGTTGCTTTTGTCTCTTACCTCGGATAGGCGTACCCCCTGGATGTGTGAGAATGAAAGCAGATGGGAGATTAAAGAGAAGACGAGTTAGTGCAGCGAGGGAGAATGAGAAAAAAAAAGTGACAGAGAGAGAGAGAGTGAAAAGTAGATACAGAGAAAGAAAACAGAAAGATAGTGGGATCAAATAGAAACAGCAAAAATAAAGTGTGCAAGAAAGAGAAAGAGGGGAGGAGGGAGACTCTTCATGTCTTAAGTGCAAAGTGTATGTTGGGATTCTATGAGATGGCAACAGAGGTTGTCTTAACCAAAAAGAACTGAAATTTTTCCGTCATTTAGCACGTTTTAAAGATTATACTTTATAAATATTTTCAAATATGATTACAATTTCACAAATAATTAAAAAAATGCTTTAATAAAAAAAAAGCATCTGGTCTATTGTGTATCCCTATTTCAGAAACATTTTTAGCCATTCCCATAGTAAATATGTGGTAACACTTTATTTCGATACTTCACTGTAGACATTCCACTATAAGTTCCTTTGCAACAACATGTCAAGTACCAGTCTTAGAGTATTAGTAGACTGTCTGCTTAATATCTGCTAACATTTTATTTTTATGGTTTCCTAACAGACCTTCTACTTAATATAAGTAACTTTACATGTGCATGTAAACTTATTCTACTAACCCTAAACCTAACCCAGTCTACTAATACATTAATAGTTGGCATGTAGTTGCAAATTAATGAGAGTTAGTTGACATGTAGTTGTAAAGTTACTTCTAGTATGCAAATAGGAATTAGAAGTAGAGATGTGCCCAAAGCCGAATTTGTTTGGAAAAGAAATGATGCATTCTACGGAGCTTCTAAAGGGACACGGTGATGTAAAAAAATACGAAATGGGAGGAAAAAATATATATTTAAATGCTTTTGCGTTCTCTCTTAATTATTTAGTTTCATATTTCACAAGATAAGATATTTGTCAATAACGCTCAGTTCACACTTGTAGTTTACTTCACACTTTGGAGTCTCCGAACCAAAAAAAGAAAATTATAAATTCAGTCCTGTTTCACTTAGCGTTCAAACTGTCATTTTTAACACCAAACCTAAAGATACAAAACAAAGAAAAAAAAACAGCTTTTATGACATACATGTATATCTTGAGACGGAACTTTTCGAACATCCAAAACAATGCTGTGTACTAAATGTGCTCCTTGTATGTGCATACATATAATGGTATTTTTACCAGCTGGGAACTCACAAAGAGCTCATAAAATGTGTAAAGGAATCAAAAGAGCGCCAGAAATTGCTCCGTTGCGCACACACAGAAAAATGCTGCAAGGAGACGCTGTTTCTGATGCCTCTGCCGAACTGATAAACAACATAGCTCCTATAATGAGAAAAAACAGGTATGCTTGAGAATTCTTTCCTTTTTAGGCTTGCATCTTGTGACATCATCACATACTATTTTGGGTTCATTTAAATGTATTTGGTCCGTGTTCATATGAAAACGTTGAATAAGCTCACACTTATTCAAATGAACCACACTAAGAGCAATCGCACCAGAGTTTGCTTTTAAATGAACCAAACCTGACAAGTGTGAACACCCTTAAAGAACCCCTGTGAAATCTAACAGGCGGGCTTCATGACGGAAAAATGTACAATCCTCTAAGTGACGGATAATGAGTATTCGTAGCACAACCTCTGGATGACACCTGTTTTCTAAAAAAGTTGATCATAAAATTCATGGAAAAGAACACAGAGACTTAAGACAGGCAGACTCGAGCCCAGAGAAAGAGGAAAGCCAAAAAAGGCTACGGTTTTGGGTGAAAAGCCACTGTAACATTCAGCATTAGGACATTCAAACCTATCTAGGCAACAAAGTAAGAGAAAGAAAGAGAGAAAGAGAGAGATCTGAAAGAGTGAGAAGGGGGTAGTGATGCAGGAAATCCAATGCCAAGGGCAGTGAGTGTTTGGAGAAGTGAAAGAGTGAGCCAGTGAAGGAGGGAGCAAGAAAACGTAAGTGAGAGTGGAAGCGAGAGGCTCAGTACCACACGTTAGAGGGGCAGCGCTCAGGTAAGGAGAACTATCTACTGTACGTGAATACTGTGTGTTAAATGTTCTGACAATATGTGTGTGGAGGGAGGGTGACTATATTGTTAGGGGAAATTCAATATATACTGTAGATATATCATGCGCTTTACCAATAACGACATGTTTGTGTGTTGTGTGGTTGAACATGAGTGAGTGTGTGTTGTGCCTCAGAATAACACACTTACCAAAGGACTCTGTAGATTAAAACACAGAAAGAGAGACAGCACATTTATCACTTAAGGTCGTCACACAGCAAAAACAGTGTGTTTGAGACTGTGTGTGAGTGAAAGGACATTAGGCTACAGGATTTCTTTAAAGATGCACTCAGAGAGGTTATGCGTGCAAGTTTGCGGCATGGGATCTCATGGATTGTTTCATTGGTCTTGCAGTGACTGCGTGTCAGGACATTTAATTTTTCCCACTGTTATGTTGTGTCTTTTATATGTCTATTGTATTGTCTGGTTTCCTTGTTTACAGGTACTTTTATAATTATGTTTTTTTAAAGAATGTAGAAATATATATATATATATATATATATATATATATATATATATATATATATGTGTGTGTGTGTGTGTGTGTGTGTCGGTACCACATTGATTATCATCCAATTATAGAATTTCTTAATTTATCGGTATCAGACGATATTTTAATTGTGAATGCAATTTTTTGGTTACATTTAGATTATATCTACCAGCATTTTACACTCACTTAAAGTTACTCTTTAAAAGCACTTACAATTTAACATGCTGTTAAATCTTTAACAAATTTTAAAATAAATATCGGTTTTCATACTGTACAATACATAATAATGTTGTGATGCCTACATTTTTCTTTTTTTAGCATTTAATATGATTTATTTAGATGATTGATTTTAATTTATTTAGTATATAATTTTAAAATTGGGCACAACATGAAAAATTATAGGCTTTCCGGTATCGTATCGGCCATAATTTTAATATTGGTCCATACCTATATATATATATATATATATATATATATGAAGTAAACATTATTATTTGTAACTTGTTTCAAGCTCAGCAAAACACAGCTGGTCATGTGATATCAACATGGCTGTCCCCATGAGGAGACGAGCTCCATGTAGACTGAACCATTTTTTTTATAAAGCTACTGATATGACTCGTCATCTCATGCGAGTGTCCATAATTTAAAAAGTATTTATAAAATGTACTATTTATTTTTCAATGAGGAAAATTAGCTAAGTGCACCTTTAAACAAATAACGAGAATAAGAGAACAAAGACTGTAAATCCTTCAGAGCACACACACCTGAGCGTAGTTGTTTGATCCGACCATGAGTGTGTGTATCTATGGGGAGGAAATCTTTAAACCAGGTGATCTCTGGGTCAGGTGTTCCGCTGGCTGCACACAGCATGGTAGCGGTGCGAGAACGCTCCACCACCTTCAGCTGAGGACCCATATCAATATTAGGGAAACCAGCGGGAAGCTGGTCCTCTGAAATAAATAAATACAAACAAACATTACACTCACACCTCTGTTGATATTGGAAATCACCAAAACAAACACTATGCAACACAGGCACCTTCCCCATCATGAGTGTATATGCTCCTGCTGATTGCCTACAAGTGTGTTTTGGTTCTCGGTCTGATTCACTTTTTTTAACAGTGTTTCACAGAAATCACTTGCTGCACCTTAAAGACCCATTCCTGTAGACCGTAAACAGCCTGTACTATTATAGACCACAAACTACAATATAACTAGTGATGCACAATATACAGTAACTGAGACCATTTTTCATTTTATAAAAGAACAACGCTTGCTCATTTTAAGTCTTGTATGTAACATAAGCCGATAATTATTTTCAAATTTTGTACAAGAAGTTGTTTACTCATTACAAAAAAAAATATGTTTGGGGTTTATCAAAGTTAACATCTCAATTTAAGATAATAATTGAAATATAGTAGGGATGCACAATATATCGTCCACCATATCGGTTATCGGCTGATACATGTTCATTTTTAATGTTATCGTTATCAGCCCAATATGAAAAATTTGTCAATATATTAAAGCTGATAAATAATAAATTGATTATTTTCTTGAGCTGAGACACTTCAGATGCTGAGACACTGTTCGACATGATGGTTTTGAATTGCTTGAAAATACAGTTAAGTGCAACATGTTCTGTCATATAGGGTACATAATTAAAAATATGTGTAAATCATTTCATTAATATATTTTATATAATATAATTTTATATAATTTTTGAGAGCCTGATTACAAAAACAAAAGTCTCACCATTAAAAGCCATTTCCCAAGTACACAATTATAACGCTATAATCATTATAATTGTGTGCTTGGGACATGCTCTAATTGTGTGCTTTATACATGAAATATACAGCTACTATTATGTTTCAGGAAGGGGGTAAGGGGATCATCATATTTTGGGATCCTTTTCATTAAAAAAACTGGTTTAATGCATAATATCTGCAAAATTTACTCCAAAATCAGCATAGAAAATGTGTAAAAAGTGTACATTCAGTGTTGGCCTAAAGCTGTATTTTGGCCATTATATTGATTATTGGTCACTGAATGATTACTTATAATTGGTATTTCCAAAAATTCTGTGTTACTTCTCTAAAAATAGCAGAAATGCCATGTATCAGGCAAGCTTGACAGAAGCGGACAGGAGCGAAACTCCAAGCTAAAGCAAATTTTTGAAGAAGCTTCCAGTCAGATCCTGTACCTCGGAGAACACTGAGACGTGTGGAGGCGCTGATCTCCCCCCTATCATTAGATGCCACACATTCATATATAGCCTCATCTCGCGGAGTCCGAAGCGGCTGCACTCGCAACACAGACCCTGAACCATCCTCAAACTCTATCACCTACAGACAGACAGAGAAAAATGTGTTAGTAACTCCCTGAATAGCTTCTGTGTCTTTAAAGGCCATGTGTATAGAATCCACTGAGCCAGGACAAATGTGTGAAATTACAGGAAGTGTACTATGGGAATCTCACTTTAGTAGTGTTACAACCTTAGTTCGCTGCTTGCAGCAAATGTGTAAGCAAGCTGTCTGTACAGTTTGTGTTTGTGCAGTCGGGGGTCGGGAGTTTACCTCAAATCTCTGGTTGGTGACTTTTTTGCCTTTTCTGCTCCATGTGATTTTGGGCAGTGGATCTCCTGTGGCTTGACATACGAAGGAGGCCACGCCCCCCTGAACACCTATCTGATCAGTGGGCATACGAGTGAACCGAGGAGCACCTGACAAGAAGGACAGAGATTGGTGGTTTGTACAAGGTGACCCATAATTAACTATGACTGGGTCAACACAAGCCCAGTTAAAGGGATAGTTACCCAAAAATGAAAATTCTGTCAACATATACTCACTCTTCAATTTTTCCAAACCTGTATGATTTATTTTTATTTTCTACTGAACACAAAGATATTTTAAAGAATATGGGTGACCAAACACTTAATGGGCCCCATTGAGTTCCATAGTTTTTTTTAATACTATGGAAGTCAATGGGGCCAATCAACTGTTTTGTTACGAACATATCGATACAACAGATTATATATCTTTTGTGTTCAGCAGAGTATTGAAATTCATACAGGTCTGGAACAACTTGAAGGTGAGTAAAATGAGTAAAATCCATTTTTGGGTGAGCTATCCCTTCAAGTGCAAAAGAGTCTTGAGGATGGGGAAACTCTCTTCTAGTATTTAAAATCTCCAGAATGAATATGAATGCATCCATACATTTTTAAGTTATAGTTCTCATATAGAGCAGTATAACGTAAAGGTTAACGGCAGGGTTTAAAATGAACAAGCGACAAATGCAATTAATATAACAGTAGAATAAGTGTACTGCATATATACATATGTCATGACATGCACAGTTAAGCCAATCATTATTTTCATGTTTTAAATGCTATTAGTTTAAATAAAACTAAATAAAATATAGAATTTTGCATTTAAGTTACTAAAACATTATGGACCAATTGGCAAGAAAGTTTTACCTGCATTTGGTGCTTGTTAATTTTAAACCCAGCATGTAACCCTACATGTAGGCCGAATAATTATTTTTACATTTTACCAAATAATAAAATTCTATACTATTGTGTCAATTAAATTAAAAATAAATGCTGTTTAAAATAAAATAAAATGAATTGGATGCAATTAGATGCAAAAAAAAGAATCATATGTGAAAACCCCTTTAAAATAATCACCACATTGATCGCCATTGTTGAAAATGAAAATAAACCTGACTTTGACTTAAAGTCATTAAACCTCTTTAAAAATCAGGCAGTGACTTCATGCGTGCATTAAAAGTGCATTACAGTTAATACGAAAGACAGAGTGAATTAACTTGTAGATGAGGAAAAGTGCGGATCAGCAGTGTAATTGACAAAGCCTGGAGCGCTTGCTAATCCACTCGGGCTACGGATGATGTCACATTAATCTGCTCTATAACCCACTGACCAGCAGCTCTAAACTAATGGCATGTGTAACTAACCAAAGGTTCAGCTCCGGTTCAAACAGAACAATGTAAGAGCGTGGCTGAATGTTCATGTCATCACCCCAGATGATGTGCAATGAAATCTCTTCATCTTAACTTTACATGCTTTAATCTACACAGGCGCAGATAACATTTGCAAAACAAAGCCCTTGAGTGCAACTACTCTTTATTTTCATATTTATATTCAATTACAAAGACCATAGAGAGAACAATACAATGTTTATAATTATTATTATTATAAAATAATTAAATGAAAATAATTCATAAAATATGTATTTTTTTACACCCACATAATAAATCTATTTAATAAATTAAATGAATACAATTAACTATATTTTAATGAAATGTAATAATTTCTTCTGCATTTAAATTCTTAACAACTAAAAACACAATGGTATTTTTTTCCCTCTTCTACTAGTATAACAAAATGCAGGCCTGATTATCTGCTGAAATGTTTTGCCATGGTCATCAAATGAAAAGATGTATTACATCCATGTATTAAATGTTGACGTCATTTCTTTACGTAGACAGCGAAGGGCACAGTTGTATTGTGCACTGATCCGGACATTTGGTGCAGTGAAAGAAACAAATGGAGGATAGTATTATAATCCATCCAACTGGTTTAGCATTATGAAATTGCTTAGCATGTTCGCAAACCTTATTTTTTAATTACATACTACGTTGTAAGCTGCATTAAAGTGTGCCTTTATCCTTTATACTGGTGGGGATTGTGGAACTAGAGCATTTCATGAAAAGAGACAGCAATTATTCTGAGTTTCAGAGGATTCTGCCACTGTTTGATATGTTTTTGATGCCTGTGTACTCACCTTGCGTATGCACCAGCTGGAGCACGCTCAGTAGAATCAGTAGTACCGGCTGGTAGGCTCTTCTGCAGATCATGTGACCTCTGGCCATCCTCTCATTGGCTGGTCTGTTTATGTGGATCACCAAGCTGTAAATGCACTCATAACCTAAAATACACATGTGAACAAGCAACCATATCTGTCAGTCACATGTGTAGGCCGCAGCGCATGACATGAATCGATCGCATTAATCAATTAGTACTCTGTGTGTAAGACTTTCTCTGAGGATCAGATAACAAATGACTGAGTGGTCAATCAATTCCTGAACAATGAACATATCATTTAACATAGAGCCTTCACAGGCAGAGAGTAGTCTAGCTTGCATTAAAGGAATAGTTCACCCATTTACACACCCTAATGTTGTTCCAAACCGAATGGGGGCTGTTGAGCTCCAAAATTAATGAATGAATATAAATAAATCTTCTGAAGCTATACAACTTAATGAAAATCTTTACATAAGTTCTGTCATTCATGTTTAGGTATATTCAAAAATGGTGTATCAAGGCCGATTCTCGTTGACATCAAAACTGGCACATATTTTTATGATTTTTAAATATTTATTTAAAATTATAGTGTTTTTTAAGCTTGACAGCCCTAGTCCCCAATTAATTTAGTTTACAGAAAAGTTCAATGAAGACATTCTGCAATAGATCTCTTCAGTGTTCCAAGGAAAAATCCATTTTATTTAAAAGAAATAAATACTTCTATTTGGCAAGGATACTGTACATTAAATTGATCAAAAGTGACAGTAAAGATATTTATAATGTTACAAAAGACCATAAATGCAGTTCTTTTGAACCTTCTGTTCACTAGAGAATCCTGAACAATATGAATTAAGGTTTCCACAAAAATATTAAGCAGCACAACTCTTTCAATATTGAGAATAATAAGAAGAAATGTTATTGAGAAGTAAATCAGCATATCAGAATTATTTCTGAAGGATCACGTGACACTGAAAACTGCAGTAATGTTGCTGAAATTTCAGCTGTCATCACAGGAATAAATTAAACTTTAAAATAGACAAGAGTTATTTTAGACAATAGTACTGTTTTTACTGTATTTTAGATCTAGTAAATGCAGGCTTTTGGAGCATAAGAATCTTTTGAACAGTGCTATATGTGTTCGGAATGGCATGAGGGTGAATTAATGATGTTCCTTTTTGGATGAACTATTCCTTTAATTTAGTTCAGAGAAAACTGACAGTAATTGTCCTCCAGCGCGTTTGACATTTCTCAAACTTCAAAGCTGTCAGAAATAGCTGATAGTTGGACGAACAAAAACTGTTAACA
Organism: Siphateles boraxobius; assembly: GCF_051911475.1. Taxonomy (NCBI): domain Eukaryota; kingdom Metazoa; phylum Chordata; class Actinopteri; order Cypriniformes; family Leuciscidae; genus Siphateles; species Siphateles boraxobius. The sequence continues at coordinate 4,711,503 of NW_027508721.1, read as the reverse complement.
TCTGTTCTGGTTATAACAAAAGTGGGACAAAAAATAACTGGGAAGATATACAAACTCTGTAAAACTTTAAGTAAAAAAAAAATCAGCATGGAATATTTGATAATACATGACAGCTCCTAAAGGCCTCTCTCTCTCTCTCCCCAGCAGGCTTGAAAACTTTATCATAAACTCAATAATTATAACCTAGAGCGCATAAATGTATAATGTATCTTACTTCTGAAAATATAAAAAAAGAGAATGAGAAAGAGAGAAAGCGTTGGGCAGTTGCACTAAGTAAAAGTTGCATTAAATATGGATGCTGTGCATTGGAGATTGCCACAGATGGGGGGTGTGTTGGGAATCGCTATGGTAAATCTGTCCCCATGAGCACCACGCTTGTCACATCACATCACATCATTAGGAGAGAGAGTGGTTGCAGACCCCCTCATCCGTGCTGCCTCCCCCGTCTCCTATCCATATTTAATTCCTCCCCTGCACTCTGAGGCTTCCTTTACTTTTACAGTGCTGAGAGAGAAAAGACCACACATGTCACTTCCTGCAGGGAATCATGATGATGTAGGAAACGGGGAGTGAAGGAGGGGAACGGTGACACATACAAACCCCAAATGAGTGTGTGTTTCCACATGTCTGGATTCGACTGTGGAGGAAATGGGTCAATCTGATCTCTGACTCGTGTAAAACTGAAGCCCTTCAACCCCTAAACCTACACACACACACACACACACACACACACACACACACACACACACACACACACACACACACACACACACACACACACACACACACACACACACACACACACACACACACACACACACACACACACACACACACACACACACACACACACCATCTGCCTCATTTGGAAAACACTCCACAGCAGCTTAACGCAATCCCTAATACACATTATTATCAGGAAAATACGTAGATGCACGCAAGGGATACGCAAACGCACAAATACACTGAGTATATCCACCAAAGATGCGTCACATCTAAAAGTCTAAGACCACTAATGAAAATGCTTATATTTTCTTCTAATTTATATATCTCTAATTTAATGAGTATAACAGTTTCAGTAAAAAAAAATTTAAATTATTTAACAATAAATAAATAAAATTCACAGTCAGATATAAATTACTTTTTTTCATCTTCATTTTTTTTTACTTTTTTTACAGCATGCACTCAAGCTGGAATATACTTCACAAGTCTGATGATCCATATTCAGCATTATTTGAAAGAGCATCATTATTTGAAAGAAAATCTGACTTTTTGCACAAAGGTCACAATAGTGCTGAGTAAACTAACTGTTTATTTACAGGTTTAAATAAGAATTTATTTTCGATTTGGACAATGTGGATATTGTGTGTGTGTGTGTGTGTGTGTGTGTGTGTGTGTGTGTGTGTGTGTGTGTGTGTGTGTGTGTGTGTGTGTGTGTGTGTGTGTGTGTGTGTGTGTGTGTGTGTGTGTCCTGGTAAACCCTACAAAAATGCTAGGTTTAGGGGTAGGGTTAGTGTAAGGGGATACAATATACAGTTTGTACGGTATAAAAATCATTGTCTATGGAAAGTCCCCATAAAACATAAAAAATAACATAACAAGTGTGTGTTTGTGTGTGTGTGTATATGTTTTTCTATCCCGGTGGGGACTTCAACCTGAATCCACTCAGGCCACGTCCACACGAAGCCGGTGCGTTCCCTATCCGATCTTTTTTTTTCCTCGTTCAAAAAAAAAATTCCGTAAACACGGCGTCGTCTCAAGAAATATCTGCGTACACACGAAACCACTGAAACCGACTGAAAACGGTGTAGTATACATGCCAGACCAGTACGAGACGATGTAATTCGACTTGCGCATAAACCTTGCGCGCTGTATACAATAATATACAGTAATATTAGGCACAGTAGCTTCTTTTCTTTTCTTTTCTTTTTTATCAAGAACTTTATTGAACAATATGAAAAACTATAAATGGTACAAAATAGGGATGAGTCACGATAGTCGATTAGTTTAGCAGACGCATAAAGCTTGCCACAAAGAACCGGCAAATACCCTAATCATTATGAATGTGTCAAATATAGCAAGGAGAAATTTTAATTGTTTATTAATAAACTAGTGTTTTGTGTGACGATGCTGACTCGCCACCTTCGCAGTATTGTGAAGGTGCCTATAGAGAGAAATGCACACTTCATATGGATTATTAGAGTTGTCTGTTTCTTTTCGTTTTGAATTGTTTTGTTTAAAAGTAGACATTTCAAGCTTAGATATATTTCTGAGTTTATGTTCATTTATGAGACAAGCTCCAGTTCTCGTGCGATGCAAGTTATATCGCGTTTGCGCCTCCATGTCCTGATTATAGGCTTTTGTCTGCTATATTTCCAGGTAATTTGTTAATGAAACATTGATTAAAATTAAGATACAATTTATACAAAACGAAATTCACTTTAAAGAAAGGCTTTATACAAAACAAAACTTAATGAAGTGGTCAAAATGATGTGTCTCGATATTGCGCATCTTACTCACGCTGTTCACTTTTCATATAGGGCTGAATCAACATATATGAAATGGAAAAAATACCATTAAAACATAAATATGAAACTAACTTTTCTTTAATGGCTACAACATATAGGCCTACAGTACAGAGAAATTTAATGTCGGAGCGAACGCCGTGTTACCGGTGAGCATGAGGGGCAGAGGTGCGTTTTTTGAATAATAATCAAATAATTCCCAGCGATCGTCGAATATTATGTTTGCTTGACATGCCCATCTCTACAAAATAAGAAAAGTCTTAATCAGACAAAATACAAGCATCATAGCATAAGAACGAACTATAAATAAATAAAATAAAAATACATTAAAGTAGGCCTAAATAATAAATAAATAAATAAAAGAGGCTCAGTAGCTTCTGAAGCATGAACTCAAGCAAGTAGTCGCAGTTGTTGCTGTTATGGCTACTGATTTAGCGTGTCTGACTAGTCGACACGTGGGGTGATGACATCATCGTTTCACAAAATATACGGATTGGCCGTACACACGAAATCGCAAGGGCGTCGTTTTCAGATTTATCCACTTTGGGACCCGGTTTAAAAAAATAGCGGTTTCACTCTCCCAAAACGCCGGATCCGTGTGGACGAAACGCCAATACGATAAAAATTTTATACGTATACAGCGAAACGCGTCTTCGTGTGGACGGGCCCTCAGACTCATGGGGACTCGTGTCACACAATTGAGGCCCCCATGATGAAACAAGCTTCTAAATCATACAGAAAGAGTTTTTCTGACAATGTAAAAATGCAGAAAGTTTTCTGTGATAGGGTTAGTGTAAGGGGAGAGAATATATAGCTTGTACAGTATAAAAACCATTACGTCTATGGAGAGTCCCCACAAAGATAGTAAACCAGACGTGTGTGTGTGTGTGTGTGTGTGTGTGTGTGTGTGTGTGTGTGTGTGTGTGTGTGTGTGTGTGTGTGTGTGTGTGTGTGTGTGTGTGTGTGTGTGTGTGTTGTGTGTGGATTATATTCCTCTCCCCTGTGTTAGAGCCATATGCTACCCTGCCTAATCTGAAAAGAACAGAGATCATTATGATAACCTGATATTTCCTGCTTCAACTCCATTTGTGTCAGTAGTCGATAGCTAAGCTTTGTGGCTACGTCTGTGTGCATATGAGAGAGATAGAGAGAGAGAAACATAATAGACTATGAAAGTAAGCCATCAGCAAGCGGGTATATATGTGTATTTGTGGAACAGCGAGACAGAGATGCTGACTAAACAAATCTGCATCTTAATTACTTATTCAGATGCAACGAGTCAAATAATTGATATTTATTACTAAGGCACCAATCATGTTAACATGCACCGACACAATTAGCCTGCAATTAGGTGATGAGAGGGATAACAGCATATCAAACAACAGTGAATGATGAGCTTGCTTTTGAAAGACCCTCGTCATCCATTGTTAAAGGGATAGTTAACAAAAAATTACAGTTTTTTTTAACAGAAATTACTTATTTCAGTATTTATTCACCCTCATGTCATTCCAAACTCGTACAGCATCCTTTCTTGCATCGAACACAAATTGAGATATTCTGAAGAATATCCTGGCTGTCCCCCGTTTTGACCAGTTTACATGTGTGGTAGATTTTCCAGGCGAACCCCAAGAGTCTACAGTCGACACTTGCAAAATTATACTCAGGTAAATTCACCTCTGATCGCATTGGTTGACTCCTAAGATAGCTATTCTGAACGCATTAAAAACACCTAAGAGTCTCACACTGAGTCGAACGACGTTTCGTTCCTTTTTGAACATTGTCACTTGGGTCTCTACCTGCTGCACAGCAATAACTACCAAAATCCCACCAGCAAAAAGAACACAACAGTTTTTATAGAATAGGAGCATGGCAAAGGTGACATGATACATCACATAGTTTTCCTAAAATAAGATTGGTTCTTCATTTGCATAATTCAGCAAACCTTTCTGTTACTAGGTAGAAGCAAACTCTGACTTCTTGATTTACTTCACTATGTTACTCGAAGTCATGAGTTTATAAATTTAGATATCTGTCTAGTTTCATTTCCCCTTTTGTTATCTTCCAACATGATCCAGACACGCTGACTGACTGAGTGTTTGGGGACATTTCAGGTTTCAAAAGCATATAATTGTTAGTTCTGTTTAATAACTGTAAAACAAAATCCATCATACATGCAAAACAATAACCACATAATGCAAGATCAGGTTATTTCACAGTGGTTATACCAAAATGTAAGCATTTATGTATTCCAATCTATGTATTCCATTCAGTTTTCGATGGTGTGAGTTGTGATGTTAAATGTCAGGAGGAAACTTGTACACTCATATTCTCCTCTCATGTTTGCAGTTTCTATGACTGTACTACTTCTCATTCGCCTACACAAGATGGGAACACATTTTTAGAATTTCTTGGGTATATTTATATATATATATTTCTTTGATATATATACAACCAGAAACACCCACTCTGGTTGGATGAGCTTACATGCAAAAATATAGCAGTGACGATTGGTTTATTGTTAAGCAGTTTTACGTCAATAAAGGAAAATGGTTTAATGCGTTAGCATGACCATAGGTGTTTCAGCTTATTAAGCATATTCGGTTTAAGTTTAAGCTGTTTGATGCCATTGACATTTAACCTAACATGACATCTAAATCTGCCAAATTTGATAATGATGGTGCTTTTAGTCAGTTTGGTATGTAAACACTCTCAACGGCGTTCAATCACAAGATATGCGAGAAGCAATGCTGCTTGATGTCATTGACGTCAAACCTAGCAAAACATCTAAATCAAACCTAACCATGGGTCTACATTAAAAATAAATCTACTTTTTCTAAATCTAAATACATTCTAAATCTGCCACATTTGATGATGCTTTTATAGCGGGGGTTTTTTTTGTCAATATGGAGCAGTTTCATTATAGAAATGATTGACCAGGATATGCTTTAAAAATTCACCTTTTGTGCGTCACATAAGAAAGAAAGTCATATGGGTTTGGAATTTCATGAGAACTTAGATGAACTATTCCTTTAAAGTCTATACAACTTTTATACTGTGTTAAACCATGTCCCCTCTATTTCAAGTGAAAAAGGGAACCAGAATTATGTAGGCTCTGAATGACTACAGTTAAAGCTCAATAGACGAGCCACTAAACTCCCTCGCAAACCCTGACTGAGCGATGCACTCTTATTTTCTGAACCACGTCAGTTTTTAACTATTAAATCAATTTGTGCTCCAAGGTCCATGGACATGAGCGGCAATTTAAAATGTAGCTTATTAACTATAAATGGAGCTGCAATGCCAATAATACATACAACTGCTGATCTATTAATGCTGTACAGCACGGGTCTTCAACAGGAAGTTTGTGACAGTACTGCAGTAGTTTTTGTAAAAAATAAGAAAAAAAAAAGGGGAGTAAACAATACAATTAAACTAAAGTTAATAAAACGAAGCTCAGCTAATTATTTACTGCCTCTTCCACACTAGAATGCATTAAGTAAAACTTAGAAATTAAAACTCTCTGTACATAGTAAATGATCATTTGAATGGTTTTGTAATGTAAGCATTATAACATATACATTCAATTGATACTATACGCATATTATTGAGGGCCAGACTTCAAATGTAACAGTAGGTCCCTGCCCTGTCTTTTATCCACCAGGGGGTCCTTGGCCTGAAAAAGGTTAAAGACCCCTGCTGATCTTCCAAGCAAATTTTTTTTTTTTTTTTTATTTAGAACATGTAAATTAAACAATAATAACAAATAAAAGCTTAATGACAAAAACCTAATAACAAACAAATACTCATCAAAACAGAAAGCAAAAACAAAAAAAAATGTAAAAAAAAAATGAAAATAATATTAACTTATATATGTCCGAAAAGGAGTAGGAAGAAGCATGAGCTTATTTAATCCTACCCCTTCTCACTGCTTATCAACAATCCTCCGGTGGCCGATCATCTTAATCTATTTTTCTCCAAACACACCGAGGAATACATAAATAACAAACATATTGACCTATATTTATATCCACCATAATTAATAAACAATGCAAAAAAATAATTTATAAATTAACTGTGAAATCACCTAGTCAACGACCTTCTTCATTCTCGTACCTTATCAAATCTGTGTATTCATGTAGAAGACTAGTGAAACTTGTTTGTGCATATAGAGTGTAGTGTGTGTGTGTATGCCTCAGATGAGGACATGGTAATAACGGCAGTTACATAAGGTGATTTGCAGTATTGGGGAGGAAAATTGCTGTGTGTTTCCTAATGTTTGTTCTCTAACATACAAAAAACGCACGCTGAATCGGATATAATCACTAACTGGAAAGAGAGATTACCACCGTGTACTAGGTACCAAGTACATTGGAATCAAATCCAAGTTTTCTCATTTTCAAACAGCTTCTCTAATATGCATCCCATCACAGCACTCAAACATATAACAGCAAGGGAAAACAATTATTTGGCCATATGGCCACTGTAACTCAACACAAGAACATATAAGTCTGTTACAAACACAAACTCTACAAAACCCCTCATTAAGTCTCTGTACAACAGATGCAGCTGTCAGGGCAAGAGACAGATGAGGACAAAATGACATGTAGATGTGGGACAGTCTTGCTGGCAGGCACTCATTGCCTTGATAATGCAGAACTCCAATTAGAGCTACTTTGACATGGAGCAGCTGTGACAGTTAACAGGTACATACATCTGTCTCACCCTGGCGAAAAGTGACCCAAAGCTTCTACGTATGGAACGTCCTGCGTGACACAATCATATGACACAATCATATGGGTCCTCTGCGTATTTCAAGTGGCTATTGTTATACTTCACATTCCACTTTTTCCCCCCAACAAAACAAACAAAAAGAACTACTTGCCTGGTTGTGCAGAACTTACAAATCATTTCAAATAAAATGTATGTCTAAATAACTTTATACCATGGTCTGTCTCACTAGACTCTTAATACTCGATTCTGATTGGCTGGAAGGTGTCCATTTAAACCGATATCACAATGTGTCACATCGCAGGATGTGCAATGTCAAGTATAGTGATCGTAGCTGATCCATGATACGTACAGGCTAACTGCCCCCCAGTTCGGAACACATGTGATTCACGGATTAATTGCAAACTTTATCCATCATATAGTAAAAGTTTATCATTTGCACGTTTTTAAGTCCTGTCAGTTTAAACATTGAGCACAAGAAGACTGTAACCCACCCACGTGCTGTTTTCTGTGCACTCACACTGCAGCTTTGTTTTTTTTTTGAAAGTGCCATATGTGCAGATAACTGTTACCTGACTGGAAGCCCTCACACATCCACCGACCACATGGGATGGGTGGCCTTAAATGTTTTAATGTGAATTCCCTTTTGGTCTCTTCTCAGTAGTCAGAGGGTCCTTCTTGCAAGAATAAAAACCTTATAAAGACACTTTGTTTGTTTTTCCAAATCTGCCTCTTCATAATTAAAGTTTATTTTTCCACAACAAAGTCACTCACTGATCTAGAATGAATAACTTTTGTAACTTTAATTCATATTTTATTTATAAAAATTAAAATATACGGCGTTATTTTACATTTGATTTCAATTTCTGAACTTGAACTTTTTCAGTTTTATTTATTTGTGCAGTTGCTAATTTGTTCTTTTGTTCTTACTGAACTTTCATAATGTTTGAAATTTATATTATTTTTTTTAATGGTATTCAGCTGCAACAAAAAGTTATGCAAAAAGACAGATAAATATGCTTGATATCTAAATGTTTGACTTTTTTTTATACTGGAATAAAAAATCGCTAAGAATCGGGATCGATAAGCAGAATCAGAACTGCTAAATTTTCAAACGATACCCAATCATAATCGCTACATTCTATTTCTCAGCAACGAGAGGGTAACATCGTTGTTTTTGAAGGAGAGAGATGCTGCACAGACGCAGGTAATTCACGTCTCGTCTATCTCTCTCTCTCTCTCGATCAATGATTAATTCAAATAATTGCAATAATTCATTAATTCAAATTAATGTAATCTTACCACACTAGTATATCTCTGTCTGATTTAAAGCGGGCAGAATGCTAGATCTAACGAGTCATAACTGACGAAAATATCTGTCATTTTTATCCTTCCAGTCAAATATTGCGCCGTAAACATAAATAAGCTTTAACTTATTAATGCTGGAAAATGACAATATGAATACTTCACGTCAGGCGATTCCTTGCCTCCATGTCACATTAAAATCATTTAATGCACAGCTAGCCGTAGATTATCCCTTACATACTGTAAGTCACAAATATACACAAAAAAATGTCCTTCCTCAGTATTTTTTTCCTGTTTTCCATTATAAATATCTAAACATTCTTAAATCAAGATACATTTACTTGAGAAGGAAAATGAATCTTAAAAATGTAAGATTTTTTTTGAAAAACAAGACTTTGTTTATTTTAAAACTTCAGTTCAGTTTTTATGCAATTATTGCTTTTAATTATTGCTAAATGATTCAAAAAGGAAAGAAAGATCTGAATATCCCCGAAATACATATTTTGAGAATAGATCAAAATATTCTTAGATATTTGGAAAAAAAACATGCTTGAGAAGACAAACAGCTTGTATAAATGGATTCCCATAATTTCATGTTGTATATCCAACAAATGGGATTTGCAGCACCAAGTTAAAACAAACCATAATCAATAACAAGTCATTTTAAAGGGCCTGAGGATTATTCTTTTTATACTTCTTTTTATACTCCTATATTTGTCAAGTCCCTTTATTTCAGAATTCAGTGGAACATGGAATGCAAAGCATAATACATAGGGTAGTTTCCATCTTCAAATAGTGGGCAGTAAAACTAGAAATAAAACTATAAACCACTCATGGATAGTTCTAAATAGGTTCCAAAGAGAAATGGGCCGGCCTTGAATCAGACTTCTCCACTCAGCAGGAACAGTGCTGTAAGTACAGTAACAGTGTGTTCCTTTATGTGGCATGAAGACAATAACTATTAGGGTGTAATGTAACTGAACAGACTGAACTGAAACACACACAATTACAGTCAATACGATAAATACTCTTTAAACCTCGTGTTCTGTTCGATTTCTGTGTACTCCCCTTATGGAACGGGTCAAATTGACCCAGATTGGATTCAATACAATTCCTCAAAAATCACACTATGAAAAACAACAAAGATTTAGATACAAACTGTAAACTTTTAATATCAACATTTGTCAAACATTACAAAAACATTATATCTGAAAATATGATTTATGAAAATGTTTTAAACAATTTTTTAAAAACAGTTTTGTTTTGACAAAATTGGAAAATAAACAGTATACTGATTTTTTTGCATATAAATTTTTTTAACCTTTTTTTTTCATTTTATGCTTTGAACATCGTAAACGAACAATACAATTTTGCTATATAATGAAAAAAAAATATTTTCCTAAGTCAACTTTCCCTAGTTTCCTAAGACCTAGTTCACTAGTTTCATTATTCACTCACAGGGAAATGAGAAACCAAACATAACAAAAACATACATCAAATAAATGTTTTTATTTGTTTATTTTGGCTCTGTGTAACCTGCCTTTGAAAATCCTACATAAAAGTTTTGGTTAAAAGCTAGGTATTTTAGATATCTTGAATATTGAAATTATTATTATCATACATTGTCTGACACAGATAGTAATTACATATTTCATCTGTAATTTGCAAATAATTCTGAACACTGTGATTTTAGCTTTTTCAAGTGTGTTTGGTTAGGGTTAGAGCACTTTTAGATACACTTGCACGTTAGAACTGGAGTTAAGTGCCCTGACATACAGAAAATAAATGTTTTTATTTTGTGTTCTGTACAGTTGCTTTTGAATGGCTGTCTAAGATGGGTCAAATTGACCCGCGAACATCACGAACGTAATAGTAATTTTGTTTGTATATGTCAAAACACATCAGCATGTTGAAACTTTGATAACATGATAAATGAGGAAAAGTCACAAAATATCAAGAAAAAAAAACAAAGGTTAACCAGTATTTCCAACAACTTGAAAATCAAAATGGGTCAAATTGACCCGCAACACAACACAAGGGTTAACTGCTTGAACATATACCAAAATATACAGCTGAAACATATTGTTATATATATATATATATATATATATATATATATATATTTCCTACATCATGTTGAAATACGTAAACAAATCACTGAATCAAACTGATTCATGAAACAACCAGTTTGAAAGAACTGAGAGTTGTTGAATTGAGCATTAACTCATGAGTGATTTAGACCGATTCAGTGTGTTTCGTGAATCAGGTGCAATGTTTCATTAAAACAACATGTCAGAATAACTTGTATTGCCTACCACATTTAGCCATGGTGATTATGTAACAGTTAGCTCCACTATCCAAAAATAGGCAAAAATACTTTAAAAAAAAGATGAATTCACTACAAGGTCTCCTTGATCACCTCTCTTTGATGTTTAGCTTATGGAAATTAAGCTAGAAAATGCTTGCATCCTGCAAGATCTCCCTTTAAGTTCATGGAAACTCACATACTATGAGCTTTTTTAAAGGTAAAGTGGTAAATTGTTCAATGTTAATGTACAAACAACTAGAAGCTATTTATATGTTAATTTACTGTGTCGGTTTCGAAACATTGCTCTGTTTACTTCCTGACAAGCCCGAAATACCAACAATGGCTGTTAATGGCATATATTTGGGGCGAAATTATGTTTTTCCGAACAATGGCTGATGTTTGGAAAACTTGTTTAAAGACAAAATTCTGCGGTGCCATTTGGAGACATTGAAATGACATGCGTCACTTCAAAAATGTTAGACTGGTAAGCATAATGACTGAAAACAGATGAGTGAACACATGAGTGAAGTGAAAATATAGCCTAGATACTTACTGTATGTTAATGTTCAAAACGTAGACTACAAGTAAGTGATGATGTACAGTCAGTCATTACTGGAAAATAAAGGATCACCCTGTTGAGGTTTACTTTGCAATAATGATCGTCTCTGTAAATGATCCAACTGTACATTATCCCACTTATTACACAGCTACTTGCAATATAAATAAAAAACTGAACATGAAAAATTTATTTGATTTTAAATTATTTTGTCATGTAAGAACCAAAAGTCAAAAGAGCTAAACAAGAAACTAGCACAGCTATGTAGTATGTAGGAAATCAGATGTCAATTGAACAGTTTAGCAGTCTTTTTAAAGGTGCAGTGTGTGATTTTTAGCGACATCTACCGGTTCGACTGCGAGTTGCACTGAGGACTCAGCCCACTGCTCACCCCTCCCTTTCGAAGAACCTACGGCGTCTAACATGGGACAAACATATCGTCGTCTGAGACAGCAGAGAATAGCCAGAGTAAGCGAAGAGTGTGTAACATTGTCACTGTTTCTGTACCACAGTTTATTATAAACCACACCATGGATAAAATTTACAAAGCCATAGTCAGGTGAGGATCAAGGGTCATAATATATAATATAATAATAGTAATCAGCTGATTGTCTCACAAACGTAACCAGCACATTTCCCCCCACATAGCAAACCCATAATACAGCGAGGGAGAAGAACCACTGAAACTATATGCAACTATACATTTTTTTTAACAGGGTAGTAAAAGTTTAGTTGGTTAAATACGTGCTGTTACGGTTAAAGCGTAAAGCCCAGTTTAAACTCGACCCATTCGCATGAGCCCAAAGGTGCGCACGGCAAAAATGGCATGATTGTAACAGCGCGCGCGCCTCCGCATCCCCTAGACACCATTTACTACACACAATAGGCTTTTTTTCTCTGATTTTGAAAACTCTTCGCGATCGACTTAAAATGCTTCCAAGATCGACTTGTCGACCGCGATCGACGGGTTGGTGATTCCTATAACGTTGTTTTACGGTCAATGACAAGAGTACTAATCAGCTGTCTCACGAACGTAACCAGCACATTTATCCCCAAATAGCAAAGCCATAACACAGCGAGGGAGAAGAACTAAGTTACATGAAACAATCCAACTACATATTTTACACCACTGACAAGGGAAAAGTCACTACTCACAGTGTTTATGGCTAGCTTCTAGCTTTCTGCTGCTTCTCTTTCATGGTAGTGACGAAATGCGCTCTGTAGCGCTGTTTGTTCGCTGTCGGCTACGGTAGAAACATGACGTCACAATATGTCGACCTTCATAGAAGGGGGTGCACGCGGTTATGTAGATATAAATGTCTCATTCTAAGGTAATAAAAACATTACGGTTTATTAAGTAAGTTCTTTATACACCACTGAAAACATAGTTATGGATGTCGTATTGCATTTCTGTTAATAGATACTCAAAATTTTTACACATTGCACCTTTAAAAAATACAGAATGCAATGAAATATACCATAGAGCCATGCTTTATCTTACCTCTTATCTGTAAGCAACAATCTTGTCTCCTGTCAGTAATCCTCATCATGCTTTGAGTGACCTGATTGTGTATGCTTAAATATTACAATAATATAGTCACAGTCAAAACAGGACAAAAATGATTTAACAAATCCAGACAGGCAACATTTTTCCGGCCCTGAGGCACTGATGAAAAAAATATTTTTTTTCAACAACAAAAAAAAGTTTTATATTAAACATTATGGCTTCTTCAAGATTTACAAATGTATGTCAAATAACAGAAAAGAAACAAATATAGAATTTTCTGACTGAATATTCCATTCCACAAGCAAGTTTGCAAAAGTAATGTTGACTTTAAGATGGTGAACAACAGACAAGACGTGCTCCTGTTCTCTACTTTTTAATTGTTGTCTACATTAGACATGCATCTTTGCAATTCATTTCACTGTTTTTTAGCATCTAGCGCCATAAGCGTTCAGTTTTTAAAACTCTACTGTCAGGCACAAAAAGTATGCAGAAGTTCTGTTCTATTCCATTGTGCTTCGTCTAGCTGTATTCAACAGCAGGAATGCATCACACGTTGACTACTCCTCACTTTTTTTGTATCTCTATTGCTCAAAAGCAGCTTCAAACACAATAGCACACCCAAACATAACTTATGGCATGCATACAGTATTGCACCAATTGAGCCAGTCACAGTCCCATCAAGTTGTATTAAACTCAATCATACTTGCCCTGGTCCATCAGGCCAGCTTTACCACTATATAATGGTTACTGAGTACAAGCTGTTCTCAAGAAGGTTAGAAATCATACAAACAGTACTTGAACCATATGGTTTTGACAGTAATGCACATGCAGAAAACTTGAGCTGATCAAGCTTTAAGCACATCAGTGCTATTAAACTCTTCTCCAGTTTCAGGAAGAGATTTTACAGCTCGCTTTCAGCTCAGTGTCATAAGCACAACTTTCACTAGCAGAAGCACTTAAGACCCACACCTATAAATGGTATCAAAGACACACGTCTGGGCAATAAGCACAGGGATTGTGCCTCTGTGATATCTACATTATTAATATAAACCATATGCCACTGAAGCTGAGGAAACCTGCTTTTCAAATAGTGCAGGTTTTCAAGTGTGCTCTGAGCAACCCATAGTCTGCAGGTATGGAATGAAATAAATTATTCAAAAGTCAGAAAATCTCTCTCTCTCTCTCTCTCTCTCTCTCTCTCTCTCTCTCTCTCCCTTCGTCCATCTGTCATTTTCTCACTACTCATGCTCTGGGCATTACAGGTCAAACATTTACACCTCAGACCAACCACCAAACTCTCCGCTCCTTTCCTTTCTCTTTCAAATGCAAAACTTAATACCCTAACATCATAATATCCCTCACTCTCTCCCTCCCTCCCCCTTCAGTCTCTCTCACACACACTAAGAGCATTACGAGGTATAGCAAAAGTCATCACACATAATCCCCTTCAATGTGAACTTTGTTCAAATGTAGAGTCATTCAGTTTATTGGTCCATTAAGAATATGCTTTTAATGATCCGTGGAGAACGTTCCGTCATAAACAGTAATACTTTAAGCTTAGCAAAATGCCCCCGAGCACTGGGTTCCCCCGAACATCACTGAATGATCTAAAAAGCAGTAGAGTGGGGAAACCACCATAAAAATGCATGCCATTTAAGACAATAAAGCCAATTGCAATTGCCTAAATTATCACTTAAAAACATATGCTTGTATTACTGTATACTGTGTGTGTGCTTGTGTGTGTGTGTGTGTGTGTGTGTACATATATATATATATACAGACATATATATCTACATACATACATATACATATATATATATATATATACATATATACATATATATATATATATATATTTGTGTGATTTTGTAAAAAAAAAAAGACAAATAGAAATATTAGGAACATGATGCATACTCCTTATCATAATGTTGCAAAGCACCCAAAAAAAGTGGGAATGCGCATGCAATATGGTCTTCTGTAGTCTGTCAATGATTTTTTTTAAAAAGGATTGACAATCGATTCGAGTGGATGACTGATCATAACAATGAAATTATTTTGTCATTTCCTCTATAATAACCAGGGAGCGGGTGAGGTTTTACTCCTCGCCTACCTGATCAACATCGCTGTCGGGTTCAGGTTTTCATTCGGGTCTCACCGGCTCGGTACCTTCGTGAAATCATCTATAAGCAGCAGAGATATAATCCAGAAGCCCGTCCTCTCCTTTCCGATGTTCACGGGTGCAGGGCTGAACTATAAAAAGCACAACAGCAGCAGAAGCAATGCGTGTTTCCAGCGCTCATAAAGAGCTCGCAGGTCTCTCTTTTTGATGGTGCTGATGCTGTGTGTGCAGCCGAGCGCGCGAGCATACAAAAGCGCTCGCGCACACACTCACGCACACGCACAGCGGAATATGAGGGACGGGCTCGAGGCAGGACAGAGCGGCGACGGCGGAGTGACGTCAGGTGCCCCGGAATGAATCTCCGGTTCAGGGAAAATAAATAATTTGGAGGAAATGCATTTGCAAATCGGAGACAATTAAGGTAAGCGTCCAGAAACCAGGTCAGTCAAATTTGACAGTTTGTATATAGTGACCGGTCAGGATCCCTATATTCATCTTTAACTTCCTTTATTGTTTTTTATTGAATTTTTTTTTTTTTTTTTTTTTGTATGATGTACTGAGACCATACATGACACTGTTTAAATTCACAGGGTTGGCCTATATTAAAGAGGTATTATTCATCTTTTTGAAAGGTAGCCTATATGATATACAGCCTAATATGTATGACACAAGCCTAAAGTAACCTGTATGCTAATGTAGGATAATAATTTGAATTGGGAGACTGGGGTAAGTTGTCATTTTTTACTCCAGTCAATATTTAAATTTAAATTTAAGTTTATTAAGTTCTGTTAAGGCATATGGCTACCAAAATAAGAAGGGGTAAGTTGTCACAATGGATCCTCTCTGCATGAAATGGCCTATTACAGGCTTTTCAGGAAAATATAAAAGTAAAAAAAATTTAAAACACAAAATATTTTGTGTAAATTTAAAACACATTTGACAGCCTATACCAACCAGCACTGTTAAAACAAGCTCAAAACTTATAGGCCTTGTGACAACTTTATAATGCAGCATGACATCTAGCACTTGGCTCAACTAAAATGTTGATGTAATAACATTAATATAAAGTAGAATTTATAAAAATTTCTGTAAAAAAACTGTAAATTCTTTATATATATATATATATATATATATATATATATATATATACTTACATACATATACACACACACACTGACATAGTGCGTGCATAACTATTATGCAAGTTAATATTTTAATCATATTTTTTCTCCAAGCTCATTTTACCAATTCCAAACCACATCAATCTTAATAACTACTATTAATTTTGTATTTAATCATTTATAATTGATATATAATTGTTAAGGAAGGCTGGAAGTGAAAAACGCCGTATATTCAGGTGTGCATAATTATTAAGCAGGTTTTCTTTTACATGTAAAGTGGGCAAAAAGAGATTTACTGTAACTCGCACTGAAAATTAAAAAAAAAATATGAAGTGCTCATGAGAAGGATGCAATACTAATGCAATAATAGAAATTGCTAAATTAAGGCATGACCAATGGACAGCAAGATGCTCATTGCTTTAGCAGGGTCAGACAAAAACAGGCCAACAAGAAAAGACACATGTTAACTGCAACATGGAAAAAAAGAAAGAGAAGGAATTAAGGTGAAGAATTGTGGGAAACCATTAGGAACCATTTAGTCTTCAGTGCCACCATTTTCCAGAACTGCAACCTACCTGGAGTCTCCAGAAGTAAGGTGTCCGGATCTCAGAGACTTTAGTAAAGAATCCGGAAATATGACGCACTCCTAATAAGAATCACAAGCTGAAGTGTTGTGAAATACATGAAGAGTGTTTTTTTCATATAGACACATTTAGAGACAGAGTGACTCTTGAAGGACCAGCACGACAAGAATTCATCTTCCAGAATCTGGCAGTAAGTTTTGGGGGTTGATTTTAAGTCCATCTCCTACCCTGAAAGGTCCGTCTTGCTCATTGTTAGTAGCCGCTCACAGCACGACTCCCTCGCCAGTGCTGCTGTTGTCTGACTAAAAGTCACTCTCATCCTATCTGTCTATAAAGCCTTCAGGTTGTCTATGAACAGTCTTCATGTATTTCACAACACTTGTGATTCTTATTAAGTGTGGGTCATATTTCAGGATTCTTTCCCTTAGCAAAGTCTCTGAGATTCAGACACCTCATACTTCTGGAGACTCCAGGTAGGATGCAGTTCGGGAAAATGGTGGCACTGGAGACTAAAGGGTTTGGATGCATCATCAAATGGATTTTTTTTAAAGCACTGTTTTCAAACATGTTTCCCCCAAACATTAACCCATCTGTCATTGGTCAAACAAATATATAGCCTCACCCCCAAACTCACGCCATGTTGGATTAATGTTATGTTGGATTTTGTTGAAATAATATTCACAAATGGTGAATATTATTTCATCTTATGAATGGCTTACTTATTCAAGTTGTAATACAAATATGTTATAAGGACATATTTTATAATATATATTTTTTTTATTACATATTGTTATATTGTCTCTTTATGTACAACACAAAATAAAAAATTTAAATGCATGAAAAAAAATATTTTTTTGCAGTCTCAGGCGGAAGCGAGAAATAACGGGGACACTTCTGATGAACTGTTTTAATTAACTGTTTGCTGCAGCAGAATTCCAATTATATGCAAATTACGGTGCCAATTTTTCTAGTGGGCTGAATTTGAACAATACAAAAAATAAATGCAGAATGAAATTTGTCTCTCTCATGCTCACTGTCTCTTTCTCTCTCTCTCACACACACACACACACACACACACACACACACACACACACACACACACACACACACACACACACACACACACACACACACACACACACACACACACACACACAAAGAGATGTATGCCTCATCAGTACCCTAGTTCCCACAACGATATGTAAATGAAGGCATTAATTTGCTTAAGTTGCAGAAAGTGCCCAGGTAACCACAGACCTGGCAGCCCTTGCATACAAACACTAGCACGCACATAAAGAAGAGTTATTTCTAGAAACACTGTTCATCGACCATACAAATGTAAGGTTATGTATAATGCATCATACAGATGAAAAAGTTGGAAGTATTCAATGCTTTTAATCAGAATATCATCGTGAGAGCAGAAGACACTCGACATTTCGCACCAAATTAACACCCAGCGAGACACCAAACGCATGCACTCGCACGCACACGACATCAGTGCGCTGACATTTAATTAATCACGATCTGGCCTTTGAAAATGAAAGAGAAGAATGTGTAACAGAAACTACTATCATATGTGATCTGTATTCTCTGGTGAACTGTTGATTATAGATTATTCAGCGTTCTCCATCACTGATTTTGTGTATTAGATACTCATACGATTTCTCTAAAATGGTTGGTGCTCTGTAATCCTAATCTGCAAAACACTAATCTGATTTCTTGTGTGAGTGTGAGCACGTGAAAAAAGAAAGAGAAAAAAACAACCCAACCCATCCCCCAGATATTCATCCCTCCTATATCTCTCTAACACACACACAAACACACTCGTACAAACACAAAGACACGTGTGTTCTTTTTTTTCTGAGCCGAATTATGAGTCATTCTCATACTGATCAACTCCAGCTGACCTTATACTGTACTGTATCCATTTAATTCAAATTAAAAAACAACTAATTGAACAGACTTGCAAAAGAAACACAAAGAAACGCACACACACACACACACACACACACACAAATGGCTGTTAGTCACAGTTCATCTATGTTTGAGCCTAATCTATTTTCATGTTCAGCTGAAATGACAATAATCAGATAATTTACTTATGTCCACACTATTGCACACCTAAAATAAACACACATTCTCTCCAATTTCTCCAGTCATACACTGAACTACATTTATTTATGCAATTTAGTCACACTGGTCATTTTATATGGATATATGAAGTCAGTTCCCCTCAAGTTAAACATATCATATTAAACTACACACTATAAACATGTTCCACAACATTTGTCAACCAGAAAGCGTCTACGACTTGTTACTCTTCATTTTGAACTAAATATTTATTACTGAAAACTAACAAACACGTTTTTGTGAAATGTTTTGATTGAATTGACTGCTTGACTACTATGGAGGACCAGCTCTACCATATTTAAAAATAAATACAGAAATAAATAAATGCTCAATAAATAAATAAGCATACAAATAATTGCCCCAAAAATACAATAAACAAATAAATTTAGGTAGAAATTAAATTATACAGTGAGACATAAATGTATATATATATCTTTTAATTAGCTTCTTTATTTATTCACCTTTGTAATAATTACCTTATTTATTTATGTGCATGTTATAATATTTTTGTCTGTTTTATTCTTCCTTTGTATTTTTTTACCCTATTTATTTCTTCAATACTATTTATTTCTGCCTGTCGTTTTTACATTTCTGTATGCATTTCTGCCTCATTATGCAAATGAGGAGGGGCTGTCTTAGGGGGTCAACTTCTGCCCATTGGTTGGTTAGCATTTTACTGCAATTATAACAAAGATGAATAAATAAAGAAGCTAATTAAAAGATATATATACATTTATGTCTCACTGTATAATTTAATTTCTACCTACATTTATTTGTTTATTGTATTTTTTGGGGCAATTAATTGTATGCTTATTTATTTATTGAGCATTTATTTATTTCTGTATTTATTTTTAAATATGGTATAGCTGGTCCTCCATATGACTACAGTGTATTTCTTTAAAATAAATGCTACTTTAATATATCTTCATACTGTAATAATGCAAAGACAAAGCAGCCATATCTTTAGCAGCCACCAGTCTTCAGTGTCACATGATCCTTCAGAAATCATTCTAATCTGCTGATTTGGTGCTCAAGAATAATTCCTTTTATTATACATTTTGAAAACAGTTGTGCTGATTAATATTTTTGTGGTGATACGTGAAATACAGCACAAACCGTGAAACATTTTTTTCAGTATTCTTTGATAAATATAGAAATAAGTATTATTCATATTATATAAATATATAAAAAAGTATTCTTTGGTTAAAATAGAAACCTTTTCCAACATTATAAATTTCTTTACTGTCACTTTTGATACCAATTTAATGTGTCCTTGCTAAAAAAAAAATCTAGAATGTAGACTAAATTTTAATTTCTTTTGTTTAACTGTTTTGTTAAATCAATATCACACTTGCAATCAATAATATAATATAATATGCAGCCATATTTTACCTTTCTCACCTGTGCAAGATTTTAGAGTATGTGCATTACTTTTCAAGTCAAATCTCATACTAATTCCAGTTTTGTTGTAGGTTTGTTTCTGACTCCAGTCTATTGGGGTGCATGTACTGTCACTGAACTATGTGGCCAGTGCTATTTATGCCTATGAGGCAAAAATGATCTAGCCAGTCTACTTCATCCTTTGACACAACATGGCAGAACAGTTCCACTTCCTACCAAGAAATCAGGCACAAAACTGGCTGAGGGAGACATGGTTGGATACATAATACAAGCCTGGATTAAATGGTGTTGTGTTGAGCTTGAGGTGTCCTTACCTTTTAATATCCCACATGCTGCTGGTCAGAGTTACGGAAGCTGATAGACAAAAAGAAGAAACATATTTTTATTTCTTTTGGCTTTTAAAATGTTAAAATATCAGCCTCCAGAGGAGGGCAGCAGCAGTCTCACAGTATGCGATAATGCCTTAAAATCAACAGTAAAAGTTGTGCCAATAAACAAGACAACGAGGTGCTGTGTCTGCCTTCTCTAATGGTTTATTTGCACCGTCTATTTATAGATGAGCAATGTGGAATATACTATATTCATCTATCACTTTAATGCACTACCAGGTTCATAAGTACCACCTCTAATAAAGAGATAGAGAGAAAGGAGAGTGAGAAAAAGAAAGGGATAGTTATTGAGCGACTGAAAGGAGAGGGGGAAAACGATCTAATGCATCTAATGCAGCTCCAGTTTAGCACATTAAAACAGTCAGACGCGAACACACACACACACACACACTAGAAAGGGCCAGAAAGAGAGAGATGAGGAGTGAAACAAGAAGTGAAAGAAAATAATTGGAGAGAGGGAGTAAGATTGAAAGAAAGAGAGGAACAAGGAAGAGAGAGAGACAAGAGCGAGAAAGAAAACCAACACAGGAAGAGGGAGAGACAGAGAGTGAGAGATGAGGTAAGCAAGTATTTTTAGTGGATTACACTGAAGAGTGTCAAAAAGAGTTGGATGCATCTGTGAGTAGCTCTCAATAATGCAGCAGTGTACGCACTATAAAACACACACGCACTCTTAACGCGCTAAATCCGCTGAGGTTTTATGGTCGTATACAGTATTCATGTGCGCGTTATTTGCTGCAAGGCTTGACAGCAGCTGGTCAGAGAGAAGCTACTTCAGGAACAACTGTGTGAGAACACAGGAAGAGGCGAAACAGGGATGTGGGGAATACAGAGAGGCATTTGTACTTGCACATGTAAAAAGGGGAGCAGTCTAAAGCTCCTAAGACTGGCTCTGTTCCAAATCCTAATGAGCTGCCTTCTAAGGCCGCATTTTAAGACATCTTACAAAAAATGTCAAGGTTGTTCCAAATGGCTGTGCTCCTTCTGATATAGCTAGTTTAGGCTAAATTGTAAAGCGTGTATCATTCACAGAGAATGGTACCACACAATGCACTGCGAAGAGCTTAGCTGCAAATACATCCAAGTTGGTGAATGAAGAAAGATAAATGTTGATTTATAAGCTCCATTTAAAATAATTACTAAAATGCTGAATTTTCAGCATCATTACTCCAGTCTTCAGTGCCACACGATCCTTCAGAAATCATTCTAATATGCTGGTGCGGTGATATATTTTTATCATTGTGTTGAAACAGTTGTTATATGCTTAATTTTTTGTTGTTGTGTAAATCGTGATACATTTTATCCAGGTTATCTGATGAGTAGAAACCTCAAATAAACATTTTTTATTTGAAATAGAAAACTTTTGTTAAATTATGTCTTTATTTTCACTTTTGATCAATTTAATGCATCTTTTCTTATTAAAAGTATTCATTTATTTTTTGTCTTTTTTTTTTTTTTACTTATTACACTGCCAGTCTGACTATTTTTATTCTTTTATTTTTTTATTTAAATTTAAATAGGCAAATATTTAAGAGTCTATACTGGATCATTATTGCAGTGATTATTATGTTTCTAGCATGTTATATGTTTGGCAACAGTTCTTCTAACACTAATTGATGGAGCGTGTAGCTTTCCATTTCTTAAACAGCCACATAGGAAAACGCATCATGACCATATTCCAGGATGACAATGTCAAGATTCAAATTGTGAAAGAATGGTTGTGAGGGAGCATGAATAATAATTTTCACACATGAATTGGCACCTCTGAGTCCAGACCTTAAATTCATTGAAAGTCTTTGGGATGTGCTGAAGGAGACTTTACAGTCAAGAGTGCTTGACTCTTGCTGTCACATTCACCACCTAGTTGTCTTCGTCATTGTCATCATCACTGTCATCATCACTGTCTAGCGTTTATCCCTGTCTGCACTACAGCTCCCAACATCCTCCTCGGTCCACACCTGCACCCCATTCCCCATTACCGAAACCTGCAACCCATTATCATCTGTCACCTGGGCTCTGTTAATCTGTTGGTGTGTATTTAAGTTCCTCTCTGTTCTGTGTCAGTTATTGTTTGTGTATAATGCACACTGTATAGCATGTTGGCTTTTTTGTTAATTAAACTCTGTTTCTTGCATCTTCGTCTTCTGTGGATCCCTAAACGTTACACTTGCGTTGTCTATACAAGATCTTGACCAAAAATTGATGCACCTCTTGATGGAAATGACATCACAACATTTAATTTGAGCCTGAAGAATCTTGGCTTTGTCATCCTGGAATATGGAATATGGCGACGATGTGTGTTCCTACATGGTTGTTTAAGAAATGAAAAGCCACACACTTCATCAATTAGGGTTAGAAGAACTATTGCCCAACATATAACATGCTGGAAACATAATAATCACGGCAATAATAAACCATAATATTTGCCTATTTAAATCCAAACAGTGTTAAATCAGTGTTAAAATACTTTAATAAGCTTATAAGATAGTTATACAGATCATTATAATTAAGAAATTTGTAGATTGATTCGGGGCAGAGTTATCTTTTTAACCGACCAATAGGCTATAGCAGATTGTCGGCAAACACTAATTTATTTTTTTATTTTTTTGTATACTTTAGCTTAAATTTTTATTTACCATTTTATCTACTATTTGTGTGGGCATAGGACAATGTTGTTAGCTTAGCAATACTAATGTCAAACTGTTTAAATATTGAAGGCCCGCCCAATCGGCCCAACAACTGTTTCCGAAAGAGCGGGTGAAGGGTTACTGCACGTTCTGTCTTTTCAGTGTGGCATTAATTCCAATTTACTTTTATCTCACTCCATTTTATCGAGACCTCAAATTTAGGTTGGATTGGCAATTAGTTATTGGTCATTTAAATAATTATTTATCTAGACATTTGATTATTTTATTTAACTCTTATTGTACTGTTCATTTGGATACCAATGTCGCTTAGGGTCTCGCGCCGGCCATTTAACGCGGATCCCATGATCACAAACTCGCCACTCTTGGTCTCTGGACAGAGGTGACTATACTGTTTAGAGGGCCATTCCCATGCTTGCTCTCTCTTAAAGTATTTTGTTTAAACCCCATTGATCTTTATAAACTTTGAATAAAGAAAGTGTTTCTTTAGTTCGAGGTCATGACCACTACTACAGATATAAGCCGACCAATATTACTTTTTCCTGATAGCTAGAGTAATTTTACAATAAACAGAGGTAAGGCTTACCCTATTTAGGTTGGTCGAGCAACGTGTTGTTGTCCTAAACAGAAATCCCCTTTATTAGCCTTTACAGTCGAAGTTCACTTGAACCAGTGCCAAATTTTTGCTGGATCACTGAAACCTCAGTTGGCATGCCCTATGATCCACTCAAAACTGGACTTTTGTCCGCAGATTTGCGGTAACAATGGATGCAATCTAATCTAGAGTTAATAATTTCAGAGTAAGTCTATCTTGAAATCAAATGTAACGGTTTATTATTACTCAGGTAAATGTGTCATGCCAGTGACATAATCAATTCAAAGAAAATCAATACAATAACATCAAATGCTCAAAATTAATGAGTATAAGATGCATACCTGACATTAAAAAAATACATAATGCAGAGTGTGTGGAGGACACCCAGCATTATGGGCTAGTCTGACTACAAAAGCATTTCTTTAAATATTCGGACCAAGACAAAACATCGCCCAAAGTGAGACGGACATTTACAATATGAATTTGCATTTATCAGGGTCCCAGATCTGGGTAGTTTGCACCTAACTGATGACAGAAGACAATTTGAATGAAAGACCCTGTGAAAGGAGCACAACCACTATAGTAAGCAAATTATCTGTAAACTCTTAAAACCTTTACAGAGAGTAGCCCTCTCTCGGTCCAGACAGTCCCGCATCAGGCTTACAATATATAAAACATTTGTAGATCGGGTCACGGGTCAGCTGCTGCTACCTATGTAAAGAGTTCCAATCCGTCGCTTATGACTTAGAAGGCTATAAGCTCACTGGGTTTTGGACAGAGCCAGTGTGTGCGTGCGTGTGTGTGTGAGAATGCAAACAACTTACATGAGCTAAAATGAGTTTAAACTGAGTCTAAACTCAGATGTCTCTCGCTGGGTGAAAGAAGGACAGACTCCACAGGACTCTCCTGAAAGATGAAAAACTCATTAAACACACAACACGCAGCCCTTTTAAATCCTTCTCTCTCAAACATCCACACACTCACTAAAAGCACACGTTGGGATTTGACTGTTTTATGATTTTTTCAGTCTAGATTGGAAACAGCTGACACAGGTGTTCTAGCATTAAAGCTCTGAGATCAACAGACATCTGTCAGAATATGAGGATCTTACTGTGAGCTTGGCACTTTAGCCAGATGGAATGAAAATTTGCCTATTATTAGACTTTTTGTATTAAGATACTCTGCATGACAGAAAATGGACCTATATAATCCAGTGTATATGTACCATTTAAAAGTTTTGAGTCAGTAAGATTTTTTTTTAAAGAAATTAATACTTTTATTCAGCAAGAATGCATTAAATTGGTCAAAAGTGGCAGTAAAAAAATCATTTATAAGGATACAAAACATTTCTATTTTAAACAAATGCTGTTCTTTTGAATCCTGAAAACATGCATTTAAATTTTTTTTTTTTTTAAATAAAATAATAAATGTTTCTTAAGCACCAAATCAGCATGATAAAATGGTTTTTGAAGGATCATGTGACAGGTGACAATTGCTGCTGAAAATTCAGCTTTGCCGTTCAACATATTATTTATATTTTAACATATATTAAAATAGAAAAAAATTATTTAGCATTGTAATGATATTTAATTATTTATTACTACAAATAAATGTAGCCTTGGTGAGCATAAGAGACTTTTTTAAAAAACACAAAAAAATCTTTCTGACCCCAAATGTTTGAACAATAGTGTATCTGTATTTTTAACGTGTTTGTGCATATGGTACACTGCAAAATATATAGGGTGAATTGCCCTTATGTGGGACATTTTTTGCACTTCAGACTTCTGTGACATATTGCGATGTGTAACCAAAACATTATATCCACACCCAATACCTTTTTAAAACTCCCAGTATGTGTCCTAATCAAATCAAAAGAGAAAATTCAGATAACCCATTCATAAGAGAAATTATATACATATTAGTGCTCTTATTGCATGTTGTCTGAGAAAATCTGCAGCTTCCTAATGTGGGACAGTTGTGTTCCCAATATGGGACACTGAAAAATCTATGATAAAACACCAAAAATCACATTGATACATGTAGAATAGTATAATCTTATTTTATTTTAGATTCTTTTTTAAATCTTAGTTAGTAATTGTCTTGGTTATGAATGGATGAAACATGTAAAATAACAAATTTTTTAGTTATATTATCCATTTCCAGTAAACCAGTATCACAATCCATAAACAAGACCATTATATCAGTTATAGTGATGAACTTCTAAAACACCTAACAAATAAACAGAGAAACTTTGGACCAAAATAATTTGGTATAATTACAACTAAAAAATAAATGTACAATTGTTTCTGTTTCCTCTTTACAAAAACAGCATAATGGAGAAACTTCTTTAAACTTACTGATAAAATAATTACATGGATAATATCTATTTATTATTTTAAAGTGAGTTTCTTTGACTTATTTATTATGAATTACACATTTATTCATATCTGACCACACAATCTGAAAAAAGGTCATGGAAAATCCTGTTTCCATTTCATCAATGCCTTAGGTGAAACATTTTTTTCTTTAGTTAAGATTTGTCTAATATAAACATTATTAATATTTGTATTAAAATTAAAACAACAACAAAAATTAAACCATGCCCCACCACCACACACTTTTGACTCATTGAAGTACTGTCCCACATTAGGCTGATCATGCTGTCCCGGATTTGGAAACCACATTTCCTAAAGTGGGACAATAGGAAATTTGATAAAAATATAAAATATATAGTTTATACACATAAAGTTACACTATTTTTTGATGGAAAAACATTTCATAAGCATATTAGGCTAAAAAGTAGCAGGATTGCTTTGTTTAAAATCTATTTAACTCCTTAACATCAAATTTGTTAAAACTCTATGTCATTAACCTTCATATGGTTTTCACATAAGGTGTCTCCTGTCTGATGATTGCTCCACCCTCAAATATGATTGGACATTTGAGAGGTCATGTGATTTTGATCACATGACACCACAGCTTTGTCTAACCCATAGTTTCACTGTCATTCATGTATTTATGGGGGACCTACAAACACTAGACTAGGTGTCCCACATTAGGCAGTGTCCCACATTAGGTCAATTCACCCTATATATATATATATATATATATATATATATATATATATATATATATATATATATATATATATATATATATATATATATATATATATATATATATATATTGTCCTGTTTTCCATTACAAATGTCTAAACATTTTAAATCAAGATATATTTAATTGAGAAGCAAAATTACTATATTAAAAAAAAACATCAAAATTAGGGAGTTTAAGCTTAAAACAAGAACAATAATCTGCCAATGGGGTCGGAAAATAATCTTCTTTTCCCTTTGAATTAAGTTTATTTTTCTGACCCCGTCTGCAGATATTTGTTATTTTTTTAAGCTTAAACTAATATTTTAAGTTATTTTGCTTCTCAAGTAAGTGTATCTTGATTTAAGAATGTTTAGACATTTGAACTGGAAAGCAAGAAAAAAATACTGTGGAAGAAAATTATTTTTGTATATTGGAACCCAAATGTTCAAGTGAAAATGCTTCTGTTTGGCATTTTTTCTCTATAAAATCGGCATGTAATTTAGAATTATTAGAGCTGACAAAAGCTTCCAGCGTGCTTGCAGCATGATTTGAGAAAATTCCATTGAGCATTTCATGTGCTTCAATGGAAGCAAGAACATCTGACCTTTGCTACAAAATCGGTTTACATTCGATTAGTGACCTGGAAATAATGCCGAAAATATGTCATTATGTACTGACAGTCTCAGAATTATGGACCCCACTTCATACTGTACTTGCAAACATCTGGATAGGACACCAATGAGAGAGATCATGCTCTTGTGTGAGATTACTATGACAGATTGGGTGTATTTTTGGTTTTAAGTGAAGAAAGGTGTGAAAGCAGTAAGAACATGTGGCCACTAGGTTGTGCTGTTCACTTTCATTCATTGATCACAATATTGATTGTGAACAGGTAGTAAATATTACCTGAGAAATGCTGGGAACATAAATTCAGCATTGGATATTTAATTACATAATATGTTTATACAATACATGATCCGTAGGGTCTAATATGCAAAATGTGCGTTCGTGAGTGAGACAGCAGACTGAAGATGTGACTGAACAGTCAGCTCTTTGTGTGTGTGTGTGTGTGTGTGTGTGTGTGTGTGTGTGTGTGTGTGTGTGTGTGTGTGTGTGTGTGTGTGTGTGTGTGTGTGTGTGTGTGTGTGTGTGTGTGTGTGTGAGAGAGAGAGATAGAGTGAGAGAGAGAGAGAGAGAGAGAGAGAGAAAGACAAAAAGGGTTTAGTGAGAAAAAGACATTTCAACCCCTCACTGAATGGAGGTTTTATTGATCTCAGTGGACATCAGCGCCTTCCAGCATGGCCTTGTACAGAAAGGCACATTAAAATGTCTAAACAGTGTTAGAGCATTGAATATGAGACAAGACAAGCCTTATCTACTGGCTACATGGATAGGCATTCTTCATATTTACAGAATACAAGTACTGTAGATGAAATAACTGAACTGAATACCATCATTTTCATGCCAGGCCCAGAAGGAATCTACTTACTTTTTTGCATTTTCTGTGCTGATTTTAGTGGATTTAAATAGTAAAATGTGTTAAATGGAGCTGATAGTACTACGTCTTCAGTGATAGCTGAAAGCATTTTCAAATTATGCAAAGTATTTCCTAAACAAACACACAAGAAGTGGCATAAGTGCAGAGGGGTGTTCCAATTCTGTGGAGTTCTGCGCTGATTCCATTCGTGACTGTTCAAATATCTTGTAATTAAAACAGTTTCTGGTTTAAGAAATGTAAAGATTGATCTTTGTCGTGCCACATTTCACCGCTCATTCCCACTCAGTCACCCTGCTTGTTAGTTTTTCAAGCTGTAAAAAAACAACAACGTGAAGATCTCTTACCTCTGTGTTCTATTTGAGTCAATCTGGAAGAGAGAGAGAAAGAGAGAAAAGCGAGTTAGCTGAATACAGTCATCCAAAATGACAGCATTACACCAACACTTCATTATCATGCAACTGTTTTCCAGACAAAAGATCAAAAATGCAGTCTCCATGAACTGTGGCAATATCAGATGCTCTGTCAAAGTTGATGTAACGTAGTGATTCCCAACCAGGGTCACAAATACCCAAGAGGATACTTGGAAAGATTTTGCTTTTGCTTTTTTAAACCTGTTAAAACAGGAATCACGACTTTGAAATAAAATATATTAGGGCAATCAAATTGTTAAAATAATGTTAAACAATTTTTGCAGATAAAATTTTCAGTTGTTTAAAAAAAAAAATCGTGTATCAGTTTGGTTAATTTGTGACATAATTTCAATCTAATGGTAAAATTATTTATGATAATTACTATCTAAATTAACTAAATTTTAAATATCCGGCAGAAAGCTCGTATCTCCGTATTTCGCTTTTTTTTTTTTTCATAAATCATTAGTATCGGTCACCCTTTACATCTGTTTATGGGTTTGTGCAAATATTTAACCAATTAAACGTATTAAAAAGAGCTTGTGAGTGAACTTCATATCTTCGTTGGATTCTCAAACTGTCGATCAAACCTCATAACTTCACCCGCCTCTATAGAGTGTGACGTGTGTATGACATCACTTTGTAGGCTAAAGCGAGTTAGCGAGTTAGCATTTTAGCACGTCTGGTTCATCGTCCCGAAGTCAATGGGTTTTTTGAATGGGGTTTTGATTAAATGGCTGAAATAAGGTCTGTGGTGAACACAGCATAAAATACATCAGTATTACGTCAGATTTTTTGAAGCTGTTACGTGTCTTGAAAAAGGCGGTTACTAACAAGAGGCTAAATTGGACTACAGAGGCTGTCGAAGAGATTAAACGTCATCATGCTGAACACAGGTTAACTCAATTCGCTATCACAGCTTCATTATGCTAATAATTGTTAACTCTATAAACTATTCTAACTCGTTCTGGGAAAATGTTTTTAAATAAAAACTGAAAGAGTTGACGGAAGCTTATTGGTGGAGACGTTGAATTCATGGGACCGTGGTGTAGTTCGTTTATAGCCTACATTTAGCTTTTTACTTCTGGCGACTGCAATTAGGCTTCAAAATTCATAAAAGTTGTGTTCATCTGTAAAAAATTATCTTGATGGATGAGGATGTAAGGATGTAAGTATCCTATTGGTTAAATAAAATTCTAAAAACCTATTGGGTTTTTGTCGAGGGAACCTGTGATGCTAGCCCGTGTGACGTCGTACCTGCACCACTCTTATACCGCATGCAGTTTGGACCGTCTCGGCTTGTTATTACATGAGATTTTGGGCAAATTACAATAAACTTTATAACCTGTAAGTTGATGACAATGTAATGCGATGCCCTTCCTGCCTTAGGTTGGACCATTCAAATGGCGGACAAAACACATTGGCTAGCTATTCTCCATTTGAGCTTGATTTTAGTAATGTTAATTGTATAATGACACATGCAAGTGTCTGACCAAATAAAGCCACAGTATTAACTTTGACTACACAATGTTTAATTATTTTAAAAAAAACAGTGACTTTTTTCCATTTCCTGAAAAATAGCGGTTTTGGACATTTGAGGTTTCCACCCGTCATATTAAATTAATCAAAAATGACAATAAAGATATTTACATTGTTAAAATTTCCATTTCAAATAAATGCCGTTTTTTTTCTGCTTTTGTATTCATTCAAGAATTCCAAAATAAACATTATCACGCTTTCGCAAAAATATTAAACAGCACAACTTAGGGCTGTATCGTGTTTACAGTAAATCGTGATAACTATTTATGCTTCTCTCGATTACTTAAAAATAATCGTCATGATATTTGTCCTTCTGATTATTTGTAATCTATTAAGACATTTCCTTTGTCTTGCATTGGCAACAAGCCTCCACTGCCTTTCCTGCTTGGGGTTGCCAGATGTCAAGAGAATAAATCCCCCAAATCCTTTCTTTAAAGGATACATTTTCTGCCCAGTGCTTTACTGTGCTCTATTTACAGTGCTCGGTGTCTTACTTAAGACAAAAAAAAAGGTCGGGAACAACTGGTCCAATGTCTCTCTATCCCCATGCAGAACTGCTACGGGTATGTAAAATAATTTCGGGATCAACTGCCTTGACAGGTCAAGGGTCACATCAAGTAAATCCACTGACCACCAAATAGTCGAGTATGTATGTTTGAGTGAAAATTGAGCAGGTCAAGACTGTGACCCAGGCCTGTCAATCATGAACTCACAAAGAGAAGATTTGAAGTTCCTTTTCTGTTTCTCTCTTTTTTTTCACACTCATCTACTCCCACACATTCGTACACACACTTTCACACCCACATCTTGAGAGAGTTGTTTGACTGTGTGCCTAATGATAATAGATGAGGTGTCAGGATGAAGGTGAGAGACACTAAGTCATCCTCACAGCACGAGGGAGAAACAGCTCATTTCTAGCTCTCTCTCATTTTCACTTCGCCTAAATCTAAAGGCGCTAAAATAGGAGGAAAAGCGCCTATAGAGCTTCTATTCTAAGACAATGATGTTTTCCATTTGATTTTATTCTTACTTTTTAAATAATATGGTCATGAGTCTGAGTTATAGAAGGGAGGACGTGGATATTCAAACTGGGCTGTCTCTTCAGTACACATTAGAGCAGCGGGAAGAAGTCAGCACTTTATAAAGTCTTGTGAGGGTGTCAAAATATGACAGGACTGAATAGAAATAAAAAAAACTGCTTATGCAAGAATCTTGTCTATCAGAGAATCTCTAGAATAAAGTGACCTCTTCTCAAGAGCATTCATATTCACAGGCAAATATGTAAACATTATTTAATGTCATTTAAAAGTATAGACTGCAAAATACAGACAATGTAAGCAAAAATAATCACACCACATTTTTATTCATTCTTTACATTTAGGGGGAGGGGACTTAATTGTAAAGAGCCTAACTGTAAAAATACAGTGACAGTTGTGTCACAAGATGCATTTTAGTGAATGTATATATCATTAAACTGTATAATATTAGTATAATACATTTCAGTATTAAATCTATTTGTTTCTGTAAAACGTGATCATTTTCTGTACAATGACATAATTGTCACATGATTACCCAGAGATAAGTTTAATTGGGCTCTTTGGTGAGTGTGCTACACCACAGAAACACCACGTGTAACAAATATGACTAAAATAACCATATAAACATTAACAAAAAACATAAAATATAGCTTACCTTAAAGCACCCCATTGTGAATCTAACTTAAAATTGATATTATGTGAATTCTGGGAATTCCACTTCAAGTATTTATGAGGTGATTGGGATCCATAGCCTACTTAAAATAAATAATATTATTTTAACAAATAATAATCCATAACGTAGACCTTTTAGCTTTATTGTTAAATACAACATTTAATGCGAAAATTATAATTTATCAATTCACTCAATTTTAGGATATTTATTTATTTATTTATTTTTTACTTTTAATGTAAAATGTATTACATGCAGGCCTTTACATGTATTGTATTTTAAAATGTAATGCATTTTGTACAGTAGGCCTATATGCTAATGTAACTTACAGTTTTGCTGAAGCACTTTGGCATTACTCCAGTTAACATCACGGACATTTTTACAGTGTGGTTTGTATGTAATAGTCCGCAGTCAGTGCAAGTTTGAAAACCAACAAAACTTCAAGACTTTTAATGAGTTCATCCTGTCCTAAAATGTTCGACAGCCCGTCCAAATCGAATAAATAATTCCATTTAAGAGCGTTCTGCACATTGTGGCTGAATAACGACATGTTCTGTGAAAGCACATCCTGGACATTTTTTTCTGAACTGACTGCCTAACAATAGTTTATCTTTCAACGAATATCACAGCTCTCACACATACACACCTACACACACACACACACACACACACACACTTGACCAAAGGACCGGACGACCTCGCAACATCTTGAAGCTGCGCGAGCTCTTACCGGATTCTCCAGGTACAGTCGCGGTGCGAGGAGATTCCGGTGGAGATCAGTCTCTCTATCCGCCCAAGTGAGAGTCCAAGATCCGCTAACTCCGACAAAAGACGAGTGCAATCTGCACGGTTCTCAAAAACCCGAGTCCACGCGCACAGCCCAAGAATAGCTTTAGAAGCTTTTGAAGTGCTGAGCTTCAAGCGACGCGCTCGCACCCTGCTTTTAAAAATACTCTCCAGACTCTCAGGTGGACTTCGGGGTCGCGCAAAGGCAGAAGAGTCGAAGCGCAAGTTGATTCTCAACGCATATCTGATGAAGACACGAACAAAGATATGCAGGATGCAGCCCATACACACACATACACGCGTGCGTGCGCGCGCGCGTAAAGGGGGGTGACGATTTAGAATAGATTTTTTTGCAGACAAAATTTCAATTACATTTAAACTGCATTTTAGCAGGAAATCCACTTCTTTTTGTGTGGGAGATGTAACAAAGAAAAGAGGGCCGAATTAACAACTTCATGTTAATACAAGCCCAAAGGGGAGCTCAGCTCAGAGCAATAGAAATCTCATCATCATTCATTAACTCATCAAAAGACAACACACACACACACACACACACACACACAAACAGACACACACACATAGTGCATCTATTCCAGGACATCCCATGGCTTCATTAGATTGAGTGTGAGCTCAAAAACAACACAACACAATGCTTTATAGCAGCATACATATTCAAGTATATTCCATGAGCATCACTGTGCCGATGTATGATATTTTGAGTGTGGATGTGTTTGTGTGAAAATAAAAACTAGGTCGTATAGCCCACCCAGTGCTTCCTGTGCTTATGGGGGCTGTGTAAGGAAAACACACACAAACACATCAAACAGTCATTTACACAACATGTAAACCACACTATATGACCTAATACCAGCCTTCATCCTATCTTCATCTCTTGTTTTATATCTTGAGTATATAAGAAACAGATGATGAGAGAAGGTGAATAATGAGCAGGCCCAGACAGAATCCTTACCTGTTTTTTTCTCACATTTTCTGCACAGATTTTGGGGGGAAATCTGTGGAATGGAAATATAATAATAGTTAAAATATGATATATTACATAAAGGGAGCTGTGAGTACTGTACACTTTTATTAGAAGCTGGAAGCGTTATCAAATGAGCTGAAATATTTAATAAATGAAAGGGAAGGAGAACATGCAAAAACCTGTGAATGATGGCAAGAGTAAAAACAATTATTGTTGAAAATGTGTTTGGATTCACATAAATAAAATGTATAAAAATAAACATTCTGTCATAATTTACTCACCCACATGTCGTTCTAAACCTTTCTTTCTTCTGTGGAACACAAAGGAATATATTTTAAATAATATTTAAAGTGTCCCTATTATGCTTTTTCAGATATTAGCTGTACATAGGCCTATAGCTGTTTATGAATATCTGCAAAGTTAGCCATTCATTTTTTATATGGACAAAAAACAAAAGAAAATACAGATTTGGAATGACATTTTTGGGTGGGCTATCCCTTTAGCTCCTTTGACTTCACACTCAGAGGTCGAGTCTACACCTTTATTAAAGTCCGAAAAACACATATATTGTACACACTTGCAACTCAGCACCTTGCTCTAATAGATGAGAGGTCAAAGAAGCACAGCCATAACTCTCATTGAATCAATCCCCTGGGATAGTGTGTGTGTGTGTGTGTGTGTGTGTGTGTGTGTGTGTGTGTGTGTGTGTGTGTGTGTGTGTGTGTGTGTGTGTGTGTGTGTGTGTGTGTGTGTGTGTGTGTGTGTGTGTGTGTGTTTCTGTGTGTGTGTGTGTGTGTGTGTGTGTGTGTGTGTGTGTGTGTGTGTGTGTGTGTGTGTGTGTGTGTGTGTGTGTGTGTGTGTGTGTGTGTGTGTGTGTGTAGGCCACTATGTCAAGGAATGTATTAAAGACACTCAAAAGTAAAGAGCATTCGAAATAGACAAAATATAAGATTGTGTATGCAAGCCTAATTAAGAAGAAACACCTTTCTTCTCACTTCTTGTCTCGCTTTGTCTGAGTGTGAGATAAGGAGACAATGCATGTGAGGAAGGAGAATGTGTGTTGATTGTGTACATGTGTGAGAGAGAGCTTATGTGTGAGTATGTGTGGTTGTGTGTGTGTCTCATCACCATACAGCTGAGACTGCAGGTGCTGGATCTTTCAGTGAAAGACTGTCTCACATTTCTAATAAGAATCACTGCCAGATAACAAACACAGGAGCCACTGTTTATCGCACACGCATACACACACCACTGAAAATGAAGAAATAATCAAGCTTCATTATAAAGCATGTTGGACACATTAAACACGGTTACAATGCGGATCTCCTAAACAGATGTTTTAGAATGTATTAAATGTCTATTGTTTATAATTCTCTAAATAACAATACAATATGTATCAATTAATCCTATAAAGCAGCCTCAGCTATGTACACAATTAAAAACAATGAAATATGAATTATGGGATCCACTATTGATCATTAAAAAAATTCAACCCATCTTGGGTGTTTAATGTGTTCGCCCTCCAGAGAGACAGTGCAGAGATTAATTAGGGTCTGAACACTAACGCTCACACACACACACACACACACACACACACACACACTAGCGCACGCACGCACGCGCGCAAGTGACTTTCAATAATCATAATGATTTTGATCCTGTACAAACTGTATATTCTATCCCCCTACACTAACCCTAAACCTATCCATCACAGAAAACTTTCAGCATTTTTACATTTTCAAGAAACATCACTTTGTGATTTATAAGCTGTTTTCCTCATGGGGACCACAAAATGTCCCCACAAGGACAAGGATTTCGGATATTGCCATATTTATGCGGACATTTTGTCCCCATAATGTAGGGTTTACCAGGCCACACACACACTGCTCAATGCACTGGGTATTTTCACTGCATTTTGTTCCTGTCTTATATCCAATCGTCGCTATATCAACATTACATCTTTATCAATCTCTTTTTTCCTTTTTTCTCTCGCACACAGCCTCAGTTTCATGTTCCTCTGTCTTCTTTGTCTCATATTCTCCTCCTTCTCGAGCTAAAACAGTAGAGGGACCATTAGACGTATAGCAGAGTCCCAGAAACAGCTTTGATCATCTGTTCATTAGATCACATGGGAATATCTTGGAGAAGAAGACAGATACGGGGATGGGCGTCGGAGCATTTTTCAATAGGATGCACCAAATTTGTAATGTCAGATTGTTTTGCGCCCACAAAAACCCATAATAAAATCCATTTTACCCCTTTAAATTCACATGATCTTTTTTTAAATCAATACAAACTTATTTTTACATGAATGTTATTCTAAAAATAAAAAGAAATGCGACATTAACAATATTTTGTCATTAAAAAAATACTGTTTATAATTTTTTTAGGTTTTTGAAAGAAAACCAAAAACATTTGAAAGAAAGAAAGCCTCTTTTTGTCACGTCTGTTTGGGTCTTAATTCCTGTTTATTGGTTAATGTTCATGTCTTGTGATTTCCTGTTCCCTAGCCCTTCAAGTTGGGAAAATTTGTCAGAGAAAAAGGAAGCAAGTTTTCTTCCAGGATAGGGAAGGGGTTTGTGTCATGCATCCTTCACAAAGACATTGAGGGGGGATATGTCACATCTGTTTGGGTTTTGTTTATTGGATAATTTTCATGTCTGTGTCCGAAATCCCATACTCTTTTGAGTAGGCACTTATTTTGAATAAATAATTACTTTGCGATCGCTAAAAAAATGACGATCAATTGTCATTATCATGTGACCTACGGCGCCAGTTGCACCGCTTCACTGACATTCATAAATCCTCTCCCGCGGCCGAATGGGATAGTAAAGTGTCCATCGTATTCAAAATCTCGCCAGAAGAAGTAGGCCATTTTACTCTTTTACGAGTTCTGTGAATTCCGACATACTTCTTTTGTCACATACGTTTTTTCACGTACTATATTGTAGGGAAGTATACGATTTTGGATGCAGCCAATAGCTGTGCAGACCAATCGGTGTATGACATCAATGTACCGTGAGAGTGATTTGAAAGCGTACTAGTGAAGTCCTAGTACTTTAGTTTTGTTTTTGTATTTTGTTCAATAAACTGCACGTGATCTTCAACTCGACTCGCCATCAGTGGATACGTTTCACTTATGTTCACCAAGGCTGCATTTATTTGATTAAAAATACAGTAAAAACAATAATACTGTGATTTTTATTAAATAGCTGTTTTCTATTTTAATTTATTTTAAAATGTAGTTTATACCCGTGATGCCATCATAGCAAAGCTCAATTTTTCAGCAACCACGACAAATGACCATTCTTATCATCACTGTGAATTCTGTCAACTGTCAGCACACTTTTTTGATTAATAGAAAGTTCAGAAGAACATCATATTTATTTAGAATAGAAATCTTGTGTAACATTATGAATATTTCTGTCACTTTTAAACAATGTAATGTGTCCTTGCTGAATAAAAGTATTAATTTGGTTCAAAATAAAAACAAAATCTGCATTTTTTAATGGTGGTTATTACGTGAAACATGTACAGTGTATCAAACCGAAAAATACTGTATGTGTCGTGCCCTTGGTCATGATGCTCACGCATCTCACAACTAGACCACACTACACCACTCTGCTTTTGGAATGTAACAATGTCTTGTATCTATTCCTACCCCCGAATAAATGGCACAGGAGCCCAGACCACATGAGCTATGTTATAATAGGACAAAGCCAGTGCCCACCTTTTACAATAGTGCATATACAAGAAGGGTTCACTCATCTGTCCTCTCAGATGGCATTAGTTCACCATTCCCCTCATTTCTAGACCCGACTGGAGCTTTTTTTTTTTCAATCTGGCAATGGTAATGAATTATTGAAACCCATATCAACTTTTCTTGAGGCAATCCACATTGAGTGTAATGACATCACACCAGAGGCCTGTCATTCAAGGCACTACTTCCCCCGCTGTTTGGCCAAGGAACCAGATTCAGTTGTCATGTTGATGAAATTGTGGCCACATCCAAATGGCGGGATGTAGACACCTGTTCTTTCATTTTGTACAATCGACGACACGGCCAGACCACAGTAGGCTTACACAGATGTACATTTGTTTGTGTTAATATTAAACTTTATATATACACAAGTAGTTAAAGTTTGGAATAATTACACTTTTTTTTAATCGTTTGAAAGTCTCTTATGCTCACCAAATCTGCTTTTATTTGATCAAAATACTTTAAAAAGAACAGTAATATTGTGAAATATGATTGCAAATTAAAAGAACTGTGTTCTATGTCATTTATTTTAAAATGTGTTTTATTCCTGTTATGTCAAAGCAGAATTTTCAGCAGCCATTACTTCAGTCGCAGCGTGACATGATTCTTCAGAAATCATTATGCTGATTTGGTGCTCAATTGTGATCGATTATGATTGTTGCTCAATTATTAATAATGGTTGTTGTTATTATTATCAGTTATCAATGTATCTTTTGACCGGTAGTCTACTTTTTTTGAGTATACAGTAAAATTAAGTGTCAGATTGTGTTACGTAATTAAAAAACAATTTAGTAAGTTGATTTAGGCATTTTCCTTGTGGGATATTATACATATCCTTGTGCAAACTGTTAGCTGGTCCCCACAATGTCCTATAGCTGATTTCAGGTTTAACTATCCTTGTGGGGACATTTGGACCCCCAACAATGTAGGCAAAATGTGACCTACACACACAAAGAGCCTGAGAACGTGCTGTTATTACGCTCAGGACAATCATTCTTTCTGACGCTATAACCTTCAGTCAGTCGTTTACTTTAACATCCATGATCCATCCATCTCACATACTCACGCACACACTCAAATCCATTAAGACTCAGGAAGCTGGGATAGCTGGCATTAAAGTTATAAGTAATTAAAGTAAATCTGAGACACATCAGACCTTAAGACATCACTGGAAAATGTAATACTGTTATACACTCAAGTGCAGCTCTGGTATAGAAATATACACACACACACACACACACACAGGTTTTTTGACTGGTAGGTAGATGCTCTTACACCCTGGAGGCAGCCTGACCCAATTCTGCCTCAGAGAAGATGCTGTGAGGAATCTTTTCCCCTCTCTTTCCTCCCTTTTCTCTCTCCTTCTGTTTTTCACTCTCACTGCAAATTATGCATGCGATAGTGGCAGTTTAAAACAATAATATTACGAATAAAGAAACAGGGGTGTTTGTGTGAGAAAGTGTGTAAATTATGGAGAGCGGAGGGGGATGTGTGAGAAAGGACATGCTGATGTAAGGTTTTAGGTTTCACATCGATGACATGAGGGGTTTCTATAAAGACGCATGCGCCCTCTGCCGACAAGACACAGATATTGCTTTCCCTTTTCAGCACCCACCCAGTTTTATCTCACCGTTCGTGTCTCTTTTTAATCCCCTTGTTTAAAGAGGGTGTGCGTGTAGGAATGACGAAAGATATCTACCTCTTTGACTCAGTAGTCTATTTCTGTCTCTACACTTTGTCTGTATTAAATAATGATCGCGAAAACACCCTCGCCCTCCCACGGTAGAAGCGCACAGACTCACGGGCGCACGCGCGCGCTCTCGGCGTGATTGTGGACCACCGAGAATGCTCAAGGGACGCAGATAATTCAAGAGTGACATCAAACACAGACGACCACCCACCCCACATTTATGGAATATTAATAAAGGCATACCACTTACATAATGTACAATGCTTATATAAGCGCTCCATTTAAGCACAGGATATTGTCTAATGATCTCTCGAAAAAGGGAGGAACCCTATGTGTCGGTCCCATTGATTACATACGGCTCAGTAACTAATATGACATCAGTTTGGTAATGAAGCAACAGAATTTTGGACAGAGACCCATGAATTTGAGCAAGCTGTCCCACATCGACTAGTGAGTAAACTGAGTCTGAGGAAAAAAATGATGAAGGCTATGCTATTGTTTAGACTTTGCTGCAGGTGGGACAGGTTTGCATAGGCTATAGCTACTTTCATATAGCCTAAGCAGATTTCATTACTTTACCTTTTGACCTCACCAGTATTCTTAAATAGTAGTTGTAGTAGTTTTTGTTTCCTTAATATTTAAGTGTTCAAGCACGAAGTGCTGAAAACCTATTGTAATTGCTATTTGAAAAAAAAATCCCCTAAAACGCATCGTGCAGCCCAAACCGTAAGGCCCAGAGACTTGAAACTCAGCCAGATGGTAGGCCTCAATTTGGGGACAACCTATCAGAGTATGACCCCGATTGGCCCATAGGTGGCGCTACAGCAACCAAAAGTACTAAATTGCTGTTAACTCCTCGACCGTTGGTCCTAGCCTCAAGTTTTTTACACCACTGTGATCCTTGGCTCAAGACGGACAAAATATATATATCCAATTTCGATTTAGCCAAGAAAAAATTTCCGCTATGTCGAATTTTGTCCAAAACCTACTTTTGCGAACTAGTCCCTGGTTTTTCGCCCGATCGACACCAAACCAGTCTAGGCCTATTCTCTGGACTCTCTAGATCAATAATTATCGAAAAAAAGTTGAAATTTTGCATTTGGGTGGCTGTAACAGGGTCATTTAAAAAGGGGCGGGGCAAAATACTCTCAAAAGCCTATAAATCCTAAACGAAAAGTCAAAACTTCACAAAAATTGATGAGCATATATGTCATAACATGGTGAAGAAGCATGCAAAGTTTCATCGAGATTGGACCATAGGTGGCGCTATAACTGTTAAAAAGCTTTAAAAACATATATTTCCTATATGGTAAATTGCCTGTATTGGCTGTAAATGGTCTTTTCCATCTATTATGCCAGTGTTTAAATGTATGCTAAATAAAACTTAATGTCTTTTGATGCTTTTGTGCTTAACGGCCTTAAAGGCCTTAACTGCTTGAACACCGCTAAATGCTGCTTGCAGCTTTAATTCTATTTATTTTGGTTTTAGTAGCTTGCTTGGTGCTAACTGAATAATAATAGCTCTGCATCAATCTCTTGATGATAACAATATCATGATATCGTTGGGTCCTAAAAGCTCTAAAAACTCATATTGTTAGATATGCTTTTTTATTTAAGAATGATGCTGAGGTCAAAAGGTGAATTAATGGAATATATAACCCAAATGATATCGTTATCATCAGGAGACAGTTATTGTTATTCAGTTAGCTCTACACCAAGCAACTAAAACCAAAAAAATAATATAAACAGAAATATAAAGGGGAAAAAAAGTAATGAAATGACAAAAACACTAAAATGTAAATGAAAACTGAAAGTAAGTAAATAAATAAATAAAAATAATTAATTAGTTACAGCATATACCATATTAAGTGGTCCATACTTAAACCATGACTCTTTTTTTGGACCAGAATCAAGTGAGAGTGGATTTCTATCTGTTTACTTTCAGTCTGAAGGTATAATTAAATGGTATCAAGTTAATGATATTCCACTTGGATGACATAATAATCAATACATTTAAGACCTTACAAGCCATATGTCAATAAGTCACTATGGCAGAATGTCATACTTAAACTATAGATATTCTATTTTAAGAGTCACCTTGGTGCCCTCGTGGATTAATTATACATTTAGCATTAGTAATAGTAATTACATTAAAGGGTTAGTTCACCCAAAAATGTTGTCGTTTATTATTCACCCTCATGTCATTCCAAACCCGTAAGACCTTCGTTCATCTTCGGGAACACAAATGATGATCTTTTTGATGAAATCTGAGCAATTTCTGTACTCTCCATTGACAGCTACACAACT
The DNA here is from genome assembly GCF_051911475.1 of Siphateles boraxobius. Taxonomy (NCBI): domain Eukaryota; kingdom Metazoa; phylum Chordata; class Actinopteri; order Cypriniformes; family Leuciscidae; genus Siphateles; species Siphateles boraxobius. Next base: position 4,669,818 of record NW_027508721.1, on the reverse strand, counting down.
ACCACTTTGACGCTTCAAAAAGTTCATAAAGAGTTCGTAAAACTAATCCATGTGAATTGAGCAGTTTAGTTCACATTTTCTGAAGAGACTCGATCAGGTTAAATGATGAACAGATTTATTTTAGGCTTTTATTCACATATAAACTATATCACTGATCAGCAAACATCAAAAGTTCAACCAAACCTGCTTGACGTACGAGAACAAACCTCATTGGTTCCCGCAAAAGCTCAAACGTGCTGCGTAACATGAGAACAAACCTCATTGGTTCTTGTACACATCAAGCGATCATGCTTGAGCTTCCGTTTATCATAACTGATGTATATTTTATATTTTACAGATTATGAATGTTATTTTGTGAATAGAAGCCTAAATTCAATCTGTTCATCATATAAAGCGATCGTGTCTCTTCAGAAAATGTGGACTAAACCGCTCAATTCATATGGATTAGTTTTACGATGTACTTTTTGAACTGTCCAAATTTCAGTTGAATAGCTGTCAATGGAGGGACAGAAAACTCTCAGATTTCATCAAAAAGATCTTCATTTGTGTTCCGGAGATAAAGGAAAGTCTTACGGGTTTGAATTGACATGAGAGTGAGTAATTAATGACAGAATAGATATTTTTTGGTGAACTATCCCTTTAAGATGTGCATATATATTTCTATTGTTGAGGGGCTGCATTATTTGAAGATTGTAATTTCGGCGTCACTGTGGTCACCAAATGTATCTGTACAAATAACCACCGTTTTCAGACAGGTTTCCCCATCTTCCTTCGATAGGACAAATGAAGAAGTGTGTGTGTGTGTGTGTGTGTGTGTGTGTGTGTGTGTGTGTGTGTGTGTGTGTGTGTGTGTGTGTGTGTGTAGTTAGAGCATCTACCAGCAGGGGATCACAGGGCCACATTAACCACCCAAGCATCAGCTGAGATAGGAGGAAGTAACATAAACCTTTATATAGGTACTCTTTCTATTGCAGACCTTATCTCCTAATTGAAAGTGAACAGAAAATTAGAGAAAGCTTTCAACAAAATATCCATTTTGTTGGGAACAATCTCTTTCTTAGACGTATACATGCCAACAAACACACCACACAATCAGCTTGCCTGTCGACTGGTATTGCCACGGTTACTGGCTCTCTCCTTTGATAAGTTTCCTAACGAAGGCTGCATAAATTAGAAGTTTCTCTCTGAATATTAATAACGCATATATCATTGGAGCTGTTGTTTCTGTTGCTTCCATGAAGCTGATTTACATATGAAAAATGTAAGCTTTCTGAAAACAGAATTTCTGAAGTTTTTGACCTAAAAAGATGTCCTAGATACCTCGAAATCCACATCAAACATGCTCCTCTCCCTCTCTTTCCCTCTCTCCCTGTTCCACACATACACGCTCACATGTAGGGACACAAGCTAAGCCACCATTTTTAGGTACCATGACATCATCTTTGTCAGATTTTCAAAATAATTAGATGCTTTTTTCATGGCTGGCATATGCTATAGTGAATAATTTTTTTAACTGAAGCTGTCATAATGATTCAAATGAGAGACTTTGATCACACCCCCTACTCACTGACGATTGGAGTGTTTATATCAGCCGTGATTTTTTTAATGATCTGCTTTTGATACTATTTTTGCTTGTCTCTTTGAAAATGCCTGCAACTACATAATCTTACTAGAGAATACGCAAACCGAATTGTTCACAACTTGCACAGGGATTCTGCTGTAATAAGATGTATGACGAATAAACTATTTTGATACCTGCTGCAATTATGGTATTAGGGATGTGTTTAAGTGGATCCTCTATGTAACTCTCAATTTTGGGCAGAGTGTCGTGCATGCTGACATTAATCTGTGAAGGCTAAAGGAGAGTCTGCACTTTGATCCAAAGAAACTTTTAAAAGTTTGACAGAGCTGTCCTCTAAAAACCCATTATGTTGTCATCATTAAAGGAATAGTCCACCCTAAAATGAAAATGCTGTGATCATTTATTCACCCTCATGTCATTCCAAACCAGTGTGACTTTTTCTTTCTTCTGTGAAACATAATACAATATATTTTGAGAATGTTGGTAACCAAAGAGTAATACAATTTATATATATATATATATATATATATATATATATATATATAGATAGATAGATAGATAGATAGATAGATAGATAGATAGATAGATAGATAGATAGATAATACCTTAAATATGTGAGTGTACATATTAAAGTTTTTAAATACAAGTTTAAAAAGTACATCAATTCATTTACTCATTACAGCGAGATGGTCTTTCTGCTGGGCCTTAGGCCTGTCGCACCTCCAACGGTGCCTTTTGTGGACTATGCATGGCAGAGGCGTCCTTTTCTCTGAGGCAGGCTTAAAAAACCTGACTGCATACCACACGGTTTTGCTGCAGGGTCTTCAGCTGGGGACCACCGCTCATTGACGTTTCGCCCCTTAACCCAGAACGTCTCATGGTGGCGGGGCAGTGAACAGGGACGTCTCCCTGACACCCCCTGCAGCAAAACCTAACTTGATGTTACTCCCCACGACTTGTCTCGTCGTTTCAGCCAGAGCCAGTGGCTTGCTTTCTCAGCTTCCTCAGAGAGCTCTTTGGTGGATCTGCTCAGTGTGGCTCCCCGTAGTCCCAGGTCCTTGAGCAAACGTGATATTGATCTGCCCACAAAGCCTCTGGCTCCCACCTCCACCGGGTACAGCCTCACATTCCATCCACTTTCCCTGCACTCCGCAACCAGGTCTGCATACTTCGCCTCTTTCTCTCGTAGGCAGCTTCCAGACCCTCCTCCCATGGCACTGTCAGCTCGATTAGTATTACTGACTTCACAGCTACAGACCACAGCACCACATCTGGTCTTAAGGTGGTGCTGCATATCTCCTGTGGGAACTGGAGCTGCCTTCCCAAGTCCACTTCCATTTTCCACACCGCCCCTGGTGTTAAAAGCTTGGCAGGTTGTCTCTTGCTGGTATGAATTACGTCTTCCCCCTGCCTAATGAAGTGGATCCTGCATCGGCTCTCTGATGGACTCTGGTTGTTTGCCTCCTGTCGACTTTTCTCCAGCACCTCTGCCGCCATCTGAGCCGCCCTTGTGTCAGTGCTGTTTTACAGCAAGACAGAATATGCTGGAGTGAGGCATTGATGGTCCCGCAGAGGTCACAGGATTGCTCTGTTCCAAGCCATTGGTGGAGGTTTTTAGGGCTCGGGAGGGTGTCGTACGTTGCCCTAATGAGGAAACTGAGCCGAGCCTGCGGCAGTTTCCAGAGCTCTGGCCAGCTGATTGCTCGGCTCGTGACACCCTCCCAAGTTGTCCACCGCCCCTGCTGCCCCTGTACTACAGACCTCACTCTGATCTCCTCCTGCTCAATCCTGGTGACCTCTGCAACAACAAGGTCCTTCCTCTCCTTCCTGCTTGCCTTGGACCATGGGATGGGTGGCTTGCTCCATCCCAGACCTGCCCGTCCTGTCTGGACCATGCCCACGACTTGTTGATGTTGCAGTCTTCCCATCACCTTCTCCACCTCCTCCTTGGCCCTCCACTTCCTTCCAGTCTCAACTCTGGCATTTGCATCAGCCACTGTCCTGTCGGAGGAGTCCCTTAATTCCATCACCAGCCTTGCCTTCTCCTGCCTATAGCCCAGGGTGATGGATTTCAAGGGTAGCTGGAGTGAGTTCCATCCATACAGGCCAGCAGCTGAGAAGCACCGTGGTAGGCCAAGCCATTTACGGATGAAGGAGTTGGCTTTTGCCTCCATCCGGCTTACGGCTGATGAGGTGACTTCGCACAGCTTCAAAGGCCACATCACCCTTGGGTACAGGGTGAAGTGATAACACCACACCTTGTACTTTCCAGGTAGCTGGCTTGCATCAATCTTGGATAGGCCTTCTGACAGCTGCAGAAGGATGATTTTCCCCATCTCCTTGTCTGAGAGACCAGATGTATAAAGTCTTCCTAGGCTTCGGATGGGCTGATCCACGATGCGGGGGATGTCTTCCCCGCTGATGGTGAAGGTAAGTCTGTCATTTCTCTCCCCCTTTCGCAATGAGAGGCTCCTTGACTTCTGCGGCTTGAACTTCATCCTGGCCCAGGTGATCAGCTCCTCCAGCCTCTTAAGCAGCCTAGCTGTGCATGGGGCAGTTCGTAGGAGGCAGGTGATGTCATCCATATAGCTCCTTAGGGGCGGGAGCCTCTGGCCTGAAGGCAACCGGACCCCACCCACCACTTGCCTTGCCCCGATCAAGATGACCTCAAACGCTGCCACGAAGAGGATGGGGGAAATGGAGCATCCCATTGCAATCCCTACTTCCAGTTGTTGCCAGCCGGTGGTGAACTTCTTCAGTGCAAAGCACATGTGCATATCCTGGAAGTAGTTCATGATCATGGTCCTGATGTTGTCTGGGATGTAGAAGAATTCCAAAGCGTAGGCTATGAGCAGGTGCGGCACTGAGCCATAGGCATTGGCTAGGTCTAACCATATGACATGCAGATCTTTCTTCTCCCTCTTAGTGGTCTGGATCTGTTCCCAAATCATGGAAGCATGCTCTACACAGCCAGGAAAACCTGGAATCCCGGCTTTCTGGCAGCTGGTATCAATGTAGTTGTTCTCCGTGAAGTAGGTGGACATTCTTCTTGCCATCACGGAGAAGAAGATTTTCCCCTCCACATTCAGTAGAGCTATGCTCCTGAACTGCTCGATGGTCTTGGCGTTCTGTTGCTTGGGAATAGAGACTGCCACTGCCCTCTGCCACTCAGATGGTATGGTCTGCTTAGACCAGGTGATTCTCATCAGGGTCCATAACAGCTTCAGCACTCCTGGACAGTTCTTATACAGCTTGTACGGTATTCCGTTCGGGCCTGGTGCTGAAGCAGATCTTGCCCGCTGGATCACCTGCCTGACCTCGCTGAGCTTGGGTGGTGATACGTCAAACAGGGCTGATGGTTCTGAGGGTCTAGGCACATACCCTGGCGAACCTAGGGGGTTGTTCCTTGCTGGGTCACTGTACTGAGTGCGGATGTGCTCCTGTAGTTCTTTTTTGGAGATATCCAAGGTTCCACTTGTCTTCTCCTCAAGGAGTCCACGTGCATGCCGAAATGGATTCCTGAAGAAGTTTGATCTTTCCTTCTCTTTCCTTTTCCTCCGTCTTCTAATGCGTTCTGCCCTCCGCAGGTTAGCAAGGCGTCTTCTGATCTCATCCCAGAGAGCTTTCAGGCCCTCCTTCTCAGACTCCTCTGCCTTCCTCCAACGCTTGCGAACCTGCCTTCTACTTGCCACCAGGTCATCAATCTCTTTTTCCCTCCTTCCCTTTGATCTTATTGCGTCTTCTCTGATGGTCACCTCGCCATACCTGTTGCTGCATTCTTCATACAGGATTTCCCCGAACAGATTTAGCTTGGCTACCACTGACCCGCGCAGAGCTTTTTGCAGCAGCCCACTCAGATGTTCGTCCAACTTTCTCCACTCCTCAGCTTTGTTGGCCTTTGGCCACTTGATCTTATTCCTTCGGAGTGGATTCTTCAGGTTCCTGGCCCTTTGGCTCAACTCCGTTCTTGAGTCACTCGGGGGTGCTACTGGGTTCACTTCTTGGGGTTCATCAACATCCCTTTCTTCCTCTTCCCTTTCAACCTGCCCTGCCTCTGCAACATTGGGCCCATTGGCACTATGGTTGTCAACCCGGCCTTGGATCCCATTTGTCTGACCTGCCCTTACCAGGGCAGTGCAAGGTTGCATTAGGCTACCACCACCACACTTCTTCTTTCCCATGTGGATGTGAAGTCCCCTCAGAGTTGTTGTTTTTTCCCAGCCGCACCCACACTTCCTTGGGATCTTCTCTTTTGCCGATATCCTTGCGTTCGTTACCGTGTGGTCCGTCCTTGTTGGCCCTTCTTTCATCCCGCCTCTCGGAGGGCCGTCGGGTTGTTTTCTTTGTTTCTTCTTCGTAGTAGACTTTGGGTGTCTTCCTCTTGAAAAACTAGAGGGTAGGGTTACTAGCCCGCCTCTCCCGGTGCAGTCTATCCTGCTGCCACCAGTCTCTCCTGGTTGTCCTCCAGTCTTCCCTGGACTCCAACTGCTCTATTCACAGTAGCCACTGTCTCCAGAAATGCATTACTCATTACAGCGAGATGGTCTTTCTGCTGGGCCTTAGGCCTGTCGCACCTCCAACGGTGCCTTTTGTGGACTATGCATGGCAGAGGCGTCCTTTTCTCTGAGGCAGGCTTAAAAAACCTGACTGCATACCACACGGTTTTGCTGCAGGGTCTTCAGCTGGGGACCACCGCTCATTGACGTTTCGCCCCTTAACCCAGAACGTCTCATGGTGGCGGGGCAGTGAACAGGGACGTCTCCCTGACACCCCCTGCAGCAAAACCTAACTTGATGTTACTCCCCACGACTTGTCTCGTCGTTTCAGCCAGAGCCAGTGGCTTGCTTTCTCAGCTTCCTCAGAGAGCTCTTTGGTGGATCTGCTCAGTGTGGCATTCATAAATAGCATTACGTTTTTTCATGTTTTTGTATTTTGGTTGCACCACATGATTTTGATTTGGTGGACAAAAGTTTAACCTAACATTACATTTTACAAAAGAATGACTTCTTTTGAGGAGAACAAAAGCAATTTGTCAAAGAGCCAACAATATTCGTAATATACCTGTGCAATGCCAGATTTATTAGACAACTGGATTAGGAATTAGACAACTAGATTGGGTTAGCTGATAAATAAGGTTTTCTTTTGAATAATTGAATTCCTTTATTAAGACTTTTTCTTTATTGTCATATAAGGACATATCATATTTTTAGTTTAGAAATTAAAAATCATAGAAACTTGATACTTGTGTAGTACTTTTGAATGACTACAAGGACAAAAAATACAAGACAAAAAATGAGTATCATGCCACTGTCCCGAAACCATTCCCTGTGGTGTTTCTTACTAGTGATCTCTTATCTCAAGTCACGCTGTCCATGCATATATGACAACATCTTAAAAAAGTGAGCGTAACAGTAATATTCCCTTTTGAAACTGAAATAAAGGAATTGTTTATACTTGTGAATTTCAGGGCCTCAAGCGAGTGAGTGTGTGTGTGTGTGTGTGTGTGTGTGTGTGTGTGTGTGTGTGTGTGTGTGTGTGTGTGTGTGTGTGTGTGTGTGTGTGTGTGTGTGTGTGTGTGTGTGTGTGTGTGTGTGAGTAGGGCCCTCCCGCTGTTGGAGTGTGTTTAGGTCTTGCGTTGAGTGGCTCAGTAATCCCAGTGCAGTCACAAGCTAACAGTGCCTCTCTCCTGCCGGGACTGAGCGCACACAATGTGAGCGGCATGTGACTGCATTAGCATAGCTCACTGTCAGACTACACTGGTCTAATCTCTGTACAGTCACGAATCACAGCACCAGCAAAGCCTGAGAGAATAATAAAACAGGAGGAAATTCCTGAAAAAGAAGTATCTGTCCACAGCGGTGGGTTTCAAACTGATTTTGTTATTTAGGATAGAATGAAACACTATTTTATTTCCCATTCAAAATTCATTTGTGCCCTTTGTGACATCATTGATCTCACCCAGAGCCATTTATTGGGGTCTGACCCCTCTCACCTTATTCGGTTTCCCTTTAGGAATACATTAAGTCTTCATAAAACTGTTTTATAAGCGTGGTTTTGTCATATGAGCAAATGAGCGAGCGTTATCAAACACAAAGCGACTCTTATACAAAACACTGTAAAAAGTGCAGGAACAAAACTTCTTACAAAAAATTAAGGGTTTCAGGGCTGGGGCAATGTGCTAGAAACTATGATGGTCATGTGAACTAGTTATGATGTGAATTGCTAACTGAATGACTACAATCATGACTGCTTTTGGGTCTCATTCAGAACAGTGAACTGAGGGCAAGAGCATTCCAAGAATTCTTTGAATTGAAGAAGTAAAGGCCAGCCGACTGAACACATGAGGCATTCAAGCTTGTTCATTAGTGAGAAGAAATTTCAGGTGCTGGACCTAATCACCAAAACTATTTTAACTGAACATATGTCATTTTTATAAAATTATGGAATGAAAATTATGAAAATCAATAGGATCTTTGCTTAGTGTAATAGACGATCCAAACAACTGTTAATAACTCAAGAACCCACGACGTGCATGAATGCATAAAGGGGATGAAAACAGCATTCAATGGATTTCTTGGCATGCTGGTTTTTTTTTTCTCAGTGTAATGAAATCATTTAAGATTGTACACAAATGGTTATTTGATTGTACACAAATGGTTAAATGGTTCAAATAATCTTCATTTGTTCTCTTTCCAAAAATAATAATTAAAAAAGTCTATGTAACTTGCTTTTACAGAGCTATAATTATGGCTATGTCATGGCCATCACATCTCACGGAAAAACTTTTCACCTGAAATCATGCCTGAAGTCATAAATTTATCATACAATACATATATGGAGGTATATGGTACCAAAAAATTCAATGGCAACAATAAGCAAAAATAGCAAATGAATACATTACACTGAATTACAATACATACTGAACTTATGATCTACATATATATAAATGCTTATCACCAATTTAACAAAGCAATAGATAATAAGTTTTAAAATGAATTTATGAATTAAGGTATTGGTCACTTTACACAATGTTTACCTTAATCATGTTTACCTTAATAAAAGTATTAAAAAAAATGTGAAGATCCTAATCAAAACTGTGGCACAAAAGGCTGAGAGCTTGAATACACTTGAATGGGCCTATTGCTCTGATGTACTGCCCGAACGAATTCACAGGTAGGCCTTAATTACTACACGAGTGAGACATGTCATCATGGCTTGGTGCCGCCACTCCGAGGATTCAACTCGGCATTCCGCAGAGCCTTGCGACTTTTCCAGACGAGGGCAAATCCTCGATGCACCCGACGCCATCCCAAAGGGAGATCAAGCATCCCAGTCCAGAGACCTCCGCTTTTGAGTTCAACACACCTGGAGCCAGCTAATTCCCTCATCCATCTCAAACACACTAAAAAAAACTAAAAAAAACAACAACTAATAGACCCTACAGAAAGAAGGCCACTTTGGACATCTGTTTTCCACCATGGGACTGTATTCTCATAATGGATTGTTAGTGATGTTGCTTTTTCATCTTTGCCAGGGACAAGGTATAGTAACATTTTTTTTTCAATAACACTGAATTTGTGCTTGAAAGCATATGTTAAGGAATCGGATTACAAAGTCTATATAAAGACTGGGAGGAAGGATATTATATTCTTAGGGAATTACCCTCAGGGCAAAATAGCTTGATCCATGTTGAGTCAGCATTAGATGCCAGTGTGTTTCACTGATTCATGGACTGCATCTAAGGCTGAAATCAATTTCTGACGTGCAATCTGCATAATCAATTTTCCTGGTCATTCCAAAGGCACTTTTGCTGATGATTGTCTGAAAACCCACTTTTCAAAATGTCAACTAGATCTAAAACCAATAACAACTTCAAATCAGTTCTCCAAGGCTGACAGTAACCACAGCACTGGCAGCCTCAGCTTGTGTTTGGCTGTAGTACAAGCAAACTAATATCTCTAGACTCCAAACTGAGATCCCATTAGCTTCTTCATTTCAGGCCTGTAAAAGTTATTCAATCGCTATTTCCCAGCACCGCAACACCTTCATGCTGATCAACTGTGAGATCTCACATTCCACAGGAATTCACACAAATCTATTTCACTTTCCTTTGAAAATTGCTGTGAAAACCAAAGACTACATTGAAGAAGTCTTTGACAAAATAAGTTCTACTGAAACTAAATATATAGTTTGATTCGGTTGTTCAGAAAATTGGGTAAAGATTTTGAGTTTAAAAATTACCGTATTTGAATTTCTTTGAATATCAATTAATTATTATTCTACTTCCTTACATTCAGTTAGTTTTTTTCTAATAAGAATGACTAAGATACATGACATAAGATTCATATTTGTGATGACAGTCAGACTCCCCTTTACACTTTCTCCGAGGTAACAATTGCTCTCACTTTTAATCTTACAGCTTCTTAAAATAGTGATTGACCATTGTGACTCAACACGCATTTTGAGCTCTGTATATACAATGAATACTCCATCAGAAAATAAAAGCTACTGAACTTGTGTACTGTATGTTGGAAACCAAAAAGGTAGACTTTTAAACTTTTAAAAGGAATATTCTGATTAACAAAAATTTGCAAAGTCACACCTTGAATGTTGGCTTGTGAAAAGTTGTGAAACAAGTTTAAAGTTGGCATGAAATGAAAATTCATCCTATTTGTTTTGTAACTGCATGTTATAGATCTCTTTGTGAACCAATACTTTTTTTTGGCCTTGGAATGTTCAATGATTTATTGATCAAACCCCACCCATTTGACTGCAAGCTCACATTCATTTCTGAATGCAATGGGCACATCCCAAAATCCAATCAACAACTGTTGGATACAACCAGGTCCCTGCCCTAAATTTTTTTCAATAATCCGTTACACTCAAATATGCTCCACAAAAGGAGGAAAAGATTTGTCAGTACTTACGTTTCATTACAAATTTAAAGGGCCTTACAGGACAGACAGACAGACAGGCAGACAGACAGACAGACAGACAGACAGACAGACAGACAGACAGACAGACAGACAGACAGACAGACAGACAGACAGATAGATAGATAGATAGATAGATAGATAGATAGATAGATAGATAGATAGACAGACAGACAGACAGACAGATAGACAGACAGACCGACAGACAGATAGATAATAATCCAATTCAATTTCCTTTGACCAATTCAGTTCAAATTCCAACTCATAAAACCGAAGCCAGTACTTCAATTCTGAATTATGTCCATCCCTGCTGCTCATATATATATTTAAACTCACAAAAAGAGCGATGAGATGTGAACCTGCTGCACATTAGCAGCTTGACAATGTTGACCCAGTCAAATCTTCTCTAAAGTCTCTAGTTCTCTTTGCTGCTTTGCACAGATGATGCTCTCCCGTCCCCTGACCCCCAGCCGGCCCCACCAAGCCTGGGTGATGTGATTGATGCAGTAAAGGCAGCATTCGAGCATGCAGTACAGATCTCGACAACCGGCGCCATACGCGAAGCCTTGGAGCATGTTGTAGGGGAAATCACGCCAGAGCAGGAGTCACCATCAGTAGAGAACACAGCAGATCATACAATAGAAGAAGCAGCTGAAGAAGTGCATCTCAATGAAGGAGAACCAGATGTGCATATGTCAGAATCAAATGAACAGACATACGAGAAAACAGCTCAAAAAGGGCTGGCCCAAGATATAGAGCCTTCAGAGGGGATTCAAGGACTGATAGCTCAGGAGGAGTCATCAATTTCAGAGCCAGAACAGAAATCAGTTATAAAACCATTGGACCTTGAGGCAACAGATTCAATTCAGGAACCAGTAGAATCATTTTTGAAAGACCCTGAGATTGTTGGAGTGGTTGAACCAATGACAGAGGAAAACCAGTCAGAGATATCACCGGTCCAGACTTATACTGTCACAGAAAAGGAAAATGAATCAGGAAGAGGAGCTGCGGAAATGGATAAGGGAGGCAAAGAGGTTGAAGAGGGTGCAGAAGAGCCAGGACAGGGATTTATTGAGGACAAAGGGAAAATAGAAGTAGAGGTGACAATTGGTGGTGGTGAAGTTAAAGTAGAAGAACCACAGGAAGAAGAATCTGTGGAAAGGCAAGAAAAAGATGCAGAATCAGAGCCTAGTGAAGAGGAATGGCAGGCAGTAACAGCACAGATGGGTACAGATGGTGGTGTGGTTGATATGGATGAAGTCGCACAGGAAGAGCAGGGAGCAGCAAAGACTGAAGAAAGTGTGATTGAAGTTGAAACAAGTAGAGAGGAGGTAAAGGCTGGATCTGAGGTACAACTTCATAAAGTTTCTAGAGAGGAGGATGTTCTTCCAACTGAAAAAAGAGTACCAGAGAAAACTCAACAGGAACCAGGTAATTAAAGTGCATTCACCACCCAAGATAACTTCAAACCAAAAATGGTGATACATTTCAACCTCAAACCATTAAATTACATATTTTCTGTTAAGTTAGAGGCGTGACATTTTCTAGTTGTACACCATAGCGGCAAATTATTTTGTTAGCTATGGTTTCCCAATTGTTATGGAGTTTTCCCCTCCAAACCTAATGCAATTAGACTTTCACTGTCTGATCTTTGCACTTACAATATACAGCAAAGGAACGAAGCCGCCTAAGGGCTTCCCTTCAGTTTATAACAGCGAAAAGACTCGTAACATGTATCTCTGGAGATGACTGGCTCCTGGGTGCACTCCAAGTCATCTATCCACCATTAATTACACAGTCACGCTGAAATACACTGAAATACACTGCTTAATCAGATTGTGCACACTGGGGATTCACATAGCATCACTTCATTTCAGTTTTATAGATTGAATAGAGTGTAGTAGAATCTTCCTAAAAAGATTTGAATAGAATGCAATGCAATAGAATAGTGCTGTGGAACAGCAGTTGTTTTCTTTAATCAAAGTATATGTATCTTGTTGCAGTACATTTGGGAGTATGGAGAGTAATAAAGCCCACACAAACACCTGCAAACACTAACAATATCTCCCTCTACTTGAGAAAAAGGTGACTGAAACCAATTGAAAGAAGTGCTAAAAGAAATACAATCTCCCTTCAGTGTCATTTCATAGTCTGATGTCATTTAGTAGTCATATACAATACACATACATTTAGTATGTTTCAATATATGCTGAAACATACAATATGGATGTATTGACAATATTTAAAACATAAAAGTATTTATGTATGCACAGCTTTATTTTATTATCTTTATTATATTATATTATATTATGCATTAAACATTTAATAAGTCTCACTGATTAAATACAACAAAATCAACCCATTAATTAATTTAAGACATTAAAAGAATTCAAAAAACATCCGTAAAGTTGTTTATACGTATTAGATGCTGACAAAATATGTTAATACATTCAGTCTATACAAATATACAAAAACGTCAGTGTGTTAGAACCACACTATATGAACAAATATCTTCGAGGACTAATAAGATCATGTTGGATTTTAACATCTGTCTAAACATCATATCAACCAGTGTGAGCGTGGTCTGTTTTAGTACAAGTCCATTTATGATGAACCAATGTTCTATATGTTTCTGCTCTTGCTGCTCCTGTGACCTACATACAGAAACACATTTATCCTGCTGAAACTAAGAAACCCTTAAACCTTAATTCCCATACAGCATGGACTTTACCCTTCAATCCTCCTAAAAGCACTAAATGCTCCACTGAGTCAAATTGCCTCTGTCACAGTTGGTGGTATTCAGATAAATCAGACTTTCTTCATTTCTGTGCATTGGGTAAATATGTGTATAAGATATGCATCTGTAATGATTGATTTAATAATTTGAGGAAGTAAGAATCTCACCTTTGTCTTCATGAAGACCAATAATTAGTTGCTTACCAATATATTTGACCATTTTGGCCAAAAGTCTAGAGGAAAATTTCAAATATCGACTTCCCCTCACGTACAAAGTCATTTTGTCTTCTGACAAACACAGATCTCTTTTTGCAAAGGTTTCTTGGTTCCTTAATATACTGAACTCCAGTGTTGTGGAAAGTTACTTATAAAACTAATGCATTACAATATCGTGTTACCCCCTAAAAAGTAACCAATTGTGTTACTTGGTTACTTTTTATGGAAAGTAATGCGTTACATTACTTTTGCGTTACTCTTTGTCACCTGGGCTGGGCTTGCTTGTTTGTTTGTTTTTTAATAACATAAAAAAGGTTATATTTTCAGCAACTGTATGGTGAAATAAATGAGCCTCAGGCTGAAGGAAATGCAAATTCTTGCCTGTAGAGGGCGCAGCTCAGCTCAGCTGTGCTGCCATTAGTACTCCCGATTTCTCTCAAAGGTGTCCGTCAATCAATGGGAAAACAAAGCAACTTGCATTATTTAAAAAGAAAAGTAACTCAGATATTTTGTTGTGAATTTAAAAAGTAATGTGATACTTTACCCTTTACTTGAAAAAGTAATCTGATTACGTTACTCATGTTACTTGTAGCCTAATGCGTTACCCCTAACACTGCTGAACTCCTGTGTCACACAAATATATACTGTACTGTTAGAGCGTCATTTTAAATTCCATACGCATCCTCCAGGTCTCATCTCATCTTTACGCTGAAATTTTCACCACTATGTTAAATGTCTCCCTCATTTCACAACAGAGGTCACCGTGGATACTAAGGGACCAATTAAGTTGCAGGATCCTCTTATCACCAAGTCTAAAGCAACAGGTGGTGAGGCTGTTAATGACACAATTCTCTCTCAAACCTTCAGTCGCCTGCTGTCTATGAAAGTAACGCAATGAATGTGTGGAAACTTCTTCATATTCTACAGGTAAAACACATGAGGCCAGTGATGTAAATGAGATTATCAACTCCAGGGACCTGAATGAGAAAAATCCAGGTGAACCGGTGTTGATGAACACTATTGAGGAGCTCCCACCAACACCAGTTCTCAAACTGAGGCTCGGAGACACTGACGCACCAATGGAGGAACACGTTGAATCTACACGTAAGACAACATCATGACAAATATCTAAACACAAAGTAAAACAGAAATAATAAGTAAACACATTTGCAAAAACAATTTAGAATTATCCACTTTAATGACCACAAATGTGATATTTTGAACTCAACCCCATTACCATCTATCTATCTATCTATCTATCTATCTATCTATCTATCTATCTATCTATCTATCTATCTATCTATCTATCTATCTATCTATCTATCTATCTATCTATCTATATATCTATCTATCTATCTATCTATGTGCTAATTTTATATAATATAATATAATTATATAATATATAAAATGACTAGAAAATAAAACAGTTTGAGCTCATGATGTTGATGTTTTCTGAAGGTCATGCACCTGTCACTGCCCACTTGTAAAACAATTCAAATAAATTATATAAATATATATAAGGCAACACTTTTTTTCGATAGTCCACTTCAGACATTTTACTAACTATTGTAATTTTGCAACTACATGTAATTAACTGTCATTAGATTATTAGTAGACTGTCTGCTTAATATCTGCTAACACTTTATTTTGATGGTTCCCCAACAGACATTCTACTGACTATAAGTAACTTGGCAACTACCAGTCAACTTATTCTACTAACACGAACCCTAACACCTAACCATAACCTAACAGTCTACTGACAGTCTACTAATACTCTAATGAGAGTTAGTTGAGATGTTGTTGAAAAGTTAGTTTATAGTTAGTAGAATGTCTAAAGTGGACTATCGAAATAAAGTGGAACCATATATATATATATATATATATATATATATATATATATAAACAAATAATTCGTTTCTCTATTTTGTACTGGAAAGTGCCAGATGGTAGTCTGCTCACCTGCTCATTTCTCTTTTTTGATTTATTTAACTTTCTATATTTGACAGTACTTTCTCTCTCTCTTTCACGCTTCAGAGACCAAAGCCATAGGGCAGGATGCTTGGAAGATAGGAGCCATAGCAGCAGCTTTCTTTCTCATCCTGCAAACTGCTGTCACCATAGTTTACATTCTGAAGTGCAGGAGAAAGCCAAACAGGTTTGTGTGTGCTTTGTAAGATTTATAGGCTCTTTGAAAGAGAAGTAGTTATTGGAACTTCAATATAATAACAGATGAGATGTGTGAAAATATATGTATAATATAGATATCTAAACAGTGTGTTACAGTATAAGTATACATTACACACATGCACAAAAATGCTATTCGGCAAATCCATTATCAAAAGTGACTTACAGTACAAGATCCCTATAGGACTCAAACCCATGAGTGAGCAACAGGAATATCACGAGGTGGCTAATTCGTACAAATTTATACGACCCCACTCGTAAGAATTTGAACGTTTTTTGCTAAATCGTACATATTTTACGAATTGCCCAATTCGTATGAATTCGTATGAATTACCTATACCCCTGACCCCGTCCCTAAACCTACCCATTACTGGGGTTTAGACAAATGGTACGAGTGAGGTCGTACGAATTCGTACGAATTAGTCATGCGATAGCGTTGTCTATACCGTTCAAATGTTTGGGGTCAGTGAGATTTTTGGGGGTTTTTGAAAGAAGTCTTATGCTCACCAAGGCTGCATTTATTTTATACTACATACTTAAAGGATAATATTCCTATATATTTGTTAGCAACAGTGTGGCCCCAAAGAACCCGTGTGCAGGAGGAAACGGGGGTATAGAATGTGAAGCAAACAACACAGACACCACCATTCCAATCGATGAACAGTGAGTATCCGACCACCACACACATACTCATCCTGATTATGAGGACCATAAACACACACACACATGCATTGTGACTGATTGTTTTTGCTAACAGAACTGCTGTAGACGACCTTCCAGAGTACTCGCAGGTCCAGCAAGAGGACGTTGCTATGACAACTATCCCACTGGATTCCACAGAGAAGAATTCATCCTATGACCCCAGAACCTCTGCTGTTTAGCATTGCTGACCTTAAGGAGTAGATGTTCAAGTGTGTGTGTAAATGATTGAGTGTCTGACTGTACAGTATGAACATGTGTGTGTGTGTGTCTATATGTGTATTGAACGGTCTGGTTAACCTTGACGTCACTCATGTGTTATTCCCTGTACAGAAGAATGACATATTATTTGCACTGCAGAAAAAAAAAAACTTCTTACCCAGTATTTTTGTCTTGTCTTACAGTACAAAATATCGAAACATTCTTAAGTCAAGAATCATTTATTTGACAAGCAAAATTATATAAGGAATCAGGTCTTGTTTTCTGAAAAACTCTTTATCTTTACTCTTTAAAATAAGATAAGTATCTGCCAAAGATCTCGTTTACCCTTTGAATTAAGTTTAAGATTATTTTTCTGACCCCATTGGCAGATATTTGTTCATGTATTAAAAATAAACTTGCCTAGAAAACAAGACTTGGTAACTATTTTCCTTCTCAAGTAAATGTATCTTGATTTTAGAAATAATGTATGTACTGAAAACAAGACAAAAATATTAAGCTTTTTTTTTTGTTGCAGAGATCATTCTATAATAACATCTAGCTATTGCATGTACACAAGGATAAAAAGTATACATTTTTGGGCTGGATTCTCAGATAAAATATCTATATTCTGGGGGGAAAAAGATACATTTAGCAAACCTGCATAAAATAGTAAGACTTGTTTTCCGAAAATATGTTTAGAATTGAATTTTTATTGAGCTTTTTTCTTGCTCAAAACATCTAAAAACAATTTGCCCTTGGGGTGAGATAAAAAAAAAACTAATTCAATATTTATTTTGTGAAAATCTTATCATGTGATGCTTCTTAAGTATATTTATCTTGTTTTAAGGCTGTTCAGATATTTCACGGAAAAAAACAAGACAAAAAAAAATATTTTCCAGTAGAGTAAATTGGAATTGAATCCATAGGTACTGTTCTGGTTTTCTTCTTTTGTCTAGATGAAGCTGAACATAGTTGCAATTCACATCAATTTCTTACATTAAAATATTTCCATATACTTGTAAATGTATGTCCAATTCCATAGAAAACTTGTTTAAAATTGGCATGAACTAATCCAAATGTATTATTTTAAAAGTGCCCAGAATTAAAAACGATTCAAATGTTATGTCTTCCTATCTTTCCTCCACAACCCTATCGTAACAGACATGAGACACGTGTCTTTTCTTACATAAATGGTTTGTTTCAGTCCACTTTTTTGCCTGTTATGAAAGCAACGATCACTGATCTATCAGACCTTTGAAAATGTCAAACCAATATACGCAAATGAAGAACCACATTCATTAAAGAGGTAAGAAAGTTGTGGACTCTGTCTTTACCCGTTCTCTCTCTCCTCTCCCTCCCTCTACCGGCTGCTGATCACGGGACGGAGGGATCAGAGAGATGAGTGCAGTCAGGAGGGGTGTAAGTATAAAAGAGTTGGACAGGGGGCAGCACAGGGGGGCACTAGTGTGTGTGAGAGAAAGAGTGGGGCAGAAAAGAGAGAACAGATGATATAAGGTACTTATACTTTTATCTTTTTTTACTCGACTTTATATCACTGCATTGTTTAAAGACTGCCATTATGGCCCACTATAGGGCATGACATGGATGAATTGTTGTTTAATAAATCAGTTCAGAATTAATGATGAGCATAACAGGGTGAGTTAAATGCATGGGATTTATTGTCAGGTTCTTTTTGCTATCATAAGAGTTGAGATGACAAATCGATGAAGGAAATAATTGAATTTATTTTGTAAGAACTATTAATGCGATCTGTGTGTGGGTTTACTCTGAGGACATAACTAGTCCGCAAGTTAGACAGTTTGAGTTTGTGAAGTTTGAACAGTCTATAACTTAGATGTTTCTGGAAGGCTGTTATACAACTGCAAGGCTACTACTTCAAAAAAAAAAATGGGAGAGAAAAAAAATCAACTGTTGCTTTCCATTGTTTCTCTTTGACAGGGTAATACATTTCTTACATTTTTTCAGATCTTCTGCAGTAAGAATGGATCTTTACTGTGCACATTTTTGCACTGATCTCAAAAGCTTTACCAGCTTCCTTAGGTACCATTTCTTTTGCAGATAATGAGTGGGTTACTCTTTTTCCTGAAGCAAAACCATAATGCTTTTTGATGAAATAATTTTCTCTTCACATGTAATTTTTCCGATTTAATTACAAAATAAAATAAATAAATAAATAAATAAATAAATAAATAAAGTAAAAATGCTTAAAACAAGCATATCTAATAATATTTTTGTAAGTTTTATGCTTAAAACAAGAAAAATGTCAACAAGGGTAAGGAAAATAATGAGTTCAAAACATCTTAACATTTTTTGTCATTAATTCGTAATTCAATACATATTTTCTGAAATCAATTCTTAAAATCTCATGCAATTTTTCTTATACATTTATCATATTATCTTATGTTAAGGTACTGTATATTTTCTCGGAGATGAGACAAAAATACTGATACCGATTTTTTTTTTTAAATGTTTTTTTTTTTGGTAACACTTGTTTTATGATGGTCCACTTTAGACATTCTACTAAATGACTTTCCAACTACGTGTCAACTTATTCTACTAACCCCTAACCCTAACACCTAAACCTAACCTGATAATCTACTAATAATCTAATGAGTAAGTTGACATGTTGTTGGAAAGTCATTCAGTAGAATGTTTAAAGTGGACCATCAAAATAAAGTGTAACCATTTTTGAAATAGTTTGCAAATTTTACAAGTACTAAAGGCAGCTTTTTTACGATCGTTAGATTTTGCCCATTTTAATTAACTTAACTTGCACAATCTGTGCCATTTTACAGGGATATTTCATCCCCCAAAAGTAACTGGCATACCCTCATTCCTCTCCATAAAATAAAGAAAGTATTACATGTTTGTAATGGCAGGAGGTTTAGTAACTGCGACAAAATTGTAATTTTTGAGTGAACTATTCTTTAAAGGGTAAATATCCCATAATTTACTCACCCTCAAACCATTCTAGGTGTATAGGACTTTCTGCTTTCTGCCAAACAAAATAGGAGTTGTATTAAAAAATATCCTGTATTTTACAAGGTTTATAATGGGAGTGAATAGTACCATAGATTTTGAAGCCCAAAAAAGTGCATCCATCCATGTTAAAAGTAATCCATCCAGCTCCAGAGCGTTCATAAAGGCCTTCTGAAGCGAATCGACGCATTTTTGTAAAAAAAAAAATATCTCCATATTTATAACTTTAAAAACTATAATCAGTGGCTTCCGGTAACGGCCGTACGGGAGTCTAGTTCTGGCGGAAAAGTGACCTCTGACCCGACGCGTGACGTAGGATGTAGGAGTAACGCAAGCTTAGGTGAGAGTAGACGCCTCTCGTGGTTCAAACAAATAGGACTCGAGCTTCTCCGACATTTCTCTTTAAAAATTCTTGTTTTAGACTTCTAATTCGTGACCGATGTTTTGTTTTGCTCTATCCTCTGCGCTTCCTTGTTCGTCAATACGTCATATGCCAGGTCAGAGGCCACTCTTCCGCCAGAACGAGAAGGGTCTGGCTGCAGACTGTTGGCCATTGGCCAGAACACGACTCGCATACGGCTGTTACCGGAAGCCAGTGATTATAGTTTATAAAGTTACAAATATGAATATTAAAAAACACATCGCTTCACTTCAGACCAATATATATAACTTATATATGCACCAAAAATGGCTTGAGGGTGAGTAAATTATGAGATGATTTTCATACATTTTTGGGTGAACTAACTAGGGCTGTCACTTTACGTTCGAAAATCGATTGCACAATCGATCGGACCAACCAACACAAGTTTTGAAAACGAAAATAGGGAATCGGTTTTAACGGTCTTTGAGCGCGTCCAGCTCGTCACGATACGCCCGCAGCGGATGCGCATCACACAACTGCAGGCTCTGACAAACACAAATAACAACAAATTATACTAATGCATACTGTTTCTCTTTTTACTACAAAAGTGTGAATTCTGCCGGTATTCAGACAGTCTCATGCATACAGATACAGATTCGGACTACAATCGCCTACGTAGGCAACATTTGTTTGACAGTTCTAATCGTAACGTTAAACACAGCCATGTTGAAGACTGTTGAAGAATGTTTTTCACTGATGTTATGGAAGTCCACTCTGCTTATTGTTTTTCGAGAATGTTGCACTCCTGTTTGTCATTGTGCACGAAACTTCAAGCCAATAAATCATCAGGAATATTGCTGACTTGAGCGTGTCTCAAGCGCCGTCTTTACGTTCGTCCTAATGCCTGTTAGTTGTCCGTGGATTTGCCCATATTTGGCGTTTAAAATGGAAACGTTTTTAGACATGGAAAATCGATTTTTACAATCGATTCAATGAACACTTACGTCTCAAAAATCGAACAGAATTTTTTCACAAAAGTGACAGCCCTAGAACTAACCGTTTAAGCATAGCCTAATACATGCGGGTCCATATTTGTCTTTCCAGGATGTGGAAGAGTGTGTGTTTAGTGCTAATGTGCGTTGTGCTGACGCACGCTCAGTTCCCACGTCAGTGTGTGACACCAGAAGGTCTGCAGAGTGGCACCTGCTGCCCATCACCTACTGGACTGCCCAATGATGAGTGTGGATCCAGTACTGGCAGAGGTCAATGCGTGTCAATTACTGCTGACCGTCACAAACACGGGCCTCAGTATCCTCACGACGGCCGGGATGATAGAGAACGATGGCCACTGCGGTTCTTTAACAGAACCTGCCAATGCAACGGAAACTTCAGTGGATTTAACTGTGGGCAATGCCGACATGGTCTGACAGGGCCAAACTGTGATCAAAGAGTCACTGTGGGTGAGGATAAACATCCCAAATACAACACATACAAATATACACTGCAAATACATACATGTGTACAAATGCTTTGCTTTCTTTCTCACCTGAGTCTGTTTGTGTTCCCAGTGCGACGTAACGTCATGCAGATGTCTACAGATGAGAAAAGAGCCTTTGTGAACGCTTTGGACCAGGCTAAAAGAACCGTCCATCCTGACCTGGTCATCTGCACCCGCCGCTATCAGGAGATTTTCGGGCCTGATCAATTTGAGAACATCACCATTTATAATTACTTTGTCTGGACTCACTACTATTCGGTCAGTAAGACTTACATGGGTCCAGGCCAGCAGAGCTTCGGAGGTGTGGATTTCTCTCACGAAGGACCAGGATTTGTCACTTGGCACCGGTACCACCTGTTGCAACTGGAGAGAGACATGCAGGTGACACAAATCATGATAATGATAATTATACAACAGGAAATTGAATTACAAAACCTATTAAATAATGTCCCGTCATTCCAAAACTGTATGATTTTATTTCATGGAACACAAAAGGAGATATTTTAAGGAATGCACTGGTCTTTCTTTTCCATCCAAATGTAATGAATGCGTACTGGATCTTTCTCGTGCCCTGTATCTTAAGTTTTCTCAGATTATAACTATTGGCGAGAAACAGGCAAATTTTTATTTGTTGTGGATTATGATTTAGGATTAATCTATTTATTATACAAAGATATCGTATTACTTCAGGAACTTGGAATAGGGCACAGAAGTTATTTGGCGCACTTTTACGATGGTTTGATATTCTTTTTAAAGCGTGAAAGATCAAGTTGAAAAGTGAGAAGAATGCATTCTTTAAAACTTCTTTCAAATTTAATTTGTATTCAGTGGAAGAAAGTCAGTCATACTGGTTTGGAATGAGATGAAGGTGAGTAATCAAAATATGTCATTTTTGGGTGAAACTTCCCTTTGGAAGGCCATTTATGCCACATAGGAAAAAAGTTGTGCCTTGCACATCATATGTCATAGAAAGTTCAAATTAAGACATACACTTATACATTAAATGATAAAGATTAAGTTATTTTATAGATAAAAACTTTGATTTAGAGTTTTTCAAAATGAGGACTTTCAATGCTATAATTTTGACTTTTCAGATAATGAAGACTTTTTATATCATAATTATGAAAAGCCTTTTTGTCTTATGTGGCAGAAAAAAATAATTTAAAAGAATTTCATCTTTAATCAGTGTTTTTTTGTTGTTTTCCAATAAAAATAAATATCCTTAAAACAGATTTTCTTCAGAACTAAAGCTATGTAAGATAATAAGACTTTTTTCAGAGAATTTATCTTGAATTAAATGATTTTTCCCCTGTCATTTGTAAATTTTTCTTGTTTTAAGCATAAACGTCTAAAGTTTTGTTGGATTTATGCTTTACTCAAAAATCAATTTGGCAAGTCTTATTATCTTGTGCAGTGAGCAGAAATATCAACAATTCCCTAGTGATAGCAAAATCAGCTAAGTGGACATGTTGGGGATGTGTGTGTATGCGTGTGTGTATGCGTGTGTGTGTGTGTGTGTGTGTGTGTGTGTGTGTGTGTGTGTGTGTGTGTGTGTGTGCGTGTGCGTGTGCGTGCGCGTGCGCGTGCGCGTGTGTGTGCGTGCAGGACATGCTGGGGGACCCGTCGTTTGCCCTGCCGTACTGGAACTTTGCTATAGGAGGCAACGAGTGTGATATCTGCACTGATGACCTGCTGGGAGCCAGAAGCAGCTTTGACACCAATGGCATCAGTTCCAACTCTGTGTTCTCTCAGTGGAGAGTCATCTGTGAGAGTGTGGAGGAGTATGAGACACTGGGGACCATCTGCAACAGTACGACACACTCGCACAACATACCAGTAACACACACATCACTCAAACACATATACACAGAATTCTGCAGGAACACACGTTTAATTTTGTGTCCTCTCCCCGGTGGGAGATCTGTGAGAGTGTGGGGGAGTGTGAGACATTGGAGACCATCTGCAACAGTAAGACACACACACTCATGCATTCCAAGACCTAAGACTGCTCACATGCTGTTTGAACTAATCCTTTGAGGCATTTCGAGAGCTCAGAAGAAAGATCAAACCTTATATGGGCAGAACGATTAGGATCATGTGATAGTATTTGCAAGTATGTGACTCACGATTGCAGACAAACGGAATAGTAGAATATTCAATCTTATGATGCTTCTTTCTCACAGTCTGCGAGAGCTCATGAAGAGATTTGGCTCATGGGTCAAATACTAATGACGGAGCACAATGAAAAAAAAAAAACTGCCAAGCTTCTTATAAAAACAATATTGTTTTATTCATTGTGGTTTTGAAAAATGTTCATACCATTTTCATGAAAACTTTAAACTGAATTACTCAAAATATGTCATGAGGTGCAACTATAAAGTAAAAAGTAATAACATATTTTCCTTGGATATATGTGTCAATACATAATAATAATTATTATTATTTTCTTTAACAAAGTTTTTAAATATATTTTTTGAGATAATCATAGTTTTTACAAAAATGAATTAATAATTAATATACATCATTTTATTTTGGGGGAGTTGCACCACATGACATTTTACAGCCTGAACAAATCATGCATTATCATAAAAAGGTTATTTTATATTTTAAAGACTTATTGACCTTGACATACAGTCATGGTGATCTTTTAGGTGTCATTTTCATTATTAAAATATTGTTGTTATTATTACTATTATTATTATTACTATTCCTTGTTAGTTGTTAGACCATTTGACTGTGTTGGTCAAACCACATGATTTGGCTGACAAAAGTTTTTCAAATATTAATAAGCAGTTAAGCAGCTTTGTTACAATATTAAAATATTTTTCCTATAAGAAAAAAAGTTGTTCATATATAAAATGTATATGACACTTAATGAGAAGTTTTTTTCTTAGTATGATATCAGGACAGTTGTAGCACCCAGACATTTTTTTACTTTATGAAATGGCTCCAAATTAAATATAAAAAAATAATTTTGATTCAGAAATTTAAAACATACCCATTATAGAAAAATCCTTTTCAAGTCAGTCTGTTTAAATTGCATTTTTAATGTATTTTCAAAACAAATTAATAGATTCTGGGGGGGAAAAAATGACCTTCATCAAAATTTATCAGAAGCTCAAAATTAAAATGTACCTTCTCTGCTTTGGTGTGTAGATTCAGAGTCAAGTCCAATCAGAAGAAACCCTGCTGGTAATGTGGCTCGACCCATGGTTCAGAGATTACCACAACCACAGGATGTCATTGACTGTCTCGAGCTGAACACTTTCGACACGCCACCGTATTACTCAACTTCTTCTCAGAGCTTCAGGAACACTATTGAGGGTATGATACACACACAGCTGCAGTATTTCTAAGATAAATATGTTTGGAGCCACCACAGACAAAGAGACTAGCATAACAAACAAACAAACAAACAACCACCTGTATAAACTCTTTGCAGCCTTTTGGAGAAATGAGGGGACTTTTAATTGGTGTTCTGTTGTGTCACTAGGTTACAGCGCTCCTCAGGGAAACTATGACCCAGTAGTGAGGAGTCTGCACAACTTGGCTCACTTGTTTCTAAATGGCACAGGTGGACAGACTCACCTGTCACCAAACGACCCCATCTTTGTCCTGCTTCACACGTTCACCGATGCCATTTTTGATGAATGGCTTCAGCGGCACACTGCTGGTAAATCACACGCACACACGCGCACACACACACGCACACGCACACACACATACACACACACACACACACACACACACACACACACACACACACACACACACACACACACACACACACACAACATACAGGATATACATAACTAACCAAAAAGAATTTCATGTTTCAGCTGCATCCTAACCAGTGTTCTCTGCGCTTATGCAGCAGGAACAGTGGCCTATCCTGAGGAAAATGCTCCGATTGGTCACAACAGAGAGTTCAACATGGTCCCTTTCTGGCCACCAATCAGAAATGCTGAAATGTTTGTCACCGCCCCAGACAACCTGGGCTACACCTATGAGGTTCAGTGGCCAAGTAAGTGACTGGTGATAGCATGCACGGCAAAAAAAAAAAAAAAAAAAAGAGCATAATAAACCCATAAACCTTGTGAACTTTCATTTCTGGAAAGCTTCATTAGGATAACTTTAAAGTAACACTATGTAGTTTTTCAACCTTCATTAAATATTTCCAAGACCCTTGTGATGGTACATCGACTTACAAGGTTTAATGACACGTCTGCCATAGCCTGACATTGTCTGTATCACTTTTACTGGCACTATGTAACTTTGGGTTTCGGGTAGGAACAGGAGCACAAAAAACACTACAAAATTCAACTCCTTTACGGCATACGTCACTTCCCCCCATTTCCTCAGAAATTCTGATGTGAGAGCCCAACTAGCGTTTGAGACCCGTCTGTATGTTGTTGTCATGACCGAACCAACAACTAAAAGGAAGAAGGCAAAGGTTTTGTCAGAGGAGACTAAAAGAAGAAAAAGGGAGAGTGACATATTAAAAGACTGGACGAGGATCACTATTGGAGGGAGAGCAAGACAGTTTGAAGACGGTGAGAGTGTGCGCGCGCGCGACCGTCTCTCTCTGCTCGTTCTTTCAGTAACATGCACCCTGTCACAAGCGCAGCAGTCAGTCATCTGTAAAGTGATTATACATTTATAAATAAATCAGGGAGTCAGGGAGCTGACTATCGCGCGAAATGTAAAAGGCTGAATAACATGGCCTGGCCATGTTACGGAATCTATCTGGTCCTCCATTTATCTTCATGAGTAATACTAGTAGAGTAGCGAATTATCAATCTGGTTTCTACACTAACATGCTAGTTTACGATGTTTATAATAAATAATCTTTCAGGATAACTATCCTAATGTCTGCAGGCTGATATGTTTGTGTATTTATTTTTCTGGTGAAAGTGTCTTGCCTCTGGCTATAATGCAAATCGATTTTCAAATTTGCAGATTCATCTATGGTAGCTTGATATTATAATATTGACGATATATGGCTATTACCTACCGCACAAACATTAAATTGAATTAGCATATCCATTATGTAAAACAGTAGACAATAGGCTACTATAATGACGCTGTCTTGTAAACGTGAGCTACGCGATCTTTTGACGTTTGAAAAAAATAAAACCCATGAAATTATATTCATATGACATGCTGAAATATATGCCAATGTACCTGGGATGAAGACATTTCACACGCAACGCTGGCAGTCTGCCCACGAGAACTCAAGACGGTATCGGCTTGTCAACAAATGCACACGTGTATGGCCTGGTGTAACCATGACGGATTTTACGACAGTAGTAGAAGACAATACTGTTTCCCAACTATAGGGGGACCCCGAGAGCAAAAACCGCAAAAACGACATAGTGTTGCTTTAAGTTAGGCTTACTTAAAAGAATAGTTCACCCAAAAAAAAGAAAATTGTCATCATTTGCTTGCATTTTATTTTATTTATTTTTTGTTGCATAAAACATCGAGTCGGGTCAGGCGATTTGGGTCATCCATAAAGTTAAGAGTTATACCAAGTACACAAATAATATGAATTTGAAATATACTAGTACTGTACGTAAGATAACTAAAATAGCCTTTAAAGGAATAGTTCAATTTACTCATCCTCAAGCCATCCTAGGAGTATGTCTTTCTTCTTTCAGCCGAACACAATCAGACTAATATTAAATAATATCCTGGCTCTTCCCAGGAATGGCATTGAATAGTGCCTGAGTTTTTGAAGCTCCAAAAAGCGCATCCATTTATCATAAAAGTAGTCCAAAGGGTTAATAGTGTGCCATTTGGGACAGGGCCAATAGACACCTCTTGCAAAAGCCACGTAACTCTTATTAACGAGCGCATTTGCCATAAGCCAGTGATTATAGTTTATAAAGTTTTAAATATGGATATTTTTTGCTTTAAGGCCTTTATTAACCCTGGAGTCACATGGAAAATCCAGGACATAAGAGCCAGAATATAACTCAGATTGTGTTCAGCTGAAAGAAGAAAGTCATATACACCTAAAATGGCTTAAGGGGGAGTAAATAATGGGATAATTTTCATTTTTGGGTGAACTATTCCTTTAATACTCATTATAACATAGTTCAAACAACATGGATCATAGCGCGATTTTGCTAACACAATTTCATGGAAATTTATAACTATTTTACGTTTTGCCGAATTGGTGGCAAAATTGAACATTATTGTTTATATGATTTTGTAGGCGACAACCTGTCCCACTGATGGTTAGGTTTAGAGGTGGACCTTCATGTTTACTTTTTTCCCATAAATCGTACATTTTTGTACAAATCACATCGTATGAATTCATACTAAATCACCACCTTGTAAAATACGCTTTCTCATGAGATCGGGCTTGAGATTGCAGGAATCACAGTAAAGAGAGTACTCACTCAAAGTCAATGTGATCTCTTGGGGTCCTAATGGAGACCTAATTTCGAGGGAAGACCCGATTTGTCACGACACCAGTTTAAAGGCCGTTAGCAAACCAACATGAGAGCAATTGCAGCCGCCACACTTAATTAAAAATTTAGTTCATCTTTTTATATTTTTATGGTGAAAGTGACATGTGAAGGCCAAGTATGGTAACTCTCACTCGGAATCTGTCCTCTGCATTTCACCAATACAAGTTATTGCACACACATAAGGAGTACACGCACACACTGTAAACAGTACATATAGATACATAACCAAAACATCTCTCTCTTTCTCCCTCCCCAGCTCGGTCATACACTATTTCAGAGATCATCACCATAGCGATTGTAGCCGTGGTGCTTGTTGTGGCTGTGATGGGCGGAGTCATCGGGTGTGCTGTTCGGGCACGCTCTTACCGCTCAGCTGAGGGCCTGGAGCCGTTGCTAGGGGAACAGTTCAGGCGTTACTCAGAGGACCAGCGCCATGCTTCTCAGTCTGTGGTGTGACTGAGGAACTAAAAACACACACATCTTAAGCACATTTATTATTTCACTGTGCATCCACCCTGTACTGGAGGAGTTTGAGTTATGAATCATTAGCGTTCAAAAGCATTGTAAAAGTTTTGTGGACACAGGTGCTAAATGTATGACTATTATCATATTTTTCATGTCCAGCGAGAAATACTGTCATATGTGCCCTTGTTTAATGTGTCACCTTGAGTTTATAGAGTGCTTATGAATGCCATTCGAACACGTATTGTACAGTGTGACCTCTTTTATATTACTCTGATAAAAGTTTAAAAAAAAAAAGTTTCATTTCAGCGCAGACGATTCTGCAGCAACAACCAACTTTCCAAGAGTGCCAACATTACATAAGTCTTAAGTACATTTTATATATATATTGTACGTAAATCATTTTTTCCAAGAAAATAACTCCTCCAAGTTACCATAAATATAAAATTCTTGATAATATCCTCATCCCTATACACAGACCCAAACTATGGTTCGTGTGATGCCATAATAGTGTCATGATATTAATAATCATAATCCATCACAACAAAAGTGTCCAGAATAAAAAGCATCTTGTGGTAATATAAAATGGGATGACAATTTTTGCAATTTTGGTACAATACATATTGTAATTTTCATTCAAAAATTAAAATAATAATTAAAAACTACCATAAATTTCATGTGTAAGTGATTTGTATTCTGTATGGTGGCTTATGTTTAGGAGGAGCGTTTTTATTTGCTTGAAACTTGATTATATCCACTGTGAAGCATGATTGTGATGAAAATGAAAACATTTGAAATGACAACCCTTGTGGCAACTATTAACATTTGATTTTCTGCTGATATTTAAAGGGCAATCAATCATTAAACATTCATACCACTTCACCTTATGTCACCCTATTTACAAAGAAAAACACATTAAATAAAGCCTGTTTCCTCCTGGCTGACCTTGCACATATTTATACCACTGAGGAGTGGCAATATTAACCAATTCAGCAAGCCATATCATGTCAAGTATGACACTTCCACTTAGTAGCTTCTCGAGACAAAGACAAAAGAACAACCTCGTTGAAGATAATGGCCATGTTAAGAAAAACCTAACCGTTTCAGCCATATTACAATAACACAGGTCATCAGATGCCATTTCATCTGGTCCCTCTGCACTGCTGCCCCCTAGTGGTACAAACAGTACTGCATGTTTGAATCTTAAAGGGGTAGTTCACATAAAAATGAAAATTCTGTCATTAATTACTCACCCTCATGTTGTTCAAAACCCGTAAGTCTTTCGTTCATCATCGGAACACAAATGAAGATATTTTTGATGAAATATGTTTTCTGTCCCTCCGTTGACAGCTATGCAACAGCCATTTTAACACTTCAAAAAGTTCATAGAGATCTTAAAACTACAGTTCCTTCTCACAAAATTAGCATATTGTGATAAAGTTCCTTATTTTCCATAATGTAATGATAAAAATTAAACTTTCATATATTTTAGATTCATTGCACACCAACTGAAATATTTCAGGTCTTTTATTGTTTTAATACTGATGATGTTGGCATACAGCTCATGAAAACCCAAAATTCCTATCTCAAAAAATTTGCATATTTCATCCGACCAATAAAAGAAGTGTTTTTAATACAAAAAAGTCAACCTGCAAATAATTATGTTCAGTTATGCACTCAATACTTGGTCGGGAATCCTTTTGCAGAAATGACTGTTTCAATGCGGCGTGGCATGGAGGCAATCAGCCTGTGGCACTGCTGAGGTGTTATAGAGGCCCAGGATGCTTCGATAGCGGCCTTAAGCTCATCCAGAGTGTTGGATCTTGCGTCTCTCAACTTTCTCTTCACAATATCCCAAAGATTCTCTATGGGGTTCAGGTCAGGAGAGTTGGCAGGCCAATTGAGCACAGTAATACCATGGTCAGTAAACCATTTACCAGTGGTTTTGGCACTGTGAGCAGGTGCCAGGTCGTGCTGAAAAATGAAATCTTCATCTCCATAAAGCTTTTCAGCAGATGGAAGCATGAAGTGCTCCAAAATCTCCTGATAGCTAGCTGCATTGACCCTGCCCTTGATAAAACACAGTGGACCAACACCAGCAGCTGACATGGCACCCCAGACCATCACTGACTGTGGGTACTTGACACTGGACTTCAGGCATTTTGGCATTTCCTTCTCCCCAGTCTTCCTCCAGACTCTGGCACCTTGATTTCCTAATGACATGCAAAATTTGCTTTCATCCGAAAAAAGTACTTTGGACCACTGAGCACCAGTCCAGTGCTGCTTCTCTGTAGCCCAGTCAGGCGCTTCTGCCGCTGCTTCTGGTTCAAAAGTGGCTTGACCTGGGGAATGCGGCACCTGTAGCCCATTTCCTGCACACGCTTGTGAACGGTGGCTCTGGATGTTTCTACTCCTGACTCAGTCCACTGCTTCCGCAGGTCCCCCAAGGTCTGGAATCGGTCCTTCTCCACAATCTTCCTCAGGGTCCGGTCACCTCTTCTCGTTGTGCAGCGTTTTTTGCCACACTTTTTCCTTCCCACAGACTTCCCACTGAGGTGCCTTGATACAGCACTCTGGGAACAGCCTATTTGTTCAGAATTTCTTTCTGTGTCTTACTCTCTTGCTTGAGGGTGTCAATGATGGCCTTCTGGACAGCAGTCAGGTCGGCAGTCTTACCCATGATTGCGGTTTTGAGTAATGAAACAGGCTGGGAGTTTTTAAAAGCCTCAGGAATCTTTTGCAGGTGTTTAGAGTTAATTAGTTGATTCAGATGATTAGGTTAATAGCTCGTTTAGAAACCCTTTTCATGATATGCTAATTTTGGGTTTTCATGAGCTGTATGCCAAAATCATCAGTATTAAAACAATAAAAGACCTGAGATATTTCAGCTGGTGTGCAATGAATCTAAAATATATGAAAGTTAAATTTTTATCATAACATTATGGAAAATAATTAACTTTATCACAATATGCTAATTTTTTGAGAAGGACCTATATGAATTGAGCAGTTTAGTCTGAATTTTCAAAAGAGACACGATCACTTTATATGATGAACAGATTTAATTCAGGCTTTTATTCACATATTTGGAGCTACATGAGGGTGAGTAATTAATGACAGAATTTAAATTTTTGTGTGAACTATCCCTTTAAATGGCACTTTAGTTCATAGGTGCTTAATCCTTTTCTAGGACAAACCAAACGTCTTACAAAGTTCACACCTTAACCAACTAATTAAGATCTTCAGGAACCGGTTCAGACTAAAATGCATGATTGAGCTGTTTTAACTGAAAGCAACGTGCACTGACTTATCTTCAAATATGTCAGTGCCATTGTTTTGTCTCAGGGGGCACACCAGTAATATTTTTTGTCTAAGGCACATTTATAAAAGCTACTTATATGTCCTAATTGAATTAAGACATAATCCTGGCTTAATCTAAGCCCTGTTTATGAAACCAGACAGTTAAGTGTTGGAATAGAGTTGGAACCAAACCTTGCAGGAATGTAGCTCTTCAGTAACAGGATTGGGCATCCGTGCTCTAGCTAAAACCATTTGGTACACTTGAGGACATTGTTCATCACCAAAAGACATCTTCAATTGAGAAAGACCCTCATTGTCTGTAAAATTTAATCTAATGAACTTTACACATTATCTGATCAGATCATTTAAAAAAAAAAAACAGAAATAAAACAGTAAAGTTAAAAATATTATTGTTTAAAATGTTTAAAAATTAGTAAAATTGCTAATAATTTTAGTGAAATCATTTTGTTTGAATGGAGAGCAAAGAACACATGTAGGAAAGGCAAGCACAGATCATACTCCTCTTTTGAAAATGCTTTATTAAACTACCTCTATAAATACAACAATGCCAAAAAGCCTTAAACAAACAATGCAAGAAAGAAAACAGTTCTAGTAGATCTTAAAAAAAAGGAAAGATAAGAATATTTTGGCAATAGCATTCTACATTATCTAAATGTCCTCAGCCGAGGTCACCTTGTCTTGTTCATTTGTTTTTTAGTAACAAAAAACAAGTCTAAAAAAAAGGAAAAGAAAAAAAAAACGCTACACATGTAGTGTTTTATGAAATGGTCGCAAAAGAAAGCACGTTTTGCCAATGAATGCATGATCAATTTGGGCCAGTATTGACACCATACTGGCAACTTATTGCCACTTTGATATATCCACAAACATGCACACATTTGCATGAGTTTACTTGCATTGAACACATTGGCAAAAAGGAAAAGTTTTTGTTGTTGTTAAACTCTCTAGAGCACATACAAAGAGATGGAAAAGTCTTCTTAAAATATATTATAGCATTTCCTCTTACTTCATACACAAAAACAATGTACTGTATATATTAAATATCCTGACTGCTTCGCTCATAATAAAAGATTAGATAACCGACTACTGGGGATAGTTCACTTTTCTCAAAAACACACAGACATGCCATAACCGAGAGATATTGTCCTCGATGATGGCAGCAGTGTGCAGAAATGTGTCTCTAGCTTACGTGATGTGAACTGCGTGGATTGTCGTTCTTTGTTTGGTTGTATATTGTGAAGTTATCCCCGTCTAAAAAGAAAAACAGGCTATACTTAATAAAACATCAACTCTGTTAGAACATGAAAGCATAATACAACATAAAGCAGCACTCTAACACTCAGAGCCCCCATAGACACAACAGTACAAAACAAAAACAAAAAAAAACAAAAACTTGACTTTCTGAAAGAAAATAGGAGAGAAGAGGCACCGTGGTATTACAAACAGTGTTTAAGAGGTCACTTGACAGACAGCAGTCTGTATAAAGGCACGTGACATACGCAGTCCTACAGAAGGCATGGTGGCATACAACATTCTTCAAGAGGACATATTACATACAGCAGTCATTGAAAAGGCAATGACGATATTAACCGGTTCTCTGAGCTCCCTGGTTTCAGTTTGGTCCAGTTTATTCCAGTTCTAGGAGTATCGCAATACCCCTAAAAAAACAAAAGTGCCTGCTCAAACACATATTATGAAGCACATACAGTACATACACAAGAACTTCTAAACCCTCAAAAATGTTTAAGTGCACCTCAGAACAGTCATCTTTACTACAGTAGCTACACAATATGGAGTGTGATCTACAAAACTGCAGGGTTAAAACTACTAAAGAAAAAAAAACTATATAAAACTCTATGGCCTGTCAGCTGTATCTACACGCATCTATAGGAAGAATTATGACCGGGAGAATGAGAGAATCACGCCATTAACCTGATTTTATCCTGCAACTCGAGACCGTTAATAAACAACATCAACATATTTGGTTAAGCGGTAAATGGAACAGTACTTCAGGTGCAGTTTATATTAATGGCACAAAAGCGGATATAAGGGAGCCTGTGTTCTCCTAATGATGCACAGGACTGGATGCTGGGAATCACAGTAGTGGTCTGAAAAATAAGGGCTGCTCACAGTTGGTCATCAACTATTAACTAAAACACAACAAGCACAAGTAAGCAGAACTAAAGGTCAAGTTCTCACGAAGGACGATAGCTAAATCGATTTCAAAACGGATGGAGTTTTAAAAATTGTTCTAAATTTAAAAGAATAGCTGTCCACACCACAACACAAAGGAATGTTTTTTTTCCAGCTGATGAAAACATTGACAGCCAATCAGAATCCATCCTTCATTAAAGAGCTTGAGCACTTAAAGTGGCGGACGACATAACAGCGCTCAAACTTAGAATAAACAGAACGATATTGTGCATTGTTGTGGACGCCAATATAGTTATTGTTCTTGGTGTGAACGGACCTTAAGTCATCATAAATGGTGCTGTATCCTCAACCCAGTTACTTTTTTGTCAGTCCAGTTTGTGCTTTTAAAACATTTTAAAGGCATAGTTTAAACAAAAATGAAAATTCTGATAATCATTGCAAATCATTTACTCACCCTCATGTCTTTCCAAACCTGTACCAAAATGTTTTTGGTTCCCACTTCCATTGTATGAAAAAAACAAAACAAAACAAAACAAAAAACACCGCCAGACGCTTTTGTCCAAAGCGACTTGCACTGCATTCAATCTGCATCCATTAATTCATGGATTCCAGGAAATCGAACCAATAACCTTGGCATTGCTTCCATCACACTCTACAGTTTTAGACAGGAATGCTGTATTTCTCAAAATATCTTCTCTTATGTTCCACAGAAAAAGAGAAAGTCATTCAGTGTTGGAATAACATGGTGAATAAATGATGACAGAAATTTCATTTTTGGGTGATCTGTTCCTTTAAAAGAGAACAAATGTTATCCAGCATAGATTCAACTGACTTTTTTTTCTCTTTTTCCAGTTTGCTTTTTCTTGAACACTCAAACTTATTTTGCCTCTGAGAAGGAAAACAGTGTTTGTCTATCTTCCAGTTTAGAAAAGAAAAAAATAACCTCTAGACAATAAAAACAACATCTGAAAAGTCTTCAAGCCAACTAAATAGTACAAACTTAAAATAATCTAAATATAAAAATGCATAAGCAATAAACAGTAAAGGAGGAAAAATGAATGCAGGACTCGCGTGCAGAAAAAACCCAGTGGACGGAAGATTCCGACATCTTCAAAACATTTCGCAAATATATGTTATACTCAAAATACAGCATTTTCATGAAACACTTTAAATCTTCTACTTCTGTGGTTGTTGAAGTTTCTGCTCAGCAGGTTTTTTTGTTCATTTACAGTTTTTTTGTCAATTTCGTTTTTCTTCACAAAACAAAAGTAAATGCACTAAAGCATAGTGAGGCATTAAATAAACTCTTTTAAAAATCCACTAATACTACAACGCTCCTTCGGTATTCTTGTGGCCGTGAACGCAGAGGAGTGGTATTAGGATTGTGCGATGACATAACCGCTCTGGCTCACGATTCTCAGCTGGAGTGTTTGGGGAAGATATGTCAGGTGATTTGTCAGTAGGTGTGCTTCTGCAAGTCTTAAATGCTCGGTTTTGAATTTCTTCATATGAACATATCACACGGAGTCAGTCCGCCGGTTGTACTGGTGATCAACTAATAAACAACACCTTTGCAGAATGATAAAATATGCAAATGATCATGTTGTCATTCATTCAGTCGTGTGATGGCTTTGGAAATCAGCAAGTGTGGTCAAGTCCTTTAAGAAGTCGAACTGACAGACTGATTCCTATTGGTCTAAAGGAAAAGTGGGCAAGGTTTTGGTCACATTGCAGGGGTTTGAGTCCACAACATAAAACACAAATGTCTACCTATCCTAGTTAGCTAATCAGTAGCATATAAAAGTGGTTTTGGTCTAGGTCATACGTCTGGATTAATAAATGTGGGCCAGAGGGTCTGATGAAGCTGTGAGTAAATCTAGCAGAAATGTACATCCTTGCTGCCAGCGTTAACTTGTACACAAATCTAAAGGCTTCCAGGAAGCTTCACACGAGTCATAAGGTGTTAGTTTTGTTGTGAGTATGTCAGTTTCACTCTGCGTGGTTCAGTTAATCAGCAGACTTCATAGATGCAGCGTAAATGTCTGATGGCCTGTGGTGATGTGGTGTGTATAATTGTAAGTCGTTGTGATTGGTGCTGCGGGTGTCTCAGTAGGTCTGGTATATATCATGGATGGGCATCTGGAAGGTGGCAGTGGCAGGGAAGGCCTGAGGCATGTACCCAGCGTACCCTCCATAGGTTGCGGCGGCCATCGCAGCGTTCTTCTGCAGCGCTGCCAGCGTGGCAGTGTTGGCGTGGGTGGCGAAAGGCATGTACCCAGCCCCGTACAGACTGGCAGCTGTAGCCGGGATCCTCTGGACATTATGAGCCATAGCATAGATGGGTGTTATAGGTCGCCCCTATAAGATAGAGAGAGATAGATTGTTAACTCTTTCCCAGCCAGCATTTACTGAAAAAGTTGCCAGTCAGCGTCAACATTTTTGGTCATTTTTACAAAAATCTTGTGTACAATATATCAAAAGAAAGAACAAAGCCTCTGCTCTTCAACAACAACAAAATATGATTCTACCTTTTATTCTTTTTTATCAACACTTGAACTTGGTAAAGTTCTTAAAAAATTTTTTATTATTACAAAAAGAAGTGAAAATCATGTTTTCGTCAACGCTTCGTCTGGATCAGATTCAGAACCATGATCAAAACATAGATCTTGTAGATTGAGCCCATCAACACCACAAAGCTTGCAAAGACATATACTTCTTTGTGGGTTTGTCACTTTTCTCGGTAAATGTTTAAATGTTTGATGATCTTGTTAGCTTCCAATGTGTGTAAGCAACTTCTATCCGCTCCTGGTTTACGCAGATCTTCACTTTGTTTTTGGATCCGGAGATGCTATACTATTTCAGAAGATGCATAATATTGCCCCCTACAGAATAACAGTGAAAACACGGATTGCCTGAAAAACTTGTCAATGTCAGGGAAGCGTTGTGTTATGATGAAAAATCTCATCAATGGCGGGGAAAGAGTTAAGGTGTGGTTACATTTACAATTGGTTGGAGGTATTTTGCAGACAAAATCCAGAAATTCCAATAGGAATCTGATTGGGGTGAAAAAGTTCACCATGTAGATTTAACTCTTGTTGGCCATGCAAATTTGCCACACTGACCATGCTTTACACAGAGTCCTAACTATACGCGATAAAGCAACAATAAAGGCTATAATCACAGGTTGTTGTTTTTTTCCCCCACATTAACAGTCTTATTAAAGTTCTTATATATTATATGTTTGCTCACACATGTATGAGCACAAGATCCATTCAGATTTCCATACAGATGTGAAGAGTTTTACTAGGCATTGTGCATTTTTGATCTGTATTGTCATTATTTTTCTGATATTTTACAAATACCCTTTTCTTTGCTTTAGACTTATAATAGTCTTTTAACATGGTCATGTTAATTCTTGCATTACAGGCTATAACATTTTATGCATGTCTGGGTTCATATTTTAAGAATTGGGGTCCCTTTAATTAATGAGTCGGAACTTTAATTGAACAGGGAGTTAAATTGGAATTTGAATAGGAATTAAAGTAAGTAGAATATAAAGGCCTTTAAAACCTTTAAAATTGAAAACGCATTTTGCTTTCAGACAAGGCTTTCAAAGTTCTTTTGACAAGAGACTTCCTTTTCTAGTTAAAAATTAGCTAACACTTTATTTTGATGGTCCCTTTTGAACATTCTGTTGACTATAAGTCGCTTTGTAACTACATGCCAATTAATCTCTCTGATTACAGTATTAGTTGACTGTCCGGTTAATATCTGCTAATTCTTTATTGTGATGTTTATTGTGTCCCCTAACAGACATTCTACTGACTTTAAGTAACTTTGCAAGTACAGTACATGTCAACTTATCCTAAACCTAACCCACATGTCGGTGCAACGTTTCTTATTGTCAACAGAATGTGTTAAAGGGACCATCGAAATAAACCAAAACAAAAAAAGGTTAGTTTCATCATTTTCCTTGAATTACAGGTCATTTGAATTCTACTTCCTTTAATTAATATTTCTTATTGTGCAATTTAAATTCAAGTCTCATGAAAGAAGTATCAGAGGAATCTTGAGGTGCAAGAAAACACCAACGCTCCAGGCATAATCACGCTCCACATAGTTGTACAATAAACATCAAATATGTTTTCATTGGCTGTTAATGTGCCATGTAGCATAGCATTTTCACTTTAGATGTGGACAAACAAATGTGCTCATGGTATTAGAGTTATCCAAAAGTTATAATAACTGCGAAAAGTCGCATCTGGTGAGGTGCAGGTCAGTACCTGGAAAGGGGGTGGTGTGGAGACTGCAGGCATGACGGCTGCACTGGCCGAGGCAGCTGTGGGGTCATGCTGGAGGGCCAAAGGGTTTATCAGGTGCTCCACTGCGTGCATCTTTCCTTCATCCATTAACTTATTTGCTGGAGCAGCAGAAAACACAGTAGGGTACTGGGCACCAAGTGCTGGAAGAGCCACTACACACACACACACACACACACACACACACGCACGTTCAATTAGAACAATGGCAAAATAAGGAGAATGTATAGTTTAAATTAGCACATATTATAAATCACTGTGTAACATATGTAAAAATGCAGGTAAGTGAAAGATAAGTCAGAAAGTGCAAGAATGATAAAGGGTAAATGCAGAAAAAAGACTGAGACTTGCACAACCTGTCCTCATTTACAACAAGTGTATGACTCAGCTTAAGATTAGCGACAAAAAAACAACACACCCACACACAGCCACGTACACATTGTCTTTCACACACTCACACATTGTTTCCATGCACAAAAACTCTTTTCATTCCCCACGTTAATTCAGTCTTAGGATCAGTAGATTTACGTGATGTCAGAACACTCGAGTCAGGAGTTTACTGATCTCAGATCAGAATTCCGCAGGATCAGTTAATTTCGACAGAGCAGCTGATTAGTAAGAAGATAAAGAACCTTCAACTCAATGCCCAAACAAACAAACTCAAATACTCTCAAAGTATTTTTATTGATTGCTTAGTTCTTTGGACTGTTTGATCCTATTGTCCTTAATAATTGTCTTTTCAAATGACTGTACATTGATTTTTATCAGGAGGTATATAACATTTTGAGAGTTTTTATGCATTGTTTGAACATTGTGTATATAATTGAAAAAGTGAAGCTTTTAAGCAATAAAAAAAATCAAAAGCCTGCTTACTGGGGTAAGCAGTGACAGCTATGGCAGCTGTCAAAATAAAAGGAAGTTGGTGTTCCTCTCCAGACCAGTAGGGGCAGTAATGTGTCTTACAAATGTATCTCTAAATGTTGTTGAATAACTCCAATTTAATTGATTGTGATTTTTTTAAACGTAAGAGCTGAATGTGAAACTTACTGGTGGCTCAATTTCAGTAATAGCATTTATAAATGATCCAGAAACCTTTTTTCTAAATGAAAACAGTTTATAGATTTTGTTTCCAGATTGTTTCAGATTCTGCCTCCACTGGATGGACACGAGCACAACTGAGTTAAATTCTGTATGCATGTGGTTTAATTTCACACTGACTTGTGCCAGGCTTCATGCCCACTTGGTTCACAGCTGTCAGCTCTAGATTGGGCATGATCTCGTAAGGTTTGTCCATCAATTTGGGTTTTCCTTCATGGTAGCGGCTGTATATGCCTCGGCCAGCTGAATAGCCACCAAGGTATGAGCCGCGGGGCCCTGGGCCCCTATTACCGGCCCCAGCACGACCACGACCTCTTACAGTACCTGCTTGAGATACAAATGAAAGGAGGTGCTGTTCAGGTACAGAGCCATAAGGAGGCACATACCTATATACAATTACTGGTAACCCCAGTGCTTAATGTTGAGCAGACATTTAAAATAAAGTAATTAGCTTTCTATTCAATTTCTAAATATTTGCTTAAAGGTTTGCTCGCATGGGGTGACTTCATTATCAAGATATGGGTGCGGCTACACATAAGGCGTAGATTAAGCACCATCACTTTTCAGCATTCTAATTCAAATTGCTGTTAGTGTGAACACCTCTTTCAAATTTCCTTCTGTTCTTTGAGATGGGAGTGGTGCTTGAGTAAAGTTGAAATGAAAAGTAAAGATAACTTTTTGTTTTCATATACCGGTAATCAGATAATGGATGAGCAAATATGTCTCGGATTGAATATGCAATCACAATTCTCTATTGCAACCGAACCCACAACCACAAGCATTTATAATTGATGATTATGGGTTAGGAAATGTAACAATACCAGATTCCCATCATTAGTTTCAGTATCATACTTATTGTGGATCTCAGCTCTTCAGCCCAAAACAATCACAAAGTGCATGCCATCTAGTGGCCATACTAAATATGTGATTAGCAACAAACAGGGGAGAGCTTTTTGTTTGGAAAATTGTCTTTTAAAGAAGTCGTTCTCAACTGGTTTTGCTTCTGGATTTTACATTGGATGTCAAATAGCAGTTACAGTACCAAACTTGTTTATTGTAGAAAAGTAAACAAATTTCCTCATATCACCATGAACTAATACGGAACATTATTAACATGACAATCACTTGAAAGTCAATAACTGACAGCTCAAAATTTTTGTCAAACCAAACCATTTTTCATCTTCATTAAATTTAAGTTAAAGTATGAATACTGTATTGAGTCAAAACATACAAATGTAATCACTGTCACAAATTCCCCCCAAAATATGTAAATGGTAATTAAGTATTATTATTTAAGTACTTTAAAACCCTGAATGCATTCAGTTTTTTGATTTTATTTTTACCTTGGGTAGTTCATGGGTTTTGATTTTTATGGTTTCTATCATTGTTTTTCTTCCAACCCGTTGAGAACCACTATTTTAAAGGATTAGACTTACGATAGCTCTGGGTTAAAGGGGACATCATTTTCGCATTCATTGTAATGCATCCCCTACATTTGTTTGTACAGATCAAGTCTGGTTACTTGTGTGAATATGGACTGTTATGCAAGAGAGAGTTGGAAAACAATCTAGTTTCCCAAATATATTTAATAGCATGACACTTAAGGTCGTCAAGAAAAAGCAATTGTTAGCAATGTTTTCAGGTAATTTCATCAAATGGTATTGCAGTTCATAAAGTTATTGGTCTTAGAGAATAGAGAGAATGAGTTCTCCAACCTTTGATGAAGTAGTCTCGATTGGGTCCAATGAGTGTGCTGTATGGATAGCTGTAATAGGCGAGTGTATATGGATCACACTGGTACACAAAACTTTGTTGGGTGTTGTCGGGAGTTGTTGTCGCAGGCGCTGTTCCCTTCGATGCTTTCTGATAGCGAGTGTACTGCTCCTTATCCACAGGTTTGGCCAGGGTCACTTCGATACGGGAACCTTCGATCTCTGTGCCGTTCAGGTTGTCCATTGCAACCACAGCATCTTCTCGACTGGCGAAGTGAACAAAGGCGTAGTCTCGGATTTTTTTGACACGTTCCACGCAGCCAGGGTTGTACTGGCCAAAGGTTTGGCGTAGAGTCTCCTCACTGGTCTCTATCATCAGGTTCCGCACATACAGAATTTTTACTGTTTCCATGACGTCCTCGTCAACGTCAATCTCAGGTTCTGCCCAGTCAACTGCAATCTGATGACCCCACAGCTGGATACACACACATATAAGTAAGGCAGGAGTACACACTAAATGTCATAGAAAGATTTAATGAGTAGTTTGCCCCCAAATTTCTGCCATTGTTTATTTATCCTCATGTCATTCCAAACCCCCATGCTGTTATACCCCCCCTCCCCTCAACCCAAAGGAACACACTTTTAAAAGATCTTCACACATCTGTTTTCCAATGCAACAACAGAATATCAGTAAAGCTTCAAATAGCACAACATGATAAAAGCACAATAAAAGCAGTAGATACGACTTGTGAGCAAAGTCTTCTGAAGCCATGTGATGAACAAAGGAAAACTAAAG
Organism: Siphateles boraxobius; assembly: GCF_051911475.1. Classification (NCBI taxonomy): domain Eukaryota; kingdom Metazoa; phylum Chordata; class Actinopteri; order Cypriniformes; family Leuciscidae; genus Siphateles; species Siphateles boraxobius. The sequence continues at coordinate 4,628,070 of NW_027508721.1, read as the reverse complement.
CCACTAATAAAAATCTCTTCTACCAAAACAATGCGACCAAATCACTGAATCCAATCAGTGAAGTAGTGAGTCAGTTAACTCAGAATCGGATCAGTCATGTTTGTTATTGAAAAGAATTGTCTCAAAATAAAAAAAAATTGTAATGGATTTGACTGAGTCTAAACTCAAAGACTCATTGATTCGGTCTTAAGTCAACAGCTCACTGGGTAAGAGAATTATTAGTGGAAAAGAAATAAAATTTATCATATGGCTTCAGAAGACGTAGAATAGAGCACACGAGTCATATGAAATACTTTTATAATGCTTTATGTCTTGTTTTATGGTGATGATACACAGAGCAACTTTTTGAGCAATGTTGCTGGGCAATGTTGCCATCAACAGGCAACCAGATGAGACACAGGGCCCACGACCGATCTAAATTATCCAGATGGAAATTTATTGCCCATTTTCAATGGGAAAGTGCCCAAGCAACAATCGCTCGGCAAGATTGCCCAGCAACATTGCTCAAAAAGTTCCCCTGTGTATCATCAACCTTAGAGCTTAGCAGATGTGGTCTATGACTTTTGTTGTATGGAAAACAGCTGATCAATTCCTTTGATCCCAATGGAAAATGGTATTAACCTGAATTCGTCCTGGCATGAGCTTTCTTCTGGCCATAGCAGCAGCACGGTGAGACTCATACTCTACAAAGGCAAAGCCACGATTCTTCATCTTATCCGCAGCACTCGCGTACACGATCACATCCAGCACCCCCTCTGTCACCTTGGAAACTTCCTCCAGGATCTCCTCACGTTTCTTGGTTTTTGGGATTCCGCCAATGAAGAGGCGGCAGTTATCTACACTACAGCACACACCTAGCAACCTTCCTGGACGAATTTCGAAGTTATTGAGATCACGAACCGCTCGCTTGGCCTCATGCTTCTGCGTGTACATGACGAATGCGTAACCACGGTTCTTCCCATCAAAGTCCATCATAAGGCGCATCTCGTAGATCCGTCCAACAGTCTCAAATACTGGCACCAGTTCGTCTTCGTAGACGTCACGTGGGATTTTACCTACAAAGATTTCACAGCCACGTGGGGGCGAGGGACCTTGCCAGCCAGGTGGTGGGCCGTATTTGCGCTGTCCGTTTTCTTGCACCATTCCGTAGCCTGACCGCTCCATCAAGGCCACAAGTGCAGCTTCATTTGGGGCCCCGGCCACTCCTTCTGGGACAGAGCAGTGATGCTGTGGATGTCCAGAGGAGGCATTAGAAGAGGAGGGAGGGCTAGGGTTACTCATGGCAACGGCAGAGGCGGAGTCTTCTGCTGTCATTCTGAAATAAGCATCCAATCAGGATTGGAGTCTAAAAAGAGATGGAAAATTCATCCGGTTAGTGTATTTTGTACTGAAAACAAACAATGAGCATCACTAAATAAATATTTTATAAATCCATAAACAATACAATTTCAATAACTTTTAATTTAAGTAGATATTTATATTGACACTGGAATCCCAGTGCCTGATATTAACTAGGTAGGTTCCAATATTAAAATTATGGTCAATAAATATTTCCATGTTACGGCTGATATATAGCCAGTATTAAAATTGAAATGTTTTGGACTAAAAACATTTTTTAAACGAAATACCAAAAGATTATATTATAATACCAAAAGATAATTTGAAATGCTACTGGTGGATGTTGTACCATATGAAAATTTGATATTAATTTGATATTAATTTTGAGATTTGCCATTGCATTTAACAACATTCTTATAAACCATGAATGTTTTTTAAGATTAACTTCAAGTGAGCATTAGATGATGGCAAAGGTAACAGAAAGAAATAAGCATCTATAATTAAATGTCAAATATCACTCAATAAATTAAAGAAAATCTCTCATGAATATATTTTATTGTTAATTACTGTAGAAATTACTGTAAAATATTACTATAATTATTACTGTAAACATATTTTCATGATTTTATTATTTATATACATTTTTCATAACATTATTTTTTAGATAAGTTTAGATAGATAAGTTACTTCAATAAGTTATGTGGTTCAGATAACATTTTGTTTTGAGTTTCTGTTGATTAAACCAATCTCTATTGCATTAACTCAAATTTTCAAAATCAATGAACTCAAAATTTTAAGGCAACCAGGTTATTTACTTAAAGTTAAACCAATAATATTTTTTTACAGTGTATAAGTCCTATTTTCTGTATAAAACACACACACACATAAAACATAAATCCTCTTCTACACCTAAAGCTGCCTAATAAACCTCACTACGCCACATCTACATTCTTCAGCATGGAATAAATCTCCAGAATGCCCAAATCCTACAGTCCAAAATTTTCCATAAGCAGAACACAGACGCATGGAAGTAAACTACAAAATCTTAGACAAAGAAATTGTGTTTGATATAAAGAAACTAAGTTGTTTTTTTAAGGAAATTAGTATGTTTCTTGCATAATACAACATTATATACTGTATATTCAATCACACTGTTTAGCTGTTAGTTGGCTCTGGTTAGCCGGACCTTGATGCCGTTTAGAGAGTAAGGTAGTTAGGTTGCTTAGCAATGAAACCATGGTAACACACGCAGAGCATGCTGACCCACACACAGCTTATCTGCACACAACTAAGTTCACACAACTCACACAACACACAAATGCATGCAAACACAACTAAGAGGACATAAAGCTACAACAAAGGTGTAAAGGTTATTAATTAGTCATTTACTCCAGGAATAAAGTTAAAATAAATTAACAATTACAACACGCACCGTGCTTAAGTTTGTACCTGGTGTTTTCATGATGAGTTCAAGAGGCTCGCTGAAGGAGCATGTGACTGTGACTGTGACTGAGGTTGGAATAACAGGCAACTCAGCAGTACTAAACCAAAGCTCTCTCTCTCACACACATCCAGAAACACTTCCTCATTCACATGCTTACACACACATATACTGAAAATCAGTACATGTGTGGCTCAAGGCCAAGCAGAAACAGGAAGAAAAGCACACTGACTAATCAAAAGCCAAGAGGACCGGGAAAACCAACCAATAACAGATATTTAAATAATACATCTGTAGATGTAACGTTTCAGTGATCACTTTAAATGAGGAGACAGCAACACCAAGAGGGAGTCCAACAGCTATTATAACCTGAAATTAAAGGGTTTGTTATAATCAACTTAAATAATAGTACAAAAAACATGTCAAGAATATGAACAATAAAAAAAATGCAAATTCTGCAGGACAAATTAAAAAAAATCCATAAAACATACTGCCTCTGAATGACCCACTGGTTGTCAGTTTGTATTAAATTGGGGATAGACTGAAGGAAGTGGGGTCAATGGAAGTGTGCAAACGACAATGAAAGACGATTCAGCAGAAATCGGGAGGAAGGAGAGGTCAAGAGAGATAAGGAAAAAATGGATTTCTGCCAGACACTGAACAAGTAAAGAAAGAATGCATTAAAAAAAATGAGATTCAGCAAGAGGAGCAATAATAGCTGTCAATTTAGTTCATTGATTTTATGCGAGTAAATATGACAAAAATTGTGTGATAAAAAAAGCTATTAATTATGCCCCCTGCGCAGTTACAGGCCACGTTTTAAAGGCTATTCAAAAACGCTGATCTCAAGACACTTTATAAAAAGTTTAACTGTTTTTAACTTGACACCGCGTTTAAAAACCTGTTCATGAGCGAGACTCTACAAAAGATAAGAGATGTGAGTGAAACTTGTCTAAAGACGTCAGTCGCATAAAACATTGGAAAAGCATTGGTGTGTGCCTAACATATGTGTGCCTCTCCAAAAACTCTAACAGAGAGCAGGCAGCACAGAATGAGTTCCCAGCCAGAACAGGGAATGTTCTCAGAACGTTATGAACAAACGTTCTTCCAGCAACAATAACAGAATGTCCGCTCAAAGTTATTTAGTCTTTAATAACTTTCTCGAAACGAGCACAAAATCATTATTTATACATCATTCATGCAACATTATTCTAAAATATTTTAGTTGGATGTTCATCTAACTTTTTTTAAACGTTACTACTTCCTAGTTTGAGATGGTTTAGATAACATTCAAAAGACATATTCCCAAAGTATTTGCAAAATGATCAGATTGATCAAGTTTTCTCTAATGTTCACAAAACCAAGGGAAAAAAAAGAAAGGAAGAAAAAAAAAAACCTTGACATTTTGATTGTTCAGAGAACATTCAGAAATAATGTTTCCTAGCTTGATAAGAATGTTAGCAAAACGTTCTTAGAAATAGTTTTTTTAGCTGGGGAATTCACGTGTGACACGTTTATGTTCTCATGAAAACTGGGCTGTTTTTACCTTTACACGCTATCTTAACAACACGGCGCTTATGCATCAGCTTGACTGCAAAATGGAGTGCATTTATAGGCTTTTCATTTGGGGCTTTGTTCAGCAAATCGGGGATATAGGGGCAAGTTGTCACACTTTTTAGGTCTATATTTTAAAGTCAATTTCTGTATTTGTACATACCTTAAAATCTTGATAATATATTTTAATTTTATAAATGTTTTAAACATTTACAATATTGCCCAGGATGAAACAAAGAGAAACACTTCATATAGGTGTGCTGTCCCAATAGCAGTTCACATTGACACAGTACAGTATATGAGTTATCAATTCTGTAAAACAGTAGAGCATGGCACTAACAATGGCAAGGTCTTGGGTTCAATTGCCCAGGAAGCCATACAAATGTTGTTTTTTATAATAATGTCTGCTGAAAACAAAATGTACAATAAAACCTATCATTAAACAGTATATCATTTTAAGGTAAATCAATAGGGACAACAAAAGACACGAAGAAGCATTTTTTAGGCCCTCATGTGTTTCTGGAAGTGAGACTTTGTGGATGTTTCCTTGTTCCGTACAGATGTACTGAAAACAGCAGGAAGTGAGAATCAGTGGCAAAAGAGAGAAAATGAACGATTGAGAGGGTAGAAAAAGATTACTCATTTTCCAGCCAACATTACGTCTCCATATCTCATTGTACCTGCCTGGCAATGGTTGACCTTTATATATGTGTGTGTGTGTGTGTGTGTGTGTGTGTGTGTGTGTGTGTGTGTGTGTGTGTGTGTGTGTGTGTGTGTCTGCACTTGGTCCAAGGAAACCTGAGGCAGCAGCAGGTGGATGATTAACCAACACAAATCACTAGCTGCACACACAGACAAACGCATTTACACACAAATACAGAGTGCTCTTATTTTAACAAGACATAGGGCCCTTTCACAAACCTGACGCAATGCGGCACGAAGCAAGTGTTTTTTGCTAGTTTCAGCCTGACGCAGTTATCATTTTCACGTTCCTGCGCCACGTTGTTTAAATAGCACATGCATTTGCTCATCTGTGCACCCATGGGCGTGCTGGTCTGAAAACGAGGTGTGTTCGGGCACTTTGTTGGTGTGTTGCTATTTTGGCAGCGACTGCACCATTGACCAACTGAAACCGGGTCTAAAGTCAATGGCGCAATATATTTTTTTTGTTATTTAAAGAGCGCGTTAGTAATATGTGCCTATAGACGGGTCCACAACGCGCGTACACTGTGCTTATTACGCGGAGCAGAATACAAACATGCCAAATATTAAAAATACAATTATTTTTTTATTAAAATCAAAATTTTAATAAAATGTAATCGCGCGCCAACCATTTTTCCCGTCGTTAAACTAGCAAAAGTGGATTCGGACACGCCTTAAGTGCACTTGCCCCCTGCGGTTTTGATCATGCGCTTTGATCGTTAAAATAGGGCCCATGGACTAATAATCATAATATTTTTTAAACTTTAAATCTTCTCTACCATTTTACAACAAAACAAAACAAGTAATACTTTACAATGAGTTTCTATTTTTTAACATTATTTAACTTCATTAGTTACCATGAACTAACAATGGAAATACACCTAAAGCATATATTTTATCTTGGTTAACTTGAATATTTAAAAATACCTGAGCTTACATAAGCTAATTTACATGTGAATTAACAAGGATTAACAAACATCAATGAATAATGTACAATCGTATTGCTCATTCTTATGTAATGTAAGTTAATGCATGAATTAAGGTTAACTAATGGGACCTACTGAAAAGTGTTGTCACACAAACTACGTTTGAGAATGAGCCAATGGTATAAGTATGCTTGATTTTTAAATTCAAATACGCCATCATTTCCTTAAAGCGTGTTTTAATTTTGATTAAAATATGTCATTTAAGCTTATAAAGTTCTTAAATAAATGGCTTGTTACTAAATAAAAGTGATCTAAACAACAAATGATGGCTAAGTGTGTAAATGAAGAAGGGCCATTCTTGGAAAGTGTGAGGGTTTATGTGTATGTGACCACAAGATAATGGTTTGTTATTATCTAAGATACTGATTGACAGAAATATCTGATCTTTGACTTCTTTAACACACAGGACAATACTTGACAATCAGCACAAATAAACTCACGCACACAGGTACACGCACAAGGCTTGCACAGACAGATAAATTACTATCTCTTGGGTGAAACTCCTTCGATCTCAGTGTAAGCAAAGTGTGAAATGTAGAAGGGTAGAACAATGCACATGCTGGCCTCCCAAAGAAAGCTGTACGGATAGAAAACACACACACACACACACAGACACAGACACAGACACAGACACAGACACAGACACACACACACACACACACACACACACACACACACACACACACACACACACACACACACACACACACACACACACACACACACACACACACACACACACACACACCTGCTTTACTGAGTTGGGTGTCTGTGGCTTGGAAAATGGATCAACACTGACAATTTGCATGATGGGAAAAAGTATGGGGAAATAGCGTAGAGAAGAGTCATTAACCGAGATTTAACTCAAATTCTTGCTTACATATCACACATGTGTTTGTATTACAGTTTGAAAAATTGCAGAAAGTAGTGCGGTTATGCGGCTATGGCGTGAATGAATAACAAGGTTGTAATTTTTACTCAGTTGCAAGAATACATTAGTGCGCATTCAAATACACACTCTCAAATACAAAAGATAATGAAGAAGCATGGGTCAATGACAAATAAGCATGTCAAGGAATCATAATAAAGAAAAGGGAAATAATCTAGTTTAAAACACATGTGCCAAGTTCTTAGAAATGTATTATTTATATTTAACCAGGATGGTTTCATATGGTTTTGAAAAAAAATAATAATCAAAAAACCGGTGCAACCATCAAGTACAAAGTAACATATTTCCTTCAGACCTTGAATAAATGTGGGTGTACACAACTGAATCATTATTTTAAAATATGATTTTTAGGATAAAAAAGTATCGTTTACAATAATCCAGAATAGTTAATACATATCTGTTTTTGGGGACCTGCATCACATGACATTTTACTACCTCTTCTAACATTGCGTTTTTCATAAAACCGTGAGCAGGGGTTTTATCTATGATATCACTTCCTGTTTCATGTTTTCTGCATGTTTGTGCATGTTGTTCACACCAGGTGACTTTGATTTAACAGACAAAAGTTTTTCGAATAATAAGCAGTGTAGCAGTTTTTATTGATATATGATTTGAGAATACTCAAGATTATTAATAAGTAACAATTAAATTATTTTAATGAGACTTTTTCAAAATGCTGCAACCAAGACAGTTATATCAGTAACATTTTTTACTTTATTCCCGTAAAAACTATCAAAATCACTTTAAATTGAGAATTTAAAACACGATCATAGAAAATGCATATTCAAGTTAAAGCATGTAAGAATTGCATTTTAATTAATAGATGAGTGTCACGTCATTGACCCATTTGTGTCTGTCTTTCTGTTTATGTGTAGATGCTTGGCAGGTCTTTAGTCACGACAAGGGCTCTTCAGACAATATACACTCCATAGAGCAACCAAGAGAGCAAATAAAAGCCCTCACAGAGACACAAAAGCTCTGGTCTGAGTGTCATGAAGGACTCTCAGTGATAAAAGGCGGCTACAAGACATGAGTGAGAGTGTTTGTGTTTTTTTTATAACCGTGGCTGAATGTTACGGTGTCAGCAAGGTTTAGATTAACTCAGCCTCCATACAAGGTGACCATTGCATTAGGACTCAAAGGGTGTTGACTAGCCAACACATAATCTTGGAAGTTAATGTTTATTGCTGAAGTGACTCTTAAAACGCCACACTTTAAGAAACCTCTCACATGATGAACAGAAAAGTGCAGAACTTTGTGTTCTTCTCAGTGACTAAGCAAAAACTCTCAATAATAATTAAACCTCATCTCTGACAAACGTTGACCTTTGCAACACTTCATAATCAATGTGCAGATCATTAACATTAACTCTGCTTAAACGAGAATCCACAATTCACTTTAATTTAACAGACTTTACTTAACCAAAACATAATGACTAGGTAAACCCTAGTGGGAAAACAATAGAGGTTTTTAAATGGCCAGTGATCAAGGTGGCCGGTAGTGGATCAAATGGCGATATATATATATATATATATATATATATATATATATACATAAAGGCCTGGTTTCAGGCAGGGTCTAGATTAAGCCAGGATTAGGCCTCAGTTTAATTAGGATATTTAGGTAGCTTTTATAAACGTGCCTTAGAAAAAAACATTACTGGTGTGCATCTTGAGACAAAACAATGGCGCTGACATATTTTAAGATATGCCAGTGCAAGTTGCTTTCAGTTCAGACAGCTCAAACATACATTTTAGTCTGGGACTAGACTTAAGCCTCGTCTGTGAAACCAGCCAAATATCATTTAATTATAGTGAAATCAAATGGACACTTAATATTTAGACAACTTCAACTTAAAGTTCCCTAAATGTAACTTTCATATTAAGCATAAAATTAGTTATCCAGCAAAAAAAGCTGCTGATTGATTTTGAACCTGACACATGAGGAAACTACCACTTCCGTTAATCAAGCGGTTAGGGTGAAATGGCCAAATGTGCAATTCATGATGGGATCCCAAAAGCTTATGGACTTTATGTCTTCATGTAGACAGAGAATAAACCTCCATGTCACAATAACAATCAATCTGATACACTAAAATTAACAGCATTTAAATATATATATATATATATATATATATATATATATATATATATATATTTATATGGGTGAATTCTTGAAACCTATCAAGAACATGTCTAGTATGTCACTTGCTGGTTCTATAATTAAGCTATGTGCATTGTAAATGAGCATCTGGATCAGAGGAGGCCACTTAACAATATTACATAAAGAACACATTATGGTTCCTTTTAAAACAGAACACTGGCGTCGCGTCAAAAGATGCCAGACAGAGTGGAAGACATCTGAACACGGTGACAATCCTACCCACAACACAAATCTCAATTCCTGTAGTCCTCAGTTTCAATTCTCTATGAAAACAGGCTACAGTAAAACATTTATCCAGTCATTCATTTAGAACACACTCAATGATTTTTGTTCACATGACTACAAAAACTATAGTCAAAAATGCCCAAGCATCATATGCTATTATAGTATTTTATTAACACTTCTTATTAAATTATTATTTTATATATGTAATATTTTAGTCTTTTATGAATATCACTCATTTAGTTATATTCTTGTAATCGTAAACTATTTTTATTTTAGGTGCCAAGACAACATCTCTAATTTTCATTTAAGTTGTTCATCTAATATTCATTTCAGCTTTACGATATTCAATTGTTTACATTTTAGTTCACATAGCAACACTGCTTACAATCAAAAACAAAACAGGAAGGAGGAAGTAGAAAACTTAAAATGATTAAGTTTAAGTGAATACACAAGCAAACAAATCATCACATATTAATCATTTTGTTTTTGCGCACACACACACACACACACACACACACACACACACACACACACACACACACACACACACACACACACACACACACACACACACACACACACACACACACACACACACACACACACACACACACACACACACACACACACACACACAGCAAGTGGACAAATCCCAAACGCACACATGCCCGACTATAAACTGAAGCACTTCATTTCACTACACTGCACATAAATTAGTATTGGGATGAACCACACGCACACTGATGACATCTTGAGGTTTCTTATCTTGTAGTTTGAACTCTTCACTCCTGCGGTTAATCTACTTACTGCAACACAATGTGACGAGTCCTGATCAAACACAGTCCGCTGATTCAGACACATGCAGCTGATGATCTGCTCAAAATGCCTCCTGTGAGCACATTTCTGATGTCTCATCACTTTCTCCTGATGATGTTTCTGTGAGAAATCTGCACATGGCGAATCAAGATACCTCTGCCACTGACTAAAGAGATACAGGAACCTTTCTGATAACAGTAACACGCACAGGTCTGGGCCCACCCCAACAGCAAACATAAGACTGAAGAAGTCCAAAGACCAACAACCAACACTGTGACGCACAGTAACATTTTACACTATTTTACGCTCACTTGCATTAACACACAATACTGCTAGTCAAATGATGCTATTTTCATTTCATTTTAATACAATTACTCTAGAATATCTGGTAACAATAAGGTTTAATTTGTCAACATTAGTTAACATGAACTAAAATGAACAACACTTCTACAGCATTTATGGTAACACTTTAGTTTATGGTCCAATTGTCACTATTAGCATGCATATTACTAGGATTTTTGGCTGTTTATTAGTACTTATAAAGCACATATTAATGCCTAGATCTGCATGACCATATTCTACCTCCCTTATTCTTCCCAATACCTAAACATACCTAACATATACCGTACTAACTATTAATAAGCAGTAATTAAGAGTTTATTGAGGCAAAAGTCAGTTAACAGTGAAAATTGGGCCCTAATCTAAAGTGTGACCACATTTATTAATCTTAATGTTAATTTCAAGATATACTAATACATTATTAAAATCAATGTTAACATTAGTGCATGGTAACACTTTATTCTACAGTGTCACACGTTACATGTAGTAATAAAATAAAACTATAAATTATGCATAACTACATTTACCTAAACCAAACCCCAATCCTAACCATAATTACATGGATTTAAATTATTGGCGTACATGTATTTAAATTATTATTACTCAATACTTAAATGTATATCTAAAATAGATTGAAACCATATTAGTAAATGCACTGTGAACTACCATGAACAATTACATTTTTACAAACTAACATTAGCAAAGATTAACAAATGCTTTAAAAATATGTTGCTATATGTTAGTTCATGTTGCTAATGCATTAATCAATGTTAACAAATGTGACCTTATTGTAAAATGTCACTAAATATCCTTAGCGAGCAAATATAGTTTTCCTTTATAAAGTTCCCCTGAAGGTCATAATGTCATTACAACATGGACGCCTAAGTAAAGATCAACTGTTTAATTAAGACATAAGCCAGAACTAAAAAAGTGCTCAAACACACACATACTTTAGAATCCCAGCGGTCACAGACACACAGGCATTAAAAAAAAAAAATAAAAAAAAACACAGACGTTACCTGTCTTTTCAGGTGAATGATTGTGTGTCCGGGTAAAGCTGATGTGTGTATACTGTGATGTTGTTTCACTCACACACAGTCACACACACACACACTCAGGCCTTCTGTTTGTCTGGTGTCAGCGGTTACCCTCTTCTCCCTCTCTCGGTCAATCTCTCGCTCTCACACACACAGTCTGTGGGGTAGAGAGGCGGAGTGTGTGATTGGAGGTGCAGTTGGTAAAAGAGTGTTTACTCAGTGCATGTTAGGGGTGGGGCAGAGCAAAGGTGCCCCCTCCTACACCTCTCTCCTATATTTCTTTCTTTCTTCCTTTTCCTTGTCACACCCAAGAACCTTTCTCTCCAGTTATTCTGGAAGCAAACGAGATGTCTGTGCGGGTGCGTGACTGTGTGTAGTGGGCTGTGAATGAGGTTGTCCACTGACTAAGCAAAGGTTCATTACAGGTGGCAAATGACTGAAAACTCTTCAGCTTGACCTGGAATCAATTTCCTGAATTCCTGCGTTCAAAAACATTTAAAGACAAAAAGTTTAAAGTGCAGCAGCCCTCATGCTCATTCGAACCTGGAAAGGTCTGTGAAATCTTTTCATTCCTGTTCCTACGAAACAGGTACTCACACGTTACAGTGTGTCTTGTGTTGCTTTAGTTACTTAGATAAGGTAGAAATCATTGATTTCGCAAATGGTTGAGTGTTTGCCTGATAACCAGCACTAGCCAAATGAAAACAATTATGAAAAACAATTGTGCACCCCAAACATAATCTGAAATAGAAACACAGACTATACTTATACATTTTGAGATCACATGACAATTATGGACTGGAAACACTGATTCTCTAGCGACTATCATGAGTTGTGACATGAAATGCAGTAGACGGGTAAATATATGCTATGGGAAAAATATATTTCATGCTTTTAAGATCCCTTCAAAAAATTGCCACCTGCAAAACATCTACTATAATATAATGACAGATTTGAGATTTATAAATAAATCTCTTATTTTATTTTATTATTTAAATTATTTTATATATTATTCATTTATTCAGTCAGACTGAAAGTTTTTTTTTAAATAAATTAAAATTTGTATTCAACAAGGATGCATTAAACTGATCATAAAGACAGTTAAAGTCTAATAAAACAATTTTCTTTGAAATGAATGCTGTTCTTTTAAACTTTCTATTCATCAAAGAATCCAAAAAAATGACAAATCACGGTTTCCACAAAAAAATATTAAGCGGCACAATTGTTTTTTTTAAACTTTGCTAATAAAGTATGTTTCTTGAGCAGCAAATCAGCATATTATACTGATTTCTGAAGGATCATGTGACACAGAAGACTGGAGTAATGATGATGAAAATTCAGCTTTACCATCACAGGAATAAATTACCTTTAAAATAACATTAAAATAGAAAATTGTTATTTTAAATTCTAATAATATTTCACAACATTACTGTTTTTACTGTATTTTTGATCAAATAAATGCAGCCTTGGTGAGCATAAGATAGTTTAAAACACGAATAACCTACCAAACACAAACATTTGAATGGTGGTGTATACCTTTAACACTTTCCTTTAGTTCATGGACATGTTATTTAGCAACTACCCGATTATATTTTTCTGCGGAGTCAGTAAGATGTCATATGATGGTCACTTGTTACACATTCAGCTGTAACTACTAAAAATCCTGGGGTTGGAAAGAGGGAGGGGGATGAGAGAAGTGCAACAGGGGGTGTGCATATACAGGAAATGACGTTGTGCTTAAGAGCCGAAACAGTTTTGGTTCTAGGCGGCTGGCTGATCACAAAAATCCCTAGTAGACACACTAAACACACGCACACACACACGCACGCACGCACGCACGCACACACACAAAGGTGTGGGAAACCAGTTGGATGGATCTCCAGCTGAACTGTCTACAACAGTCCCGAGCTCAAAACGCTAGTGCACACACATTAATTCACAAGGAAACATTTCAGAAGTTTTTCCACACTCGATCAAAATGCAACCTTGAAATGTAAAATAGCACCTTCAGTGATTATCTTTTTAATCATTGCCAACATTATAAAACCTGAGCACATGATGCATTGTGGGTAGGCTATAAAGCAGGGTGAGGCTGTGTTGAAAGTCAACATGCCTTGAGAGGGTGCAAAGTCTGCCTTTAGCCTTATCAATGCCCATTATAAACATGTAAAATCTTTCCTTCTGTTCTTCCTCAGGATGGAGGGATGAGAGAGTTTGTTTGTTACAGAAAAAGGGACAGAGTATTAGATAAATATAAATGAAACATATTAACTGTATTCTCAAAGGACGGGGATATAAGACGTACGTGTGTGTTTGTGTGTGTATTGTGGGGGATAAAGATAGATTGTGTAAGTGTGTTTTAGTTTTGCACACATTGCGTCACACATTGCCGGTAGAGGTTACTGGAAAATCAGGTTTAACTTAAACTTCAACACTGTACGAATACATGAATAGACTAAAGACACACACACACACACACACACACATAGGCACGCAAACAGACTGTCTTTGCTAGTAATACTTCTAACCTACAGTAGATATCTGAGTCAAGGTCATCTGATGGTGACTGCGCTGATGGCTCAACCACTCGAGAGCTTTAAATATCACCAGACATGGAAGAGCCATATTTTAGACATTGCAAAACACAGTGTGATTTTAGACCAATGAGATTTCACTGTAGGCAAGGCTACAAAGCGCAATGGCACCCTAATAGAAATAAAGGACAAAAACTCTGATTTATTTAGAAGAATTTCAGTGAACTTTGACCTGTGAATCACCGTAATGCAAATATATTTGAACAATAGAGGATCCAAACATGATTACAAACATGATCCAAACATCATAGATTGACTTTTGAAGTGCAATGCCAAATTATTGATTATTATGATTATTAGTTGTGTTTTGTAATTTATTTGAAAAAATAGATGCCCTAGGAATGTGACGTCATATCATGTTGAATCATTTTGTTGCGTATCGAAGCAATTTGGCATGCTCAATGCGTAGTAATCATGGAGGATAACTAATGTAATCCCTTGGTTGTGACCGCATCGTGTCACTGCTCATTTGCATGACACTGAACTCTGTTTAAAGTTAAAGATAGTTCGCCCAAAAACAAAATTCTGTCATTCCCAAAGACTTTTGTTCATGTTCGAAACACAAATTAAGATATTTTTAATGAAACCTTTTCTGTCTCTCAATTCCTTTCAGTCTCACGCTTCAAAAAACTATTTGCGGACAGTCTGTCACTAATGCCAACTCTCATTGAAAATAATTGACTTTCTGTCACTTTGTTGATTCAAATCACTTCAAATGCACTTACTCTTCAAGTTTTCCCATAGAACACTGACTAAAGGGTCATACGAAACAAAAACAGTTTTTTTTGAGAGGTTAACACTTAATGTAAATCAGTGATGCCGTGTGCTATTTTTAATGTTAAGAGAAAAGTGGTTACTTTTTGTACTATTCTCTTTTTCGACGTCTTAGCTGAAGGACAGGGTGTTCTTACAGAAAAGGAAACACTTGTAAATGTGTGAGTCTCCAGTATCAATGCAAGAGGGATGAGATATTTTAAATAGTTACATTTAAAAGAAGGCAAGCTGCTAGGGACCATTGCGTTCTCTCAACCCTTCATTTCACACGTACACACACTACAGCAGATTTGTACATCAAAATGTGAGTGGTACATTGGTAATGCAATTACGATGTGCACGCTATATAACAGTACTCACACACCAATGCTGCTTTTGTGCGGTTTGTTGGGTTCAATAGACAGGGCCTATTATTACTCACTACAACAAAGTAAAGAAGAAAGGGGAGAGAGAGCAGTGTGAAATGAAGCGGCATAAAAGCATTAGCAAGACAGAGAGAAATTGAGCGACTTGATTTGGACATGCAGAACTTGTGTCACTAAGGAGACCAGTGTGTGTGTGTGTGTGTGTGTGTGTGTGTGTGTGTGTGTGTGTGTGTGTGTGTGTGTGTGTGTGTGTGTGTGTGTGTGTGTGTGTGTGTGTGTGTGTGTGTGTCTGTGTGTGTCGCACGGTGGGATATCCCAAATTAAGTCTTTGGACTCAAAGAGCTCCACCCCTCAGAAGTCACTATTAATCAAACTACCTGGAGGAGAACCATGCTGAACACACACACACACACACATCTTTTCTAGTCTGTCTATAGAGACAGTGTAAGAATGCATTCATTGTGAAGTGCAGGTATTTGGTGTGTATTAGGGAGAGAGATGGGAAGAAAAGCAGAAGGGAGAGAGAGGAGATCCTGTTTCACTCACTCACACACAACTCACACACGCTTGTCCAGATGTCTGTCAGGGTTAAAGTCATGCTGAGGAGGTCACATGATCAGTCATATGACTTTAAGAACTCAGAAAGAGAGGTGACCTGTCTTGCTCTCTCTCTGTTTCCTTCTTTATATCTAATAGTACATCTACAAGAGTCAAGAAAGACTGACTGAAGTACTGAAGGTGGATGAATAAGAAATGTGTGTGTTTCCCGCAAAGAGGAAACAAAAGTACTGAGTCAATAAAGAATGTAGAATTGAGAAATGTCCCTAAATCTTATCACTTGAGTTTGTGGTGTCATGGCCTTGCCTGGCTCCTCCTCCTGGCTGTGTCTGTCTCCTACAGGTGAGCTGGGCACAGGTGTTTGGAGTTTGTGCTAATCAGTTCCTGGTCTGGGCCTTTAAAGATGCTTCAGATGAGACCGGGAGGAGAACCAGCCTCCGTTGCATTTCTCCCGCACCGTTTATGATTTTGTTTTGTTTATTTATTTCCTATTGCTTATATTTTTATTTCTTTTTCAAAGCCAACTTCAGTACTGGCTGAGCAAAGTTTATTCTGTTAACATTCTATTAATTTAATAAATATACTATATTCCTATTCCGTGTGTGTGGCCTTTCCCTACTCTGTTGCTTGCTTTGAGCCAGGCTCGTAACAGATTTGGGGATTTCGTCCGGGATTTTGAACCATCGATCGGTAAATATGCGTTTTTTTGCATTTCTCAATTGGGTTTGAGTAGTTGAATTGTAGGTCGTTTTGATTAGTGTGCCAAATTTGTAAACTGTATTTGGATCCTACGCTGATCCGGCGCAGTAAGGTTGATTGGGCATTTAACGCATGGTTATTGGGAAAGACACGCGGATCAGTTAATTAGGTTTTGAATTTTTTTTGCAGTACGTCGGTGCGGGAGACAAAATTTGGTTCGTTTGTGCCTGGGCTTGTTTAAATACAGCCAGGTTATAGTATTAGGAGGTGGTTCATTGTTGGGTGGGTGCGGGCTGCGCTGTGTTTGCGAGACAAAAATAATTAATAATTAATTGGTGTAGTCATTGGAGCTTTACGAACCCCTGCAAAGTGCTTAACGCTTGTTTGTTATTTTTGTTTTTTGTTTTTGTGCTATACCCTGGGCGGAGGACACAGTCGTGGATGCCTGCTTTAACGACATTTTGTCGGGGAAGTTAGGTCCCGCTGATATCGTGTATTAAAAATCTCTGTTCTTGGGGTATGCATGAAGTGGATCGAAGTGTGCAGGGCAGCTCCGTTTATTTTGTCTCGTAGCTGCAGTGTGGTGGCCGCACTTACATTGATAAATGTGCTTAAAAAAATAATACTTTTTTGTTTTTTTTGTTTAGGGGTTAAAGAAAAGGGCAGAGTAAATAAATGGATACTTTGGATACATTTTTCGCTGCTCCATCAGATCAGGTTTTAGATACGTTGACTAAGGAGCAGTTGTGCGACGTTAGTGAACATTATAATTTTGAATTGGGCTTGAAGAAAAATGCGAAATTGGTGCAGATAAGGCAGGCTGTCAGAACTAAATTGGCTGAAAGAAAAATTCTCCCATCAATAGCTTCAATGGATGAGTTGGATCCTGAAGGTGCTTCAACGCCTTTGGCAACATTGGGTGAGTCTCGCAGTAATTTTGGTCTTACCTTTGAACAACAAAAAGAGTTGTTAGAAATGCAACAAAGAGAGAGAGAAGCTGAACGTAGAGAGAGAGAAGCTGAACGTGAAGCCGAACGTAGAGAGAGAGAAGCTGAACGTGAAGCCGAACGTAGAGAGAAAGAAGCTGAACGTGAAGCCGAACGTAGAGAGAAAGAAGCTGAACGTGAAGCCGAACGTAGAGAGAGAGAAGCTGAACGTCAACTAGAATTTGATAAAATCAAAAGTGATAGAGAAATTGCCTTAGAACGGCTTAGGTTGATTGCAGAAGGGAAAATTACGGGTGATACCGGTGGCGATGTTCCGACTGGACCAGCGCGCACTCCTGATATCTCTAATATGGCCAGATTGCTTCCAAGGTTTAGTGAGAAAGATCCGGATGTGTTTTTTTCACTGTTTGAAAGTGTGGCAGATGATTGTGGTTGGAGTGATCCTGAACGAACATTGTTACTCCAGAGCGTTCTAGTTGGAAAAGCGCAGGAGGCATTTATTGCTTTATCGGTGCCTGAAAGAAGGATTTATAAAAGTGTGAAAGATGCTGTGCTTAAAGTATATGAGTTAGTTCCAGAAGCATATAGACTGCGATTTCGTAATTGGAAGAAGGGAGAAAAGCAGACTTATACAGAGGTAGTAAGAGAGCTGAATTGTCATTTCAATCGTTGGTGTGCTGCAGTAGGCGTTTCTACCTTTGAAGAGTTGTGTAATTTAATTGTCTTAGAGCAATTTAGAAACATCCTCCCTGATCGAATTGCGGTATATATTAATGAGCGGAAGGTAAAAACAGCAGCAGATGCGGCAGTTTTATCTGATGAATACGTTTTAACGCACAGGCAAAATTTTAAAGAACACAATTCAGGAAGGGGTTACCGCGAGCAGCGCTTTGGACGTTACAGTGAACGTTCAGTATTTTCTAATACTCCAGCTAGTCAGTCTGTTGCCAAAGAACAGTCTCGTGGTAAGGCAGATCCGGATGCTTGTCATTACTGCTCAGAGAAGGGGCATTGGAAGAACGAGTGTCCGGTCTTGAGAGCAAGGGGCCAGAGGAGCAAATCTGGCGCGGCAAGACCTGTTGCTCTTGCCGTTTCGGATGTGCGCGCACGGTCTGAGTTCATCCCCACAGAGATTAGGTCCAAACCTGAAAGGGGTGTGGCCTCCTCTAACTTGTCCGCGGACAGCCTTGTGGGATCTAGCCCGTATAGCGGGTCTGATGTAATTGAAGCCAATGTTAATGATTACTCTCCTTTCATTACAGATGGTTTAGTATCATTGGTGGGCAGTTCTGCAAAGGTGCCAGTTAAAATTCTTAGAGATACGGGGGCTTGTGAATCTTTTCTTCTAGAGTCTGTTTTGCCTCTTTCTAGTGAGTCCAGCATGGGTAATGTTTTGGTGAGGGGAATTGGGTTGCAGGTTGTAACTGTTCCTCTGCATAGGATTGAGCTACAGTCAGACCTGGTTCGGGGTGAAGTTGTCATTGCCGTGCGCCATTCGTTGCCTATAGATGGTGTACATCTCATCTTGGGAAATAACTTGGCTGGAGAGCGTGTTTGGCGTGATGTACCACCTCCTGTGGTGGTTAAGAGTGTTCCATCTATCCCATCAGGTACTGATTGTAGCCTGCAGAGCTTACCTGAGGTGTTTACTGCCTGTGCAGTAACACGTGCCATGAATCGTGCCTCTGGAACTGAGGTTCTAGAGAAAATTTGTAAGCCTGAATTACAGCCTATTGTTTTGCCCAATGTGCCATCTTCCCTGTCATTTAGTGATTTTGTTGTAGCTCAGAAGGAGGATTCAACATTGAGTGAACTGTTTGCTGGGGTTTTGCCTCTTGAGGAGCGAGAGTGCAGCGAGGGGTTATTTTGTTCAAGATGGGCTGTTGGTTCGTAAGTGGATGCCTCAGACTAAAGAGATGTTTGAGGATCCTGTTTTCCAGATAGTAGTGCCGGTGAAGTTTAGAGACTTGATACTACAGACGGCTCATGGTGATATAGCGGGCCATTTGGGTGTGCGGAAAACGTATGACAGACTTATGAAGTACTTCTATTGGCCTTGCCTAAAGAAGGATGTGGCATGCTTCATTAAGACCTGTCATACATGTCAGATAACGGGAAAGCCTAATCAGGTGATCAAGCCAGCTCCACTTTACCCTATTCCGGCTTTAGGGAACCCATTTGAGCATTTGCTAATCGACTGTGTTGGACCATTGCCTCCATCGAAGTCGGGGTGTGTTTACCTTTTGACTGTGATGTGTCAGGCCACCCGTTACCCCGCTGCCTATGCGTTACGTACAATTTCTACCAAGTCGGTGGTGAAGGCGCTCTCTCAGTTTATTTCCATCTTCGGCATCCCTCAGATTATTCAGAGTGACAGAGGCTCTAATTTTACATCACGTATGTTTTCAGAAGTGCTTGAGCAGCTGCGTATTAAACATCAGCTAAGTAGCGCTTATCACGCCCAGAGCCAAGGCGCTCTGGAGCGTTTTCACCAGACGCTCAAGTCACTGCTAAGAGGTTATTGTGTTCAGCTCAGTAAAGACTGGGAGGAAGGGCTTCCGTGGCTGTTGCTTGCAGCACGTGAGGTAACACAGGAAAGTACAGGTTTCTCACCTAATGATTTGGTGTTCGGCCATAGAGTTCGTGGGCCTTTAGCTGTCCTGCAGGATAAGCTGAAGTGTCCTGAAAGTCATCCTAACTTGTTGGAGTATGTGAACGGCTTCCGCCGGAAATTGTTCTTAGCTTGTGAGATGGCTGTAGAAAATCTGACTAAGGCTCAGAAGAAAATGAAGAGTTGGTATGACCGCCGGGCTGAGCCGAGAGTGTTCAGTCCTGGAGATCAGGTTCTGGCGCTGTTGCCGATAGCCGGTTCTCCCTTTCTTGCTAGATACTCAGGTCCCTATACGGTAGTTCGGCAGGTTTCGGACCTGAATTATCTAGTTTCAACTCCTGACCGTAGGCGTAATACGCAACTCTGTCACATTAATCTTTTGAAACCCTATTACAGTAGGTCTTCGGTTTCTGGGGCAGCCGAGACTGGTGATCAGGTTAAGTCAGTTGCTGTGGCTGCAGTTGCTGGGATATCTAGCGTCTCTCCCCACATGGTGGCAGCGTGTGGTGATGAGGATGTGGTTAGCCCAGACGACTGTGTGCTCCAGCCTCGGTTGAAGAACTCAGAGAAGTTGTCTGATTTGGACACGATACTTGGGCATTTGTCCAAGGAGAGGGCATTAGCAGTTGAGTCGTTGATTTTTAACTTTCCTGCTTTATTTTCAGACACACCGTCGTGTACTCATTTGATCAAGCACGACATCGATGTGGGTGATTCTGAGCCGATAAGGCAGAGGTTCTATCGGGTGTCACTCGAGAAACAGCAGCACCTAGAGGCAGAGGTGAAGTATCTTCTGAATAATGGTTTGGCAGAACCCTCTTATTCTAGTTGGGCTTCGCCTTGCATTCTAGTTAGTAAACCTGACGGGACGTATAGATTTTGTACCGATTATCGGAAGTTAAATAACATCACAAAGCCAGATTCTTTTCCGCTCCCAAGGGTTGAAGACTGTGTTGACAGGGTAGGTTCGGCCAGGTTTGTAAGTAAGTTTGATTTACTTAAAGGCTACTATCAGGTTCCTTTGACACCTCGGGCTCAGGAGGTTTCAGCCTTCATAACGCCGTCTGGCCTGTATTCGTACTCTGTGATGAGCTTTGGGTTACGAAATGCGCCCGCCACATTTCAGAGACTAATGAACCGCGTAGTCTCTGGTTTACAGGGCTGTGCTGTTTATTTGGACGATGTAGTTGTGTATAGTGACGGGTGGTCTGAACATCTTGAGCGTATCCAGGCTCTTTTTAAACGGTTAGTTGAAGCTCGCCTCACTGTAAACCTCGCTAAATGCGAGTTTGCCCAGGCGACAGTTGTTTATTTGGGGAAGGTGGTGGGGCAGGGCCAGGTGAGGCCTGTGCACGCTAAGGTGGTGGCTATCGATAATTTCCCTATTCCAGCTACCAAACCTGAGCTCCGACGCTTTTTAGGAATGGTGGGGTATTATCGTGGGTTTTGTGCTAACTTTTCCACTGTTGTTGCCCCATTGACTGACCTTTTGAAGGGCCGTATTAAATTTGATTGGACTGCGATTTGTCAGGCCGCATTTGATAATGTGAAGTTGTTGTTAACATCTGCTCCTGTGTTAAGGGCTCCCCGCATGGACCAGTCATTCCAGATGCAGGTCGACGCTAGCCACGTGGGTGCTGGGGCCGTACTCCTGCAGGGAGATGAGCAAGGGGTAGACCGGCCAGTGTGTTTCTTTTCAAAAAAGTTTAACCGTCACCAGTTAAATTACTCGACCATCGAAAAAGAAACACTGGCTTTAATATGGGGATTACAACACTTTGATGTTTATTTAAGTGGGGGTGCTGTTCCGGTTACCATTTATTCTGATCACAACCCATTAACGTTCTTATACTCTCTAAAGAGCCCAAGTCAGCGCCTTATGCGCTGGGTTTTATTTTTACAACCGTATAGCTTACTGGTCCGGCACATTCGGGGTGTGGACAACGTCATGGCTGACGCCTTGTCCCGTGCCCCGTGTGAGCCGGAGTAAGTCAGTGTCTTGTCCTGGCTGTCTCTCTCTTGTATCTCTTATCTCTTTCTCTGCCTAGTCTCCTTAAATTTGGCTTTCCAGGTACCGGGACTTGCTGGAGCCTTGGGTTTGAGGGAGGGATTGAGTGGAGGGGTGGGGGGGCCTGTTGGACTCAAGTGACCATTTTGCATCTGCTTTGCCGCCTTGGGAGGAGTGTCCAAGCCATAACCCCTAGACAAAGTTGAGTATTTTTTTTGTTTATATCTGATGTTTATTCTTCTATGGGGGAAAGAAAAGGAGTGTGAAATTTTTCCAGAGTCTCTCTTTGAGAGGCCTCTGTCGTAAGGAGGGGGGTGTCATGGCCTTGCCTGGCTCCTCCTCCTGGCTGTGTCTGTCTCCTACAGGTGAGCTGGGCACAGGTGTTTGGAGTTTGTGCTAATCAGTTCCTGGTCTGGGCCTTTAAAGATGCTTCAGATGAGACCGGGAGGAGAACCAGCCTCCGTTGCATTTCTCCCGCACCGTTTATGATTTTGTTTTGTTTATTTATTTCCTATTGCTTATATTTTTATTTCTTTTTCAAAGCCAACTTCAGTACTGGCTGAGCAAAGTTTATTCTGTTAACATTCTATTAATTTAATAAATATACTATATTCCTATTCCGTGTGTGTGGCCTTTCCCTACTCTGTTGCTTGCTTTGAGCCAGGCTCGTAACAGTGGGGATAAAGAAATGAAAGCGTTTGACTGATTTGGAAGAGTTTTTTTTCTTTTCTTCAGAAATAAAGAAAGTTGGACAATAGGACTGGGCAATATAAAAACTAAAATCAGTTTTTTGAAAAACATCTCAATATTTATATACTTATCCAGAAATTACTTTGAGTGAAGGCGCAAACAAGCCATTGAATCAGGGTTGTGAATCGATTCATTAAAAGGGAGAGTTTGAACTGATTCATGGATAACTCAACAACTCTAAATGTATTTTTTGTGTCTGACCTAAGATTTAAATCGGTCAAAACTCTACCTGCTAATTGTTTGATCGAAATTTTAAATAAATTAATCAAAAAGGACAGTTTGAACTGATTTATGTTAATTAATTTATTCTCAGAAATTCTAACCGCATTTCCGAAGTATAAGCCAGAGGCACAATTAAAGCATATCTGTCTCAAAGTTCATACTTGATTTGCGAGACAAATTTTTACGTCTTTAGGAAAATTAATGGCCAAATAAAAAGAAAATTAAATTCATTGCTATATTCACAAAAATAATAAAAGTGTATATAAATTCTAAAAACACACATGCACCTGATTATGCTTGCCTTCTGATAATCAGATAAGCATCTGAATGGAGACAGAGAGAACTGGTTCAAGTCAAATCAGCCAATTAGATTTCAAACACACACACACACACACACACACACACACACACACACACACACACACACACACACACACACTGCACGCACTACTGGGCCCCCAAAGGTCTGTCACCAAATAAACATGCCTACACCTACACATTTAACTGATGCAGTATTTAGAGTAATAACAGAGTCACCTGACCAGTGAGACGTGTACACAGTGACAAGTTGTCTTTTCTTTGTACTTCACCTCAGTGTTAATTCTTTTCTAGTTCACTTCATTTCTTTTAAACTACATCCCCACAATGCAAAGCCACAGCATGTCAGCTCTCAAGACCACTGACCTCTTTACCCCCTACGTGAAATAAGCCATTCATAGGCACTCGCAGACACACACACAAGCTGGGTTTTCATTTTTTATGGGGACATTCCATAGACATAATGGTTTTTCTACTGTACAAACTGTATATACCTACCAATCACAAAAAAAAATCTCTGCATTTTTACATTTTCAAAAAACATAATTTAGTATTTTTTATAAACAGTTTTGCTCATAGGCACCAAAAACTGTCCACACAAGGACAAGGATTTTTTTTGTCCCCATAATGGGACATTTTGTTCCCATAACGTAGGGTTTACCAGGACCACACACACACACACACACTTACCGAGATATCCAAATAGAGACTTAGACTTCTATGGTTTTTATATAAAGATAATTGTAATCACAACTGACTACTACAAGTAATATAGTTTTTTATTAAATAAATAATTTGATTTACTTATGATTCGTTTTTCCAGTTTAAAAAGTCTGGATTTCCCTGAGGAAGGTTTTGTATGATTTAGCTCTCTTCTGCAGACAAAATTGTACCTCTTGTACAGCAAAGTAAACACCCACCCACACACACACGTTTAACAGTTATCTAGCTATTGTTCTCATATAAGTCTAATTATAATTGCTACAAACTAACCCTAAATCTACAAGAAACCTTTCATTTTAAGATTAAACTATTTGTGTATGATATACAGTATGAGTCAGTTTTACTTTTGAGGAAACTTTTGGGCATCCCTTAAGTAAGTTTTTATCAGATGTAGCAACTAAAACCCACATTAAAGCACTTCACTATTATATGCATCAGGAGGTAATCTCCACATTATTGACAGAAAAACAAGATAATGCGGCTCTAGAAACAATTTTTGCTTAAGAAACAGTGATTAATCAGTGAATTAATCCTTAATTAAGATCTGTGTCTTGTCTGTTCATGTTGTGCCTTTCCCTTTTAAATAATAAGTACACGTCTACGCTCATTATATTGACTATGCAAACTCTTACGTTGGCTTGAATGGGCCTTAACTTCTTTCAATTTTTTTCATTAGTAGTTTTTTCTCTTAGATAGAGCCATCTCTCTGTCAGAAACCTGATTCTCTCACACACACTAAATTATAGCACACCCCCTGAGTGCAGTTACACAACACACATACACACACAAAAGACCCGCAGAGCAACTTTCAACACAGTTTTCGCAACACAAGGACATTCTAACCTTACAACTGTAAGATGGAAAAGAGAACAAAAAAGGGAGGGAGGGAGGGAAAGAGAGTGAGAGAGAGATGTCAATTTAACTTTATGAAAATAAATAAGGTCAGAGGGGAGAACATGATCGCTGGACCATCTGTGAGAAGATGACACAGAGAGAACAAGGAAGAAAAACATGAGACACTGAAGGAGAGAATGACAGACAACGTACGAACTTACCTGCGCTTTTAATAGCTGTCAAAGAGAATCTACGTGTTGCATTAATCAAGCAGATCAGCCACAATCATCTATGTTTCTCAGTATTTCACCCTTTATCGTGTCTGTTCTTGTAGGTTTTGACAGTCCAGAGTGATGAAAAAACTTGAAGTTTCTTGTTTTTTCTCTTTTAGTTTCTGTCTCCAAACTGTTTCACTTCCCCGTCCCTGCTGTTCGTTCCCCTGTGTCTCTCCTTCACTGGCGAGGAGAAGGAGGAGGGAGGGAGAACGAGAGAGAGCGGGTGGAGAGAGAGAGAGAGAGAGAGAGAGAGAGAGAGAGAGAGAGAGAGTAATTAGCGCTAGTCTCTGTACCTGCCTCTCACTGACATAATCTTCACATTCCTCTGCTGTGAGGAGGGAAAAAAATGAACAAAATAATTTGTAGGAATACTGGCCCAGTCTGAAATCCAGAAGGTCAAAAAAACAACTTTTCGCAAAAAAAATTTATATACTGTATATAAGGAATATGAAATCTTCAGACACTGATCAAATGAAAGAGAGAGAGAGAGAGTGTGTGTGTGTTTGTTTGTTTGTTTGTGTGTGAGTGTGTTTGTGTCTAGAGCAATAAGTACCGGGAAATGTTTCTCACCGGGGCTGGTCCAAGCAACCTGTTCCTTTCTGTGTGTGTGTGTCTCAGAAACTCACCAAACCAGAATGCTTCCAGGCTCTCGGATTGGAAACGCTATCCTCCCTCAACCTGGAGACAGGCCAGATCAGCATTCCACACACACACACACAAGACACACACACCTTACAACTATAAGAGCTCACCATACCATTTAGTTTCTCTGATTTATGCAATAAAGGCCTCAAAATGACACAAAGATGAATACACACTCTGTTTCTCATAGACCTCTGGGAATGTTTGAAAAAAAAATCTCCATCTCCCAAATAACCATTTCACCTAGTTCACTGACATCTAGCTTGTGTGTAGATTTCAAATTATGACTTCATGAAATGCGGTCATACAGACAACAATTCACGTACACGTATTAATAAATACATTTGCTATGAATAAATTACACTTAAGAAAATTACACTTACGTTTCTCATTACAAACTCGCAGGTAACATTTTATTTTAACGTGACGTAGTTGCACATTACTTGTAGGGCCTATACTTACTATAGTAATAACTATAAATTATGCATCACTAACCCCAAATCATACCCTAACATTAACCCTTTTGTGTGTCATTAATTGTCTTCCCAGGCAAACAAATGGTTCATCTACTGATAGTCACTGATTGGAACGTTTCACCAAATCATTGATTCCTTAACTTGGCTGAAAACAGAAATGAATGAACCAACCCCCATGTGTGAAATACAAGTCTCTGAGAAGAGTTCTATTTATTCTCACACAGAGAAAAAGCCTTTCATACAATCAATGCATTCAACACACCTTCTTCTCTCTCAATAGACAGACAATGCAGAGAGAAAACAAGAGACAGAGAGAGAGAGAGAGAGAGAGATCGGAAACACTTCCTCAATGCTGGACATGACAAAGGCTTACAGGTGAATTACACATAAGCAAAAGCAGTAGGAGTGGACAAAATTACATTCCTCATCTCTGGTTGCAGAGTCACTGCACTACGGTGACACAGCAAATTCAACATGAACTAGACCTGGGGAGCCTTTTTTTTTGTATTTTAGTATATTTATTTTTGGGGGGCACTATAGTGACATAAATTGCTAAGCTTTTAATTAAAAGGTAAATGAAACCATGCGGTAGGGTCAGTATGTTTTAATGAGTAGTTTTTGTTCTGAGTTACTGGGTGGATTTGAGACTCTGAACGTTAGAATGTTAATCTGTTTAAAACCAATCACACTCCTGCCTGAAGAGGGGGGATACAATCACACACTTTCTCCCACACACACACTCATTAACATGAAGCTCGAAAACATACACACAATAGGTCATTTGCAGGCCCAAAACATACATACACTACCCCCTCAACCCAAAACACTTACACACCCAGAGGAAACATTTATTTGTGCGTTAAAGCTCAACCTCTATGAAGCTTTCATTTAAGTTTAATTTACACATACCATTCAAACATGAGGTTGGTAAAATGTTTCAATGTTTCTGAAAGAAGTTCTAACCAAGGCTGCATTCATTTGCTTAAAAATACAGTACAAACAGTAATATTCTAATATGCGGATTTGGTGCTCAAGAAACATTTGTTTTTCTGATCACAGTTGAAAAAGGCTTGTGTTGCTTGATATTTATGTGGAAACCGTGATACATTTTATTCATGAATCTTTGATGAACAAGGTTCACATGAACTGCATTGATGACCAATATAAATGTGTTTATGGTCCGTTTTGATAAACTAATGCATCCTTGCTGAATAAAAGTATTAATTTCTTTAAAAGGAACTTTTGACTGTTAGTGTCAACTTTGTCTTTGATTTTTCTCCTAAAATTCCTTAGGAGAAATGAAAATTAAATGAGACATATGTAAAATTATTAGAATTTGGCTTTGGAAGGATTTGATGAGAAATGTTCATACTGAAATCAAGAGTTCATACTGAGTTCTCTAACTTTTAATTGCAGAAATTTGTATCTTTGGTCTAAGTGAGCAAGTTTATGACATCTTGTTATAGGGTATTGTTCTCCAGCGATAAATCTAAAAAGCCGGAGACATTAGCAAAATTCTGAAACGTTGTTTAGAAAAAAACTATTAAGATACTTAATAAATGTATAAATACATAAATTTGAGATATTTTGGATAAAAATTGTCTTCTAAATGAATAAACGTTACTGATTGTTCAAGGCAAATTAACAAGTTTCCAATGATTTATTCAGTTGATATCAGCACTACGTTTACAACAAACTTTCCCACTTTAACAAAAGACACACAAAAAAGTGGTAAAAAGGATATTTTGACTGTATGAGGGTGACCTTGTCCTCTGGCTGCACTTCTGTACAATACTCGTTCCCTCTTTGTCTCGGCCTCACAAAAAGCTCATACTTATAACTTTGTTCATCTGAGACGCGAGCATCACAGTAAGTCTTAATTCTTACACAAAAAAAATCTCCTATAAAGATTCATCCCCATCTACAAACGACAATGAATTTCGATTTTGTCCACCAGACCTATTATTCAATTACACAGTTAACTTTTTATGTCATTCATAGCTATTTGCTATATTAAACAAAATAGTTAGTTTTGGTTGTTGAATTTGATTGGCCAAGCACGAGCACTACTGGGACTTTAATTTTTGGATCACTCCGTTTGTATGTTTGTCCATTCCAGAAGTCTCTGGAACTTTAAAGTATTAGAAGTGTTCATATGACACCCCAAAAGCAAATAACTAATTTAGACATTAGGAGTTTTTACATAGTGACATTATTTTCATGAAAATTTAGCAAATTTTCCATTAAAGTCCCCATGAAATCAAAATGTATTTTTTGGGGGCTTTTAGTACGAATGTTAGCCTTACTGTTATCTATAAGCTAGTGTGCTCCAAAACAATTACAAAATTCACATTTAGAAGATATAAGGATTCAAATCTTACAGTCTCTCTTTTCGGCCAATAAGGATAAACAATTTTGATGATATCACTCTGCACTTCTTTTTATCAGATTTTCTGTCCAATCAAATTCTCTCTAGAATCTGAAGCGTGAAATATCACGGCCCCTACATTATAAATAGACACTAATGCTGCAGCTGATATCAGTTAATTATTCACCATATAGCAATAAGTGATTTAAATTTGTGCATTGAGAGTAAATGAATCAATCATGCAAGTGATTCGTTAAAAACAGTGATTTATTGCTCAGCGACACACGGTAGCTTTATTCAAAGTCAAAGCATTGAATCATTTGGAACTATTTTAATTGGAATAAAATAAACCTAATATAATAAGAAATACTGTGCCTAAAAAGTAAGGTTACTTTTTAGACACAGACTTGCAGATTACATTAGGTCTATTTTACTACAATTTTACTTTGTAAGATTACTTTTTAGACATTACTACCTACATCTACAAGTTTACTTGTAAGTTTTCTTTTTAGACATTACTGCCGATTATGTAACATCTACAAGTTTACTTGTAAGTTTTCTTTTTAGACATTACTGCCGATTATGGAACATCTACAAGTTTACTTGTAAGTTTTCTTTTTAGACATTACTGCCGATTATGGAACATCTACAAGTTTACTGGTAAGTTTTCTTTTTAGACATTACTGCTGATACGGTACATCTACAAGTTTACTTTTTAGACATTACTACCAATTACGTTACATCTGCAAGTTTACTTGTAAGTTTACTTTTTTAGAAATTAGCCTACTGCCGATACGTTACATACAAGTTTACTTTTTAGACATTAGGCCTACTACAGATTACATTAAATCTACAAGTTTACTTTTTAGACATTAGGCCTACTACAGATTACGTTAAATCTACAAGTTAACTTTTTAGACATTAGGCCTACTACAGATTATGTTAAATCTACAAGTTAACTTTTTAGACATTAGGCATACTACAGATTACGTTAAATCTACAAGTTTACTTTTTAGACATTACTACCGATTACGTTACATCTAAGTTTACTTTTTATATACAGTATTGCCGATTAAGTTAATGACAATAACAATGCAATTGAAAATATTTCCAAATGAAGCTAAAACAAGCGTTGCATTTCACATTGTTCGTTGTTTAATTTCAATCACAGTTTTGAACAAATACTTGCATTAAAATTCGACAATACTGTGTCTAAAAAGTAAAATTGCAAGTAAATTTGTAGTAAAATAAACAACAATTGGCAATAGGCCGGTGGCGTGATTGCTGATGAGTGACAACTGCGCGACTCACCGGTCTCATATCTCTCACGGTTTGAGCAGTAGCATAAAGGAGGAGCGACGATCGTGAAGATCGAGAGAGGCCAGGCCTGGATTTTTTTTTTTTTTTTTTTTGTTATGTGACAGCAGTCGTCCGTGAGGGTTTGCTGTCTTTTACTTTCGCTTTGTATTTGTTTATTTTATTATTAAAGTCTTTGAATGTTTGCCGGTTCCCGCCTCCTCCTTCCCGTAACATCTAACCTTGTTACAATTATGTTACGACTATTTTAGTCTGCCAATAAAAATAGTTCCCAATTAAGATAAAGCAACCATGGAGAGTCACCGAGCAATAAAAATGTGATGTTTAAATCCTGAAACAATCAGTTTCCCTTGCGTAATCAATTCAATTACTCAGTCACGATGCACACAAATACAATCACTTATCACTACTGCCGAAAAGATGGCTCACATGGCTGTAGAATGCACAAGCACAGACTTGCGTGAAATATCAGTAATAGTATGCTAAAAAGTGTGTGCAAAGTGGATATTTGGGCTGTGCGTGTGTAGAGGGATTGTGGGATGAAAGCATGGCGCGCGTGCTTAAACCTCTGCACTGTTAGAACAATCGTTCTCCTCTCCAACTCGACCCGCTTTTCAGATTACCAGTTTATTGCACAAAATTCCACATCAGCTTACAGCACAACGTCCGATTTAGCGTCTTCAAAACACACTGCCGTTTAACCTAGTAATAAATCAGAATTACTAGGCCTACTGACAAATCCTAACCAAAGACCTAAAAGAAAAACGTTTTCATTTTAAGAATAAAAACACCATTTTACATTTATTTGTGATGCACTTTTATCTTGAGAGGATGTGATAAAATTAGTTTTAATACGATTTTGAAAACTTCTGGAGACGTATTTTAGCAACTATGTCCCCAGAGGATAGTTAGAATGTTCCTCAAGAAACACACACAAAGGCATGGTGTGAGAGGGTTTCATTCCAGTAAATTGTCCTCTGTTATGTGTGTAAATGAGTGTGCAGGCCCAGCTGACACAACACTCAACTTTTTGAGATAACACGAGCCTTCTCTTCTTCCTCCATTCACTTTCAAAAAGCCATCTAGTGGTGTAAAGAGCTACTCACGTTTCATACTTTTCTTTAAAAGTTATTGAGTTGAATCACAATGAATAGTCTTTGTATAGATGTTTTTTTTCCCCCCTCAGACATTACCTGTGTATAGGGCACATACAGTGACCTTAAAACATGGTTAGGGAATATACTAACAAGCACCATTTAAAGATATCCAAACATGTAAACTCTTTAAATCTGATTTAGGCCTACTTTCTTCTAGAAGATATTCAGAGAAATATCTCAAGTGTTTTTTTTTAATCCACATTATGGAAGTCAATGGTAACCAAAACTTTTCGGTTACCAACATTCTTCAAAATATTGTATGTTCCGCAGCGGAAACTCATAAAGGTTTGGAACAACATGAGTACATAATGACAGAATTTTCTTTTTTGATGAACTATCATTTCAAGTTCCTTTAAATTCATTTGGCACCTTATACTGCCATATTAATCTTAAAAAGTCACCCTGTAGTCAATAATTGATCAAACTAATCTTTGATCACCAAGATGGCATATTAAAAAAAAAAAACCTGTGAAAAAAATGAGTCATGCCTTCAAATAGCTTGAATGTAACTCTACACCTCTGCTTCATTTAGGGTACAAGGAAATATGAATATGCAAATGAGCCCCGTCTCCACTCACTCATACAGACTTGTCTACAAGTCGATGTATCAGAATTGTAATGCATTTTATGTATCGCTCTCTACAACCTCGGACACATAACGGAAAATATGATTAGCTTTTGGCTTGACTATGTTATCAAACTGCTAATAATGTGTTGCTAATGTTACACAAACATGTTCCCGTTCGCCATCTCAGAGTCAGACAGCTGCCTTCCAAAAAATCAGCATCCTTACAAAAGCTTTAAACATCATAGATAGTCAGTGGAGAAAGGCATATAATTCATCATAACATTGTAACATACATCATACATAATTCTTTTTATCTGAACAGAAAATTATACCAAGATAGCTAGCTTCTCTTGAGACTCCCCAAGTTTGCAGCAGTTAATGATATGCTAAAGCCCACCCATACCTTGATGTGATTGGTTACAAGGTAATTTGTGACAAACTTTGAACCGTGTTTTTGACACTGCAGTTTTAATGAGGAAATACTCAGCAATGGTGAGTAAATGACTTATGAATTAGCACATGGTTGTCTTAAAGCATAAAAACACCACATATACATGAACTACATTAAAAACTTGATTTTCAACACAGGGAGTCTTTAAGTATAAATGAAAGATAGAATGAAGATTTTTCATTTCTTTAGATAATTAAACTTGTTTAAGATAAAAATAATCTGGACAGCCCATCCTGACTCAATGCCAACACACTTTCCACTGCGACATTTATCACACTCTTCTTTGCCACATGACTTTATTGACCTTGTATTTTGTGCATTTATACGTAGCATAATACTGGTACCACGTAATCTTATTACACAACTATGAAAATCTGAAAAGTTCCCTGAACCTTGTGCCACTTCTTAATACAATACCATTTAAAAAGGCAGTCCACCAAACAGGTCCTTCATTCGACAATTTTATTTGTTGCTAGTTACAATGTAACTAGACGTTAGCTACAACATGCCAGCTTTTAACAGTGCTTGTCAGCAGTTTCCATTAAATATTATTTTCTGTTCATGGCACTAAAAGTTCCTTCTTTCCCTGTGTTGATCACTTGTAGGTAAGTGTTTGCAAATTTCAGCAGCAAAAGTATTTATAACCATAGGCTATCGTTCTGAACAGTAATCATCATGGTTATACTTTTGAGGCAGTCAAAGTTTATAAAGTTCACGTTACGTTTCAGAGGACAAACCAGCAGCAAACTCCACCAAAGTACGTGTAGGTCTTCCAGACATTCCTTTTCTCAGGTATGGGACTTCATCCTTATTGCTCATGACCCCGGCAATGTCGAGATGAGCCCAATGATCAGCTGTCACAAACTCTCTCAGAAAGGCTGCAGCGGTGCAGGCGCCACCTGAACTGTGAGGTCACAGACCAGTTCAGTGTCATGGCAACCAAAAACAAGCATGGTAAACACTACAGATTACAGATAACAAATACAGTGCTAATCATAAGCTTGGGGTTGGGTAAGATTTTATAATCTTTTTAAAAGTCTCTTATGCCTACCAAGGGTGCATTTATTTGATTGTAAATACAGTGATATTGTGAAATTATAATGTAAAGATGTGTTTTAAATTAATTTAATTCCTGTGATGGCAAAGCGGAATTTTCAGCATCATTACTCCAGTCTTCAATAGGGGTGCGCCGATCCGATACTCAGTATTGCTCCGATACTACCAATATTTGCCGGATCGGGTATCGCCAGACGAGACCATCCAAATCCAATCCGATATTGTAGCCTACTAATGTTATTGTTATACAACACAAAAGGCACAAAAACATTATAAAGCACTATAATGTTTTCGTGTACTATATTCCAAGTTTTCTGAAGCCATTACGTATAGTTTAATGTGAGGTACAGATTTAAATCGTTAGTGCTTCCCTCCGCTGCGACTGTCATTCATTCTCCATTCAGCACTCAAAGAGCGCGTCGTCGCGCTCGGGTAAAACAGTCAACACGATGAAACTCTCTCCAAGATGAGTCAATGTTCCTATTATTATACTGTAGATCTGTAGATAAAGGTCTATGGTTTGCATAAAAGGACTTTAACGTGCTGGAGTTTCACATGTTACTTTCTACCGGGTGTCTGTTAGATCACAACACAACAGTGATCACAACACTGGAGTATAGAGCGATATAATTGCTCTTCACGCGCACATTAAATGAAATTTAAAACTGTTAAAAGCCTCAAACTAATGAATAAATAAAGAAATATATTTATATCTTACTTTTGTGCTTTGAACTTTTCAATGCGAAGTGCTGCGCGCCGTGACTCCATGTTGCTTCAAACACATCATTCTGCGCACGGGATGCGCATAAGGTTTCGTGCCGCTCTTAATTGGGCCTTTCATATTACAATACTTTTGCGCAATGGCAGTTTATTGATAGCCTTATTTGTTGCGCTTAAAAAAAAAAGTTGCGCTTAAAATTTTAAAATAAATGTCTTTTAATTATATAGTATACATTTTATCTGTATTGTTTTACAAAGTAAGGAAAATAATGTTTAAGTCAAACTTTGATGCCTTTAACAAAAAAATAATCACAGTCTCTTCCCCACAGTGAGGCATACAGATACAGTTTATTAGGTAATTTGTTTTTTTAATTATTATTTTAGCATTGGATCGGAATCGGCCAATACTGAGTCCCAGGTATCGGAGGCAAAAAAGGCAGGTCGTGCCACCCCTAGTCTTCAATGTAACATGATCCTTCAGAAATCATTCTAATATTTGTTGCTCAAGAAAATATTTTATGTTATTATAACAATTGAAAATAGTTGTGCTATTATTTTTGTGGAACCCATGATTTTTCAGGATTCTTTGAAGTTCAAAAGAACAGTAATTATTTGAAATAATATATTTTTAAAGTCTCTTTTGATCAATTTAATGCATCCTTGCTGAATAAAACTATTAATTTCTTAATAGCACATGTAATAACGAAAATAATTTAATACGTAAATGTAATGTAGACATGTAAGCAGGAAGTTGGGTCATATCGAAGAACTTTAGTGCATCCAAAAGCATATATGGTCTGAGTATGTACAGCATTTGATAAGAATTTCTCGACCATTATAAATTAATTATATGCGCTACAAAGTATGTATGTGTAATATGAATACAATATGGACATGCTTTATTTACCATGTTGGTAAACATTTGGATGTTTGGACTTTTTTTTAAATATCCAAAACCTTTAGTTCACATTACACCCCAGTAAAACCATGATCTCCTACTTGCTATTGCTAGCTGATGGCCGGTGGAATTAGAGGGAGGGAACATATGAAAAAGATTGAAACCGTGTGAAGTAGCATTAATGAGTGTGCATGAGTGCATATGTACCGGCTGTATTTTCCAACGTTATTCAGATCTGCCAGGGCACTGTCTGTTATTTGTCTGGTGTAGTGCTGAAACAGTGGCATCCTCCACACCCTGTCACCAGTAACAATGCTTGCCTGGGAGGACACAAAGATTACATTATATGAACACATCAGTTTACCCAAAGCCTTACAAACTGAAAGAAATTATGGCAGTGATTATTGAAGTTTTATTCAAATCATTTTGACAATCACATTCGAGTGACGTCGCTCATTACCTTATGCAGCCGCTCCCACAGCCAATCAGAGTTGGTAAAGACACCTGTAGCAGCAGAACCTAAGGCCACATCCATAGCACCTGCCAGAGGAACGAAGACAGAGAGAAATCCTTAATACGATTACATGTGTACTTAAAAAAGCACAAATGTGAATACAGTGTGCATGTCTGTACCTGTAAGTGTAGCCGCATTGATGATTGCTCTAGGATTGAAACTATGAGCATAACACAGAGCATCAGCTAAAATCAGTCTGCCCTCTGCATCGGTGTTGTCAACCTACCAAAGAAATACATTTCTTGCTCAGCATTTCTTTGGGCATTTGAGCAGAAACACCATCTAATGTAAGACAGTTAGGCTTTTTGTTAAAAATGATTAGGCTATTTATTACAGATAAATTTTAGCAGAAATGCTCTTTGATGGCATTTCATTTTACAAAGTTAATAAACTAAAAAAACAACAATTTACTGTAAATATTTAGGCAAAGTATGCCAAGATTATTGCCATTTAATATAAACCTTTGTTTTCTACATAAGTACTACTAAAAAATAAAATCTTAATGACCCCAAAATGTTATTCAGCAAGGATGGATTAAATTGAACAAAAGTCACTGTAAACTCTTCACTTGCAATGTTACAAATATATATATATAAAAAAAAAAAGTTATTTTGAATTTGCGATTCATTGAAATATATTTCAAGATTTTTCAACAAACTCTGTTTTCAACATCGATAATAAAATTTAAAAAAATCTTTTAGATTGATTTCTGAAGGATCATTTCAAATTCTACTTCAAAAATTTAGCCATCACAGGAATACATTACATTTAAAATAAATCAATTAAAATGGAAAACAGTTGTTTTAAACTGTAATAATAATATTTCACAGTATTTATGTTTTTTTGATCAAATAAATGCAGCCTTGTTGAGCACTAGAGACTTCTTTCAAAACAATTTTTTTTTATTCTTACCGACCTTAATTCTTTATCTTATCTAATTCTTTATTAATTTGATCATAAACTCAATATTGTATTTTTGTTTAATTTGATTGAAATAATACAACATTTAGCAGACACACTGTTGAAGTGCATGTGTGAGTGGAGAATACCTGAATGGTTTTGCCATTTTTGGCACGGACAACATCACCAGGTTTGTTTGCTTTTCCACTAGGCATGTTTTCACAGAGTGGTGCCAAACCTGAAACAGGGAAGGCGAGATTAGTTTGTGTGTGAACAGTTATGAAAAAGCAGATGCTAAAGCATAGTGTCTCGTGCAGTGGACAGACCGATGATATTGATCGGAAGATTCAGAGCGGCTGCAGTCACAATAGCAGAACACACAGTGGCTGCTCCACCCATATCTGCTCTCATGGCATCCATGCCTGACGAAGGCTTCAGAGAGATTCCACCACTGGAAATGTATGGACACACAAGTTGTGTTGGTGTTTTGACAGATGCTACTGATGTTTTCAGGTTCTGTCCAGGTGCAGTTACCTGTCAAAGGTGATTCCTTTTCCCACCAGCACAAGAGGAGGCTGTGCAGAGTCTAAAGTGCCTTTGTAATGCAGCTCGAGAAAGATGGGGGGCTCCTCTGAGCCTTTAGACACACTGAGAAAAGCCCCCATATGCTCACTCTCAATCCAAGACTGAGGCCTTAAAAGGTGAGAGAAATATACACAGAAAAGTGATGTGTTAGGTCAAGTCACCTTCATTTATAAAGCGCTTAAAATTGTTTCAAAGCAGCTTTGCAGCTTTACAGTGATAACAGGAAATTAAAGTAACAGAGATTGTTTTGACTTTACAGCAGCTTTTAACAATAATGTTATTGTCCAGGTAAAGTTAGTTTTGATTGATTCACTTCCATTGCAAAGATCATTAGTTATTATCTTAGGGGCTGCTTACAGGACACCGTTCTTTTAGAAAACCCTTAATGCGCTCCGGCTCGCTTACCCGGAAAACAGTGCCTGGTGGCTCGAGAACGCAAACCTTGCAATAGGTTCCAAGGTGCAAGCGTAATTTTTTTTTAAAACGTTATCACCACCGTGTTACCGCTGACGGCGTGCACATGCGTATTACGCGTTTAGTCTATAGGTAGGCGCGTTTCAATATATATATATATATATATGCGTGTGTGTGTGTGTGCGTGCAGGCATGTTGTCTTTCTTTACAAATTGACCTCAACAAATTATTGTCTGGCCTTAATTCATAATACAGAATTTGTCAATTCCGCATATCCATGTGAACTGGAATCAATTAATGTCATTATTAATTACATATATTGCACAAATAATAGAATCATCAGTAATGAATAGGGTGATTGACTTTAAGAGGACCTATTATGCTTTTTCACATGTACAACTTTCTTTAGGGGGTCATGTTGCTGTTTGAGTATGAAAAAGGTCTGCAAAGTTACAAAAGCACAAACTCCACTCCAAAGGGATATATTCTGTATATCAGTAAGCACCGTTTCTGAACTTCCTAAAATGCCGCGACTGTAGTCTTGAGTTTTCTTTCGGGAACATACACATCACAATATCTCTCATTTAAATAATTACTCCCCAAGGCATACGCAAAATAAAAAGGGCCTGGTTGAGTTGCATTAGTAGTGTGTTGAAACTCACAGTTATGGTACATCTCTCTGCCCCTCTGCCTCTCACACACTCACACTCACACACTCACACTCACACACTCACACACACACACCCGGGGCCGCCCTTCCACTCACGTCACTTTTTAAATCCCCTACAGCGCAAAACATTAGTCCCGCAAACGCGGCGCCGAGGAGTTTGTATTAGAGCCCGACCGATATATCGGCGGGCCGATATTATCGGCCGATTTTAGGCATTTTCCTAACAATCGGTATCGGCATTTATAATGGCCGATAAATGAATATTTTAAAAAATGCGGGTACGGTGATTCATGTAAGGGTGGCGCTGCCAATAAAGCACCTAAAACTGTCACAAGAACTGGCAAAAATAATGATTATGAATACAACAAATATAGCAAGGAGACATTTTAATTGTTTATTAATAAACAAGTGTTTTCAGTCAGTGTCAGCCAAAGATGAAGTTGACGATGCTGACTCGCGATCTTCAGTGAGCGCGCGCCAGAGAGAAATGCAAATTTCATACGATTACATGAGTCTGTCTATCTTTCGTTTTGAATTGTTCTGTTTAAAAGTAGACATTTCAATATAGATATATTTCAATTCTCAGGTCTATACGCTGAGTTTCGGTTCATGAGACGAGCTCCAGTTCACCCGCAGGCGCCTCCGTGTCGAGATTATCTATCATCTGCTAAATTTACTTCTTATAAATTAAATCCAGGCAAATGGCTGATGAAACATTGATTAAAATTAAGATACAATTAATACAAAACGAAATTCACTTTGAAACGAAAGGTTTTGTGCTTTCTGTTTGATGTCTATGTGAAAGTTTCAAAGCATTAGTGCCGCTTTCAGAGCGCTCACGTCCGTAGTGCTGAACTGTCGCGTCTGTAACATTGTTTTTTCCTCATAAATGCAAACACGAAAAATAAAATAAAATAAAATAAAATGAATATTT
The DNA here is from genome assembly GCF_051911475.1 of Siphateles boraxobius. Taxonomy (NCBI): domain Eukaryota; kingdom Metazoa; phylum Chordata; class Actinopteri; order Cypriniformes; family Leuciscidae; genus Siphateles; species Siphateles boraxobius. The sequence continues at coordinate 4,589,172 of NW_027508721.1, read as the reverse complement.
TATGTAGCCTGTGGAGACTGAGAGCCAACCCTTCTTCATCCGGTGGTTAGTAGCCTACTTGTGATTTGCGCAGTGTAATTCACAGAATTGATTTCTCTGCTACAAGCCTCTGTCACGTATTGTGTGAGCTTGTGACTATTGCAAGCGCGCAGCTGAGAAGTCCTGATTATATTGTCTGCTATATTTAGGCCGCCTTCTTATTTATTAAGGCAATTGGTTGATGAAACATTGATTAAAATGCGTGGCGCGAGCGATCTCCGACAGTAAACTGATTCTGCTTTGTCTAGGGTAAACAGCTGTTGCGACGCGAGCCGTAACGGCCGCGTCCGGTGTAGACACAGTGTTAAAGCTCATTCTGCCTGATAACGCTACGTTACAACATCAAGCAATATTCCAAAAATGTATATAATTATAACACTTTATATAGGGCCATTTTGCTTTAAGAGTAGCCTAGTTTCACGTTTAGTACATTTTGCTTACTATTTATTTAAAATAGTATAAAAGTACTGTACATATGTAATTAAAAACGTTTTCATTATGATATTATTAATTTTACTTTAGTAAAAAGATCTGAGTTCTTCCTCCACTGGTAGAGATTAGAGGAATTAAGAGTAAAAATAGAAGATAATAAGGTTTTGTCAGTGACACTTTTTATATAAGTTATGACTAAATTAAAAGACAAAGTCGTCGTTAGTGAAGATTATGCAACAGTATTTAGAATATAATATAATATAATATAATATAATATAACATGCAATGCAAACTAGTTTGGTTACAGCTCAGCTGTATAATTCTCATTCTATCATTCCCCCTGCCTCCATTACATATCTGTGTGACACAAGTGTTTGATTACCACATTTGAGTGATCATTGCAAAACGTGTTTATAAAATATATTTATTCTGTTTATAGCTACTGTGTAAAGTACCCATCAAAAGTTTGTACACACCAATAGGAAAGTGTCCAAACTTTTGACTGGTATACTGTACTATAATACACATAAATAATATTGCTATACTGTATTATAATATACACATAAATAATATCGGCCGATATATCGGTATCGGGCTTTTTTTACTCCCTAATATCGGTATCGGCATCGGCCCCCAAAAATCCATATCGGTCGGGCTCTAGTTTGTATGTAATCGGAGGACAATTGGCTCCTTAAGTTTCTAAATGGTTTGGGTAACGTTACAAGGTGATCGCGTTGAAAATAAAGGCGTTAGTCTAGCGTTAGAAGCTCATTTGAAACATTGCTGCAGCTCATTTAAGAAAATGACAGTTCCGAAGAGACCCTGCTTTAGTTTGAGGTAGTGCTAACAATAATAAAGAAATTATTATCTGCTACCACTGAAATGTAGATGTAATGTATTTCCAAATCTAAGCCCATCTTATGCGGAATCTTTTGCGTAATAGACTGCAACACTATAAAACCAATGGATAAAACAGGCACCTTCAGAATGCGTAAAAGACGCACCGGCCAAGGCAGGTCTAACTCACTGTGTGCCTTCTAATAACGGACAGAACAAGTCGCGTTTTCAGGTGATACATAGATGATGTATTACTACTGTATTTAAGCACTGTATCACACAAGTTGCAACTTACATCTGTGTCATTCTTTTTGGTGAAATGGTCCCACACACTACTTTTCTTTGCAAGCTTCATCCTGTCATCTGCCCTGGCTCTAACCTCGAGTGTTTTAGCCTGTAGCCTTTACTTTTCGCAAACCTTGTGAGTGCCGAACCCAAACGCTGTGACCTCACGCCAAATGTTTTTATTGGTTTATTAAGTACAAACAGGCGAGTTATGAAAAATTTAGTGTGAGGGATTTGTTCACTTCACATAAAAATATATTGGAATGAGAAGGCTAACTGTAGTAGCATTTAGTCCACTGTCTTAATAGCCTAATTTAGAGATCACTTTTTTTTTTTAACCGACTACCGACAACTTTGATCGGTTAACGTTGATACGGTCAACCATCGGTCAAACAGTCATCGGTTAGCATCCCTACAACACACTGGTCCTAAACCTCACTCCCATCCGGGTCACGGCACCAAATGTAACCGGTCCAATTCAACCTGCTCAGAGCGGGATTCAAACGGCAGTCTCCGGCATGGGACGTGGGCACGCTAACAAGGATGCTAAAGACTGCAGCTGCTAGCGTCAGTCGCTAGCAGGCCTCTTGAGGCCAGGGGAGTCAGATTTACACTTACAGCTCTTACTGGCCTATGACAGTTACACATAGTTCCAATGAGTATTCACAAACAGCATTGCAAAGTTGTGCGCTACAAAAATATATATAAATGCGAAAGATAAGGTGTTTTTGAACATTGAAGCACGAAAAACCTATTCTAGTAGACCCCAAAAATAAAAATAAATACTTTGTTAAAGGGAAAAATAGGTCCCCTTAAATGAACTTTGACATCTACCTCTTGTGGACAGTGACTCTATGAGCAAAAGGTGACAGTTTCTGCTCTATAGTGTTTGCGAACACCGTGGGAGTGATGTGATTGGCTGGAGCTTCCATCAGCTGTCTGGCCAGGTTCTGCCCATCCCCATACAGGACACCTTTCTTCCATGCTGAATCCACACTGCTAAGGAACAAGACAGAAATGAACTTACAAGAAGGAAGATAAAGTGTCAGATTTCTTATTATGAGTGTAAGGTGCACTCTGTGTGAGGATTTATTAAAATGTAATAAATTTCCCTAGAAACAGAATACATTAATCTGTTTAGTATACCTCCCATGTGGTTGGGTTGTGACACGGACCTTCTTCTTGGTCTTCAGCTCATCATACTCAAAAAGCCCGAGCACAGCGCCCTCTGCAGCTGACTGTCCGTCTCCACAAGTGTCCACCTCGACATGAGCTACCTCCAGATCCTGAAGCTGCCTGCAGCCCACTGTACAAACACAGGCAGACATATTAGGAACATTTTAAATAGGGCATTAAAAGCCATGTTCTCACTTTACAACACATGCATTGTGGAGATCTGAACACACACACAAAAAAAAAAACATGCTGTGATCACAATATTAAGAAATTATAATTTCGTAAGAAACTTAAGCCTATTTGGGACCATTTAAATATATGCATTAACCTCAGTGTATCCAAACATTTTACAATTGATTGCTTCTTGTAAATTCCAATTTCCTCAAGTATTAAAGGCAGTACAACAAATACTGCCATGACGTACCATTTAATTGTAAAATATGCATTTATACATTAGATTTCAGTAACGAAAAATAAGATTTTTTTTGCTGCAAAAATGGAGAGCAAGATGAGCATTCTTCAAAAATCATTCATTCTTAATTTTCATTAAGCTTAAATTATTATTTTTTTCTTGTTATTTTGGGAGGAAATATTACTGAGACCATTCACCCAAACACATCAATGGCACTTACCTGACACAGCTGCACGAATGCTTTCCTTACAGTTGTCCCAGTTTTCGTTTCCACACACACCTGTTCCGCTTTTACCCAGGCCAACTACAACTACACTTGGGAAGTCCTTTAAAATAAAAAGACTTGTGTGAGAATTGACTGATAAATTAATCTTGACATTACGCATCTGAAAAGGCAGCCAAAAACATGTAGAAGTGAGTTCACACCTGATGTAAACCATAGAAAATCCGACTCTTCCCTTTCTTCAGAGGAGGTCCAGATCTACAGAGCCGAGAGGGAGAAATGAGTGAGCATGTGAAATAATGGATCGTGCAGAAAAGCGAATGGACGGTCCAGTAGGAACGCAAAAATCAAATGAGTAACTTACACCGACAGCATTTCTGACAGTTTTCCTGAGACGGTCCTGTCAAATGACGCTGCAGCCTCCGTGAAATGTACCCCGTCATTGTCTGACTGTTTCTCATACACGCCTAGAACTAAGCCCTGAATAAACCCATTCACACACAACAATAAAAGCAAAACAAATCGCTTGTTAGTGACCTCCATACAGAAAGAGACATTTAGCTGACAAGCCAAGTTATGAAACTTACTTTTCTTGTGCTGGAAGTGATATTAGAGTCCGAAAACAGTCTACAGTTGTGTCTTCGGATTGCAGTAAGCAACACCCTTCTGAATGGTATCAACATCGTCTCTAAATGGATAAAAACGGACTCAACCGTTTTTCAAGAGGTAATTCTTCGAAAGCTTTACACGTGACATTGGAAGGTTGAGAATCGCGCATAGTCGCAGCTAATGACGTCAACAAAAGACGACGTTTTATTACAAAAATATAAGTCCTATTAATTGGCCTTAATTTAAGGGTCTGCAATATCTATGGAAGCTTGTTGTCGCCACTAAATAAAAATTAAAATAAGTTTTTTTTAACGCAATTGGGAGTTTACATCTCGCAAATCTGACTCTCTCTTTTTTTCTCGACAGTGAGATATAAACTCGCAATTTTGTGAATTATTTTTTCCCTCAGAATTGCGAGATATAAACTCCAAATTGAGGGGGGAAAGGCAGAATTTTGAGTTAAAAAGTCGGGGTTGTTGGGAAACAGCTGTATAAGGCCGAAATAATCAATATTAATTATCAAAGAGCACAGTAAAATGTAAAAAAAAAAAATCATTGACAATACAATGCAAAAACACTAACACATTAGATCTTATCAAACATTGCATTTTATTCCACTTTACTGAACCTTTTAAATATAGGTAATGGCAAATACAATGCTGTCAAAAGGTATCAAAGGTACCAACGTAATGCACACTGTCAAAGGATAAGTATTTGCACTAGTAGCTTGGCAAAGCCCCTGTTCTGCGCGTATTCCTTGCACTTGATTTTGCAAGTGAACTAAGGCCCGCGTGCGCTTCTGGCGTAGGCTACTGCGCATGTCATTGACTGCGCGTAGGCCTGGCTTTAAATGTTTTCATTCTGTTCGCTACCGATATCGGGCTCTTGTCACCGCCGATCGAAGGTAAAAGAAAAAGTAAAGAGGTACGAAGTCTAAACTGCGAATGTATATAGCGTTACGAGCTCGAACTTAACTTGCACTTTGAAAGTGTGCTTATTTTGTGGTCATCAGGACTCAGGAGGAGCTTCCGTTACGCCTTGCGTACCACTAGGCCCGCTGACCCACATTCGCGAGACCGCTCGAGGAAGTGCGCGTATGAAATTAAGCATTGTATTTTTACACTACATTATTATTGCACCGTGATTATTCATCGCAGCGCTGCATTGTGATCTCGGGACCGAAGGAGCTTAGATCTGACCAGGCACCTGTGTGGATGTGCGAGTGTGTTTTTCGGTAGGTACCAAATGTACTTATGTTGTTGATGAAGACGGTAGTTCCGTGGTGCATACACTGTTGTGCAGGAAAACCCAGACAAAGTATAATATTTTGTTAAAAAAAGTCTTAAAAAGTAGCACTATCTCTTATCTAAGTGTATGTCACTTTAAAATACACTGACGTGCCATTTAATTTTTCAACGTTTGGTTTCGTTTGGATGTTTTCTCTCAAAGTCAGTGTCCTTGTTATGAAGGTTTGAGTGATGTATGAATGATTGACATGTTTATTATAACAGCTTTTGCAATTTACATAATTATTGGGTTGAACCGGAATGATGAGCTGAATGTTAGAGGTTTGAGATGCCTTTCATAACTGCATGCTTTAAAATCCACTTCATTAGACGCTTTTAAACTATGTAATAAATTGTGTGACTTTTGAATAGCAATCGAAAATGTACTACTAACAAGTATGATTATATCCTCTCTAACATGTTTTTAATGTTGAGTAAGCAGTCGTGTGACCTCCAGTGCCATGTCCATCAATTAACATTTCACCTCTGAGTGACCAAACAGATTCACAGGGAGAAACAGTAGGCTATTAAACTAAACTGTTAATTTGTCATTCAGTTATCTTCTGATTTGTGTGTCTGCCACAGACTTTCACATTGGCAGGCCCTCTTCTTCAATGTCTTCCCAACGCGTCAGGGTGTTTTTAATCCCAGACTGATCCATGAGACGGCGTTATCATGAGTTCCAGAGACAGGTAAAGCAGAAACCGTATTCACTTACGTACACTGCCTTTCAAAAGTTTGGACTTTTGAAAGACCTTTGAAAGAAGTCTCTACTCACCAAGGCTGTATGTGCTCCGCACAATAAAAACAGTAATACAATCCCAAACTTTTGAACCGTAGCGTACTTCTTCAAAAATATGAACTCTTTAATATAGTACAACAGAAAATATGTTTGGATTTTTATTTGTATAAATTCATGTATGCATATGTTGACATCCTGCTTATTAAAATATAGTAATTTAACACATTTTATTCACACTTGAATTTTCAGCGTCTGCGTTCTGCGCTTACATTTTAAAGAAAGTACTGTATGTTTGGCTTGACTAATTTGTATTCTTGAGTCCATCCTCAAAAGTCTATTTTTAGTCTATTCTCTCCATTTTATAACATAGACATCTGTGGAGTCTAGTGGTGTTCTGAAATTATTTGATAGTATTTTTTTTACATTAAATATGTAATGTTCTATTTATTATCTATCTATCTATCTATTTTTAAAGGGACATTAAGTATGAATTACTCCCATCTAGCAGTGAAATTGTATTTTGCATTCAAACGAATTGTGCTCTCCAGCGCCTCAAGTTTTCAAATGCGTGTTGCATCTACGGTAGCCGTTATGTACCAAAAAGCTATGACAGGATGTCTTCTAATAGCACTTCGTTGAGTTTTCCTTCGGGTGAACAGGTTTATTTCTTCAAACAAACTTCAAATTGACACAACGAACAAACAAATGTTACAGTATGAAGTAATGAGTGTCAAAGACATGAACTATTGTAATTAGTAGTTATGCCTTGTTTACTCGTTATATTTTTCTGAAGTATGTGCATTGTTAGATATCATCATCAGATGATTCAACAGTAGGGAGAGGAAGAAGTAGAGGTAGAGGAAGAGGACAGAGAGGCAGCGGATCAGTGGGATATAGGCGAGGAGGTGGACGACGAGGAAGAGGAGGAGAGTGAGAGTCAATACAACGACGACAAAGATGCCCGGCAGCTACAAGAGCTACATACAGAATTTATGCGTCTGTATTATTCAATGTGAGGTCACAGTATAAATGATAAATAACAGAAAATGTCAGATAACATAAAACTTGAAGTTGACTTAGCTATGCAAACAATGCAAGAACAATCATATGCTCTATTAAAATATATTTGTATCGAATTTCTAGCTTACAAAAGTAAACTTACAAACTTTTTTTAGCTCCTTCTCTTCTTTACTCAATAGCTGCTATTCATCAAAGAGCCTGTTTAACTTTTAACTGTAAATGTTCTTCTGTCTATATAAGTTAATAAAGTAAACAAACAAAAAAAACTTGTAATTAAGACCGTAACATTGAGTTACCTGGCGAGGAGAAAGCAGGACTTCAGCGTCTCTTTTGTATTCTTTCTCCTGCATTAGCTCTTTCCACCGGGAAAAAGCAATCCCGACATTCACTCGTGTTTTTTGTATCTTCCAGTCACGTTTCCTTTTACGATCATTTTTGGTCTGTTTTGGCGTAGAGGATTTCTTATCCAGTGGCTCGGCATAGGTATGGTCCGCCATTAAAAATAAAAGTGACAAGCGACTCTCACTGCTCTGCTCCTCCGTTTCTGCTGCTTTCAGTTACGTGACGCTGGCTCTGAACGAAAACGCGTTGTGGAAACGCGTTGGTGTACTTTTTGTCCCTCTCTGGTATTATAGTTTTTCAAGATGGCGGAACTACATGGAAGCCTCCGTGGACTTACCCGTCCCATGTATATAAATATCATAAATTCTTCGTTTATGAGGATAAATCAGATAATTGGCAGAGGTATTTGTACACCATTGGGGACATATTTATGAATAAAAATATTGATTATAAATTACCTAAAAATTTACTTATAGTCCCTTTAAGCATTTTCCACATCTATTCCAAAATAATATCTAAGAGCACTAACAATTTAAAATAAAAATCCTTACAATTACAATAGGGTTTCAGCACTTCGTACTTGAACCCCTAATTTTATTTGTGAACTAATGTTCAGTGGTTCTTTTTAATAGTAAACTTACAGTCAACATGTTTTCAGGCCATTTCAACATTCATTTTGATGTGACATAAAGCAATGATATCTAAGTGGCTGAGTTGTTTACTTTTTAACTAGTCTTCATGCAGACCAATTTGTGAACGCGCACAAAAACAAGAGGTGGTATTTATCGCAAGAACCAATCATATCTCGATGGAGGCTTTAAATTGAGATTTACAGAAAATAAAAATGGTTTTCTATCAGACAGAGAATAAATGTTTATTTTTCCCTGTTTTAGGGATGATGCCAGTGTTTTTGATGGGCTGATGGATGATGATGAGAAAGATAAGGCGAAACGGTGAGTTTAATTGCAGATTTTGGTTGTTCTTCTGTTTTATAACTTGAAATATTATCATAATAGAAATGGGTATAAACATCATGTACATCAAATAGTTGTCATGTTGATGGACTACTATTAAGCACTACTAAGTTGTTAACAACCACTTGCTTAACCAACACAAAATAGGTGTCGTTTTAAAGCTTAGAAGCTTGGCTTTACAATGAATAAATGGAATATGACTAGAGGTCGACCGATTCATTGGTTTTGCCGATATATATCGGTACCGATAGTTGATTGGTGGAACGGCAAAAATCCATACCGATAGTTTTTCCGGGTTGCGTCCGTTGCTGGAGCGGCTAAGACTATGCTGTCATTACACAGTACAAGAGTGCTGAGAAGAGACTGCTGGCATTATACAGAGCGAGAGCGGCCTCTAGAGGACAAATAACAAACTATCACTGGCGATTCGAGTTGTTTATTTTAACACGTGAGGCTGCTCGAAGAGCGCTGACACTTCAGACGCGCATTTAAAACACAGACAGTGAAACAGTATGAATACAGAACACTGAAGTACATATTGCCATATCATTATTAAGTAATTAATTGATTGACTCTGCATTAGCAGAGAAAGAACAGCAGTGTGATTGCCATCGAGGCTGAGAGGACTAACATTAGTAGCGGCAACCTCAAACGGTTAAAACAATGTGACAAAAACACACGCAAACCTGATCCTAACGTTTAATTAGTCAGCGAAGTTCAATATTTGAAGCTACTGACGTGATTGCTTTCTCAACATTGATATGTTCATGTAGCTGAAGAAACATAAATCAGAAACGTATTCGATTTCAGTTTTTTTTTTTTTATCACTACAATACATATTGTTATTTTTATATCATCAAGTGTTCTAAAATAGAAGCAAATAAAGTGAGAGACTATACATGTAATATAGGTCTACATTTATGTCATTTTAATGCTCTGGCCTTTGCAGATATTTAAAGATTGCCATTTTTAAGCATGACTCTTTGGATTTATATGAAGTGGTGACACTTTACAGTAAGATTCCATTTTTAACATTAACTGATGGTTAATAAATGTAAAAAATAATTACATTTCAAAACACTTTATTTGTCTCCTAGGGGTAGAAGTATTGTTCATTGTTAGTTTGTTAATTTCAACATTTACTAATAGCCTACATTTAAAGGTACGATTGTATTGCTCAGATATTAATACATGCTGAAGAAATGTATATCGCATAATAGTTCATGAAAGCTAGCTAATACATCCTTGTTAACAAATGGGACTTGCACAGTGTTACCTATGAAATTTCCATATGTTTCTAGGTTATAGTTAAAGACACACATAATTGGCTTGTAATATTTTAATGTTTAAATTATTTTCTGTAGAATTCATTCTGTAGAACTTCTCATTTGAATATATTCCTATTTATATATTTATTTAATTTAGCACATTTCAGTTCAGCACTGTTTTACTTGGAGTGTTATGTTTTTTTTATTTTTATCCAGTATCCATTTAAAAAAATATCGGTTGATTAATCGGTTATTGGCAAGTATGGTAAAACCCACTTATCGGTATCGGTAAAATACACTATCGGTCAACCTCTAAATATAACCATCACTAAACAAGTGCTTTTAAACTTGATGATATTAAAAGTGCTTTTATTTTCATAGTGAATAAATAATCTGTAAAATCATAGTAGCCTACATAACAGATAGTCTTGTCATATATCTTTGAAAAGGTCCCAACTAGCAGAATACAAGCAGCATATTTGATTCAGTTAGAGGCCAAAATTTATCAAGTATTTGTATGAAAAATCACCACCGTGTAAACACATGACGCTTTTGCGCCATGTTTTGGTTTGTAACTTAGTGAAATATTAGTATACCATAGTAGATTGCATATGTTTATTTTGGGCAGGTGGTTTCGAACGAGCCCGAATTCAACATAAGACAATACGTAGATCACAGAGTGACATGACTTGTTTCTTTGCTAAAGCTATAGGACTTCCGGGATCTGATCGCGTCGGGATCATGACGCAGTGTATTTCTGGATCCAGGATCTCATTACTTGTTACTTATTCTATGTAATTTTATTGTGGTGTTACACAAGTAAATAGGTCTTATGTTCAGTAAAATCACTTGTTTGGAAGGTTTTTGTGACCTTTGGTTAATTATGTTTAGAAATAAATGGCTAGCCTATTTAATCCATTGCATGGCTTGAAGACATTAATACGCTTAGAATATGTAACTACAACACGCTCCCTTCATTTTTTCCTCGTGTGTCTGCTGCACATGTTTTGCGCATGAGCCGCAGGCAACTCAAAACTACGCGCACTAATGATGACCTTGCTTAATCGATTGATAATTAATCATCATCTCTAGTCTGAAGTGAATCATTTTTTACTGGGTTGGGTGGTTCTTAACCATTTCACAGCCTTGTCTTATGCTTTGTTGCTTTATTATCTTTATTATATCTCTACTGTCACAGAGTTTCGAGAAATAAGTCAGAGAAGAAAAGGCGAGACCAGTTCAATGTTCTCATTAAAGAACTTGGCACCATGTTGCCTGGAATCACACGCAAGATGGACAAATCTACAATATTGCAGAAAAGCATAGACTACCTGTGCAAGCAAAAAGGTGAGGCAAAAAAAAGGAATTCAAGTTCTAGACAGAACAACATGGGGATTTGTTGTTTGCAGTGCTCTGGACTTATTACAGATCTGTGTTATTGTTTTGACATGCGCATTACAGATGTGTGTGTAATCGGTTATAGTGTTCAACTGCTGCAAAAAAACAACAACTAAAAAATAGACAAATACATAATGCCATTTGATTTACATCTAAGTGGAATGCTTTATCACGTTTATCACAGCCATAATTTATTCATAATTAATTGATTAATTAATAATCAATACAATTCTACTACTATACTATTCATTCAATTTCTGAAGATTGTGTGTTGTGAGCTTTATGCAAATGTTCTGTATGCATGGAATACTTGGATGACCTACAAAAATGCCAAAAGGGTTCAGTATAAAACAGATCATACTGCACAGAATCCCAAAGGGGAACTTGGCAACTCTAGCAGTTTCTCCGCTGATTTTCACTTTTGTTGTCGCATGTTTTATCAACGAGCTCCCGCTACAGCTGTGGGGCGTATATTTCACAAAACTCTCGTAAAAAAAAACTCACTTGCGGCACCCTCCCCCCCCTTTTCTACCGTTGCTTATGTGCATTTGTTATTATCGGAGCAGGACAAATTAATCGTGTGGAGCTATGTCTACCGAGGTGGGTAATACATGTATACACATTGAGGGAGGCGTGTGTTAATGTCGAATTGCCGTTAAACAGTCTGTGGTTCTCACTTCTCACAAGACTTCCTATTTCCAACTTTCCAGGACGTTAGTCCCCATGTTGCAAGTTTGGTTTTCCACCTGGGAACACTAAGGGGAGCGGGGAAAGTTACCATTTTCACTGAAACTGGTTATTTAACCATCCAAATGATTTCTAAACGGTTTTATTAGTTTGAAATAGTTGCCAAGTTCCCCTTTAACCTTCCATTCTAGATTCACAGTTATATCACCACTGATTTTTAACATCTTCCACACTACAGTTAAATATTCTTTTTAATTTTTGTGATAACTGGACTTTAATCGTGAATAATAATAATAACAATATGCAGTGTAATAAGGTCCTGTGACAACAAAGCTGCATACTACTATAGTGTTTTCTGCACCACTGCTCTATCTATTGTGCAAATAAAATGGAAATTATATTCAATGGAAATTTGACAAAAAGGCATAACTTACTGTAGGAAGCGCTTTACTTTTTATTATTTAGTACATAATATATAGTTCGCTAAAGCTATTTTGCTATACTAGAATTCCACCTAGAACTGTAATGAAAAACACTAATACACTACCTTTAAAAATTTTGGGGTCAGTGCGATTTTTTTTATTTTTATTTTATTTTATTTTTTTAGAAATTAATACTTTTATTCAGCAAGGGTGCATTAAATTGGTCAATTTAATACATTTTATTATTTTACAAAAGATTTTTATTTCAAATATGCTGTTCTTTTCAAATAAAGCATCCTGAAAGAAAATCAGTGTTTCCACAAAAACGTCTCGGTTACTGACGTAACCTCGTTTCCCTGAGAGTAGGGAACGAGTATTTCATAAGTAGCTTATGCTATGAGAGAACTCCTTTTCTCGTGAATATTGAAGCCACATTTTTAAAACGCAGTGCAGCTGTACAGCAGACATACAGCTGAGAACCTTAGCTTGCTCATTGGCTGTGCTGCAGCAACTGCACAAACCTATGGGGAGTCGGCTAGGCTGGCGAACCAATCAGGACGATTCGCGCCCTCGTGCGTCAGAGCCTGTCAGAATGGGCGTGGCTTATAGCTATAAAAAACCCCATTTCGCCATTCAGGTTAAATTGACTGAAGCGATCCCCTCATCAAAGCACAGTAGCATGGCGAGTTGCGGAATACTCGTTCCCTACTCTCAGGGAACCGAGGTTACGTTAGTAACCGAGACGTTCCCTTTCGTGAGGTCTCACGTATTGCGTAAGTAGCTTACGCTATGGGAACCCCTTTCAAAACGTAGTGCGTGCTTTAAAAAAACATTGCCCCATACTATAGCCTAGGGCCAAGCGCCCGAAGAGTAGAGTAAAGAGTAAAGTTATGAGTCCTAATATCGGCCAGATCAGTAATGAGCCACATATAGGAAAAGAATAGGAATGGGCCTTATAAAGGGCCATTCTCCTTCTTATATGGTTTATAGAACCGTAGTTCATGTTTACCCAGGACCAGACAGACGTCGGGCCTTATAATTGTGCAAATGTGCTTAACACTTTATTCATACAAAAAAGAACCCTCGCTTGCAAAGCGTGAACTTCAATATTATAAAACCACATAAATCTGGACGTGAGGCCCAGCCTGCCGCCGCACAAATATCTTCAATTGTAATTCCACTCGACCGTGCCTATCCTGGAATGAGCTTTGATGTCTATGGGACAACGCAGGCCCTTAGACTCATAAGCCAGCGAGATAGCATCAACTATTCAGCTTGACAGTCTTTGCTTCGTGACCGCAAAACCTCTGGTGCGGCCTCCGAAACATACGAAGAGCTGTTCTGACTGCCTGAAGGGGGCAGAACGCTCCAAACAGACTCTGAGAGCCCTCACAGGGCAGAGTAGGTTCGCGTCTCTTTCGCCTTCTGATGAAGGAAGAGCTGACAGCGAAATGACCTGCTCTCTGAACGGAGTCGAGAGCACTTTAGGAACATAAGGATTGGCTTAAGGATGAATCTGAAGTCATTGGGCCCGAATTCAAGGCAGGAAGCGCTTACTGAGAGTCCTTGCAAATCACCCACTCGCTGTTCCCAGAAATGGTATACTCTGGCTGGTAGCGTTTTTTGAAGCATTGATCCTGAGACCTAGGCATTCTAGATGGCTGAGGAGCCAGGATCTGTGAGTTATTAACTGCGCCTCCGATTGGGCTATAACCAGCCAATAGTCGAGGTAGTGCAACACTTGCACTCGCAACACTGGCCCACATAGCTAGGGGTTAAATAAAGTCTGGGGATGGGCCGCTTTGTGATAGGGACCCGGCCGCCCAGTTGTTTTGTGATACTGTGTGAACAGTGCTTGCGTGCAGCGGTGCGTACTTCCTAGTGGGCACACGACCTACATTCATTACATTTCCAGCGCGAGCTGGGGGAAAACTGACACTGTGGGAACATTGTTTATGTGTAGGGGAGCATACTTCATAGTGGGCACACCATCCACATTTATTACATCTCCAGCGTGAGCAGGAGGGAAAACTGATACTGTGGGGACAGTGCTTATGTGCAGGGGTGCGTACTTTATAGTGGGCACACAGCCTACATTTATTACTAGGGATTGGACGATTACCGGTTTCACTATAAATCACGATAAACTGTACTGACGGTTAGTAATATCGTTAAATTCAATTATCATTAAAACCGTGTTTGATTATCGCGATTTTAATAACTCTCTATAAATCCTGTCCAGCCAGCAACTGTCTGACGCAGGCGCAATGTTGGGGTTTTTCTTTTTATTCGAGAAGGAATGGCGGAAGGCGGTGACCGTGTTCGGGAGATTTTTCAGCCTTTTAATAGGACCAAATCTGAGGTGGGGTCATATTTTGGCATTTACAAAAATCCTGAGGGAAACTTAATCGAGGATGGTCACTCTCTCTGCAGAACATGCACAAAAAAAGTCGCTGCAATAGGGGTAAACACTTAAAATCTGCCGAGCCGTCCTGTGTGACCATCATCCACTGTTGTAGCGAACGCAAGGCAAGTTAACTTTGATCTCAATACTAAAACTACGTCTGGGAAATAATTGGGCACACAATGTTGTTTTGAGTTTAAATATTTTATCTCACTCACTTGAGATAAACTTGTAGCTTCCACGAAGAAAAGTTTGCAGCAATAAGTGGCTTTGAGCCAAAGACGAACGAACAAGTTCAATCAAGACTATTAAGAGTGACATTTAAGAGATAATAATGTATATTCATTGTACACTTATAACACCGATTTTTTTTTTTTACCACATAATTACGGGGACATATTGAATAGAGATGAATGTCTCGATTCTTACCTGTTAAATCCATTTTGTACAGCGTAAAAAACTCGTCCAGACAAGATGATCACAACAATATTATCAAGTTCTGTAAACAATAAATAAACTCTGATTTCATTTTTAATACAATCAAAAACAGAGACGCAGGATGACAAGTTGTATTTGAATGAAATGAGAGCGCGTCCGTTGTGATATACATGGATGTGGGCTGAGTTATAATGCGTTGCTATTGACGACGGTCATTATAAGGAAGGAAATGCCACAGAATAGAATCTTGCTTTAAAAAGTGCAAAGAGCTGCTAGTTTTATTTGTTGTTTGTTGATTCTCAAATATAAAACTTGTTGAAATGTTTTCAGTGTGAGCATCAGTTCTTTTTTAACACTTTCATCTTGTTTTAACAAAACCGTGATAATATTGATAATCTATTTCGGTCACTATAATCGTGATATGAAATTTTCATACCGTCCCATCCCTATTTATTACAGACAGAAAGATCTCTTTTCGTGCTTTATTTTGGTCCCTGTAAAAACAGCGTTTGTTTACAGGTGTGCATGTTTTATAACAGACTCGTTTACTGCAATATTGACATTCCCAGCTGCCTGAACTAAAGAGGGGACTCTGAGATGTGTGAAAAGCTTTTTGGAGGTTGTTCCGGCCTCGGCGGGACTCAAACACTCTCTTTTCCTTCCTGTCACCGTGGCTAGGAAGGCTTCCGATGCTCCAGGTCCAACACAATCTTGGGTCAGGGTCCCCGTTGCTCTGGGAACGCTTCGTTGAGCGAGAGCGGTAGCGGACCTCAGTCGCTGGGCGGGACTGGGAGACCGGCGGCGCCCTCTTGTGGCGGCCCGAAGCAGAGCTGGATCGTTTATAGAGGAAGTGACGCATAGCCTGCGATGCTTTCTGAGCCTCGTCTGTGGTGCTGTGCAGGTCTCTAATACCCCTTTTCCACCAAAGCGTTTTGAGAGCCGGTTCGGAGCCGGTGCCTGCGCGCGAACCAGTTCTTTGTGTTTCGACAGCCAAAGAACCGGTTCTCGGCCAGGAAAACTGGTTCCAAAGCGGCACCAACTCTTTGCTGGACTAGAACCAGAGAACCGTTCTTTTACCACGTCATGCTTACGTCGGGGGCTGGGGGCGGGTTTAGATGTGTCCTAAACATCTTTTCTGACCGCAAAGCCAGGAGAAACATTTGCAGAAACACGATGTAGTCCGCCATTGTAATTGTTATGCTTGAAGTTGGCGCAAGCGTTTCTAGCTTTTTTTAAAAAAAATTGATTGAAAACATTATGTAAGCAAAGAAGAAAACAGTCACAAAATAGAACAAATAAACGGAGAGAAAAAAAAGACAAGGCAGGTGTACATAACTAATCAGAAACGATTACATATCAAAGGAAAAGATTAAAAGACTTACATATTTCAATTGTTTTTAAAGCCTTCTTGGTTCACGAGTTAGAGATAATCCCAAAGTAATGTTGTACTTGCAAGCGTTTCTAGCTGAGACGTAAAGCGACGTACACAGTGACGTAACGACGTCGTTCGTTGGGCGCTCTAGAAGTGGAAAAACAAACAGGTTCTGAGGAGGTTCGCAAGTTGAACCAACTCCGAACCAACTTTGAACCAGCACCAGTTCCGAACCCGTTCTTTTTTGGTGGAAAAGGGGTATAAAAGCTTCCAGTTCAGGTCCAGAAGTTTGGCCTGATAAACCTTGAGGACAGCCATGGTGTGATGCACCGACGCAGTTTGGCCAGCGGAGGCATAGGCTCGGCCAGCAAGAGCTGAAGTGGTGCTGCAAGGCTTCAACGCCTTAGCTTTCCATCCCACAGCGGTGGGTGAACAAAGGTGTGCGGCCACCGCCTCTTTGAGGGAAGGAAACGCTGAGTAAACAGGACCGGCGAGGGCGTTTCTCTGGGAGAGAGCGAGGCACACAGGGACTGGGCCGGCGTGTGCATACTCGTGTTCATCCGCTCTGGCGTCGTCTGTGTGCGCCGCTTTTTCTTGCGCAGCTCGATCAGAGGAAACGGTGGAGCAGGAGGTGCGGGGTCGTCGTGGGCGAAGGTGGCCAGAAGTTCCGCTGAAGGCTTTTCGACGGCGCCAAGGCTTCTCATCCAGAGGTCAGGGGGTGAAAACTTGAAGGAGATTAAATCTGAATTCTATGGCAAAATTGGGGCTTATATAGCTATAAGCCACGGCCATTCTGGCGGGCTCTGACGCGCACACGGGCTCGAAGCGTCCTGATTGGTTCACGCATCCTAGCCGACTTGCCATAGGTTCGTGCAGTTGCCGCAGCACAGCCAATGAGCAAGCTAAGGCGCTCAGCTGTATGTTTGCTGTACAGCGGCACTGCATTTTAAAAATTTGGCTTCAATATTCACGAGAAAAAGAGTTTTCCTTTAGCGTAAGCTACTTGCGCAATACGAGAGACCTCTCGAAAGGGAACCCAACAGAATTTTTCTTAAGCAGCAAATCAGCATAATAGAATGATTTCTGAAGGATTGTCTAAATTAAAAATTGAGTAATGGCTGCTGAAAATGTATCTTTGCCATTGTAATAATATTTAGCTATATTACTGTTTTACTGTATTTTTCATTGATAAAATGCAACTTTGGCGAGAAAAATTTTCATTTAAAATATTTCCGACCCAAATCTTTTTAAAGGTTGCGTAGTCTTCAATCAACTTAGACGTACATATCCTAGTAAAACTGGTTACAAGGAAGTGTTTGTGTTCACATACAGAAAATGCTGCACAATCTGAGTCGAGTGAGATCAAGCAGGATTGGAAACCCCCATTTCTTAGCAATGAGGAGTTTACACAGCTGATGCTAGAGGTGAGACCCTGCTTTGGGAAAAATGTGTGTTTGTGTTCTTTGTTTTGCCCTGATGTGAAAGATAGTTCCACTAATAGAATATGAGTGCATTCTCATTCATGTTTAATATTTACCATTTTTTATATATCACTTCTAGTTTAAATTTGTAGTTTAGATTTGGAGCTGTCTTAAGTAGTGTGCTTCTTTTTTTTTTTTAAGGCGCTGGATGGATTTTTCCTGGTGATGCTGACAGACGGCAACATAATTTACGTCTCGGAAGGTGTAACCTCTCTGCTTGAGCATCTGCCTGTAAGTGAGAGAGTATGTGTGTGTGTTTAGTTGTGTGAAGTCTATTTAAATATTGTCCTGGAATTGTTAGATTTTTGTATCAGTCATATGTTCATATATAATGGAGGTCGACTGATTCATCGGTTTTGCAGCTATATCGGTGCCGATAATTGATGGGTGGAACTATCGTTATTGGCAAAAATCCACACCGATCGTTTTTCCAGGTTGTGTCCGTTGCTGGAGCGACTGTGAAGGTGCAATGTCAGTACGAGAGCGTTGAGAAGAGACTGCTTGCATTATACAGAGCGAGAGCGGCCTCTAGAGGACAAATAACAAACTATCACTGGTTGAGTTGTTTACGTTAACACGTGAGGCTGCGCGCAGCACGGAGATCACACATACTGAGAGCGCTGACACTTCAGACGTGCATTTAAAACACCGACAGCGAAACGGTATGAATACAGAACACTAAAGTACATATTGCCATATCATTATAAAGTAATTAATTTGTTGACTAGCTGCAACATAGTAATAAGAGCAGTTTGCTGTAGAGACTGTGAGGTACCATTAGTACCTCAAGCGGTTAAAACAATGTGACCAAAACACACAAAGACCTGACCCAAATGTTTTATGGTGCAATTTGTACCATCTATTTGCATTAGTTTATTCATTATATACATTAGTGCATTCACTTTTATGCATTCATTAGCCGACAAAGTTGCATATTTAAAGCTAGTGACGTGATTGCTTTCTCAATATTGATATGTTCATGCAGCCGACAAAAACATAAACAAATCAGAAAAACATTCGATTTAAGTTCTTTTTTTATCACTAAAATGCATCTTATTTTGAATTGATAATCAAGTGTTCTAAAATAGAAGCAAATAAAGTGAGAGACTATACATAGGCTATATACGTATATACGTAATATAGGTCTTTATTAAATTTAAATGGCCATCTTTAAGCATGACTCTTTGGAATTATATGAAATGGTTAAGGTTAATAAAAGTTATAGAAGTATTATTCATTGTTAGTTTGTTGATTTCAACATTTACTAATGCATTTGAAATTGAGTTTTAATTCTTATTCTATCTGTTATTACCTTAGTTAATGTACTATGAACTAACTGAATGATAAAGGTACAATTGTATTGCTCATATTAATACATGCAGTAAAACGTATATTGTATATTGCATAATGCATAGTTCATGAAAGCTAGTTAATACATCCTTGTTAACAAATGGGACTTGCAAAGTGTTACCTATGAAATTTACCTATGTTTCTAGGTTATAGCTAACGAAACCTGTAATATTTTAATGTTTAAATCATTTTCTGAATAGAATTCGTTCTGTAGAACTTCTCATTTTAATATATTCATATTTATATATTTATTTAATTTAGCACATTTCAGTTCAGCACCGTTTTACTTGGAGTGTTATGTTTGTTTTTAATCCAGTATCCATTTAAAAAAAATATCTGTTGAATTATGGGTTATCGGAATTTACGGTCAAACCTAAATATCGGTATTGGTAAAATCCACTATCGGTCGACCTCTAATATATAATCGTATTTGTTTCAGTCGGACCTGGTGGATCAGAACCTTTTGAACTTTCTTCCATTGGGGGAGCATGAAGAAGTGTATAAAGCGCTTGCCTCACACCCAGATATTGAGAAACTCAACTCTGATTACCACAAGTGTGAGTGTCCAACCTGCAGCACTTCCAGATATCTGTTCTGCTGTGGTATTTTTAAAATACTCTGTGCAAATGTGATCTACCTCTGCCTATTTTCACTGTAACTCAGTGATCTCAATTTAGATTGTCATGCACCTAAAGTGTTTTTTGGTTTGTTTGTGTGTTTGTTTTTCTTAGCCAAGAACCAGATGGAGTTTTGTTGTCACATCCTCAGAGGATCTGTGGTTCCCACGAAACAGCCTGTATATGAATATGTCAAGTTTATTGGCAACTTTAAGTCACTTGCCAACAGTGAGTGTTTGTTTTTCCTCTTGATCTAGACTCACTGAATACGAAACCATATGTTAACTGCTTTCATTACTGCCCACAACACGTTTGTACTGACAATTTCCCTTAACACAAATCTCCACTTTATTCCTCTTCTATTCTTCTTTATTCTCAGTGCCTAATGTAACCCGGAATGGCCTTGAGGGGGTTTTGCAGCGTTCTTTGCAGCCGGCCTTCGATGATCCAGTCTGTTTTATTGCTACTGTGAGGCTCACCAAACCCCAATTCATCAAAGTGAGCAGATAATCATCATAAAATCCAGAGATTTTGCATTTACAAATGCTCTCTCTGAAAGCAGATAACCATAGTCATGCATCGTAATAAGATATTACTGGTGTAAACACCCTAATATTGACACAATTGATTGTGTCCAGGAGATGTGCATGGTGGAGGAGCCCTATGAGGAATTCACATCTCGACATAGTCTGGAGTGGAAATTCCTCCTATTAGATCACAGGTTTTCACACTTACTCACAATATCACTTTCTCCATGTTTGTAACTCATCGTCCAGTTTTTTCTTCAATGAGATCTGTGTATGTCCATGTGTTACAGAGCACCACCTATCATTGGCTATATGCCATTTGAGGTTTTGGGAACGTCAGGCTATGACTATTATCATGTAGATGACCTGCATTCGCTGGCCAAATGCCATGAGCATTGTGAGTATAACATGCACAAAAATACATTTGAGACTTTCATTAGGTACCATATTCTTTGTCTTTCTCTTTATTTGTCTGCTTGCAGTAATGCAGTTTGGAAAAGGGAAATCGTGCTATTATCGCTTTTTAACTAAAGGGCAGCAATGGATTTGGCTCCAGACTAACTACTACATCACATATCACCAGTGGAATTCACGACCAGAGTTCATTGTGTGCACGCACACTGTTGTGAGGTACGCAGAGGCACATAAATGTCTACACCATCCAACCAGATACCCACATACCCCTTTTCCACCAGAATGGTTTGCGTTCTGGAGCCAGAGCCTGTTCTCAGCCTGGCAAACTAGAGCCTGTTGCAAACCAGCCATGTGTTTCCACAGACTTGAGGAACGGACGGTGACGTAATGCAGATATGTGTTGTTCCCCTGACTATAACCAGTCTAAAATCAAACATTGTGCATTAAGGTGTTTATAATGCAGGCAATGTGGCACTTCTGTTTTCCTGTTCACAGTACCGGGAGTGATTCTAGCATACCGGCAGCTCGCATAAACTCCCAGTACTCTTATGTCCTTTTTGGTGATATATTGAAACTGAAGCCGTTGAGTCATTCGTGCTCTCGCATGTACAGTTTTACATATTTAAATAAAAAGAGCAATGTTGTGCAACATTATTACACTGCTCAATGAGACTGCCATAGACAGTGACAGCATTTCTCCGCTACCCAGCTCTGTTCAAGATCAGCACGTTTTTGGGGCTGGAGTTGAACCTCTTTTCTTTTTTACACTCTTTACTGCAGTTCTGCTCTTATTCTCAGTTCTTTTTGTCTATAGTTATGCCGAGGTGCGAGCGGAGCGGAGAAGAGAGATTGGTATAGAGGAGTCTCCCCCTGAGCTGACTGGAGACAAGGTGAGATGCTTGATACAGAAACCTCTCTGAAATAGTCCATTAATGTGGTATAATGGACATGCTTTTTAAACGGCTTATCTTAGGCAGATTGTGATTAAGTATTTTACACAACATTAGTGTAAATGACCAGGCCATTAATCATTTTGAGGTTTTCGCAATGGCGGTTAACTGTGGCTGCTTCTTGAATGATTAACATTCATGTGTGTCTCATTTGCAATAAATGATATTATAAAAAGGAATCTTTATTATATACCCTATTTTTCAAAAGTTTTAATTAATTAAAATGAAGTATAAATTTATTTATGAGCAAGCATGCATTAAATTGATCAAAAGTAAAGTCAGTTATTTGTTCTTTTGAACATTGTATTCATCAAAGAATCCTGAAAATGTCCACAAAAATATAAAGCAGCACAACTGTTTTCAACATTGATGATAATTATAAAAGTTTCTTGAGCATGTTTTAACTTTATTTTGATCAAATGAATTCCACCTGGGTGATCATAAGAGACTTTCAAAGACATAAATATACAAGTATTTATATTTTAGTCAAGATTTTCCTCTCTCTCTCTGCATCTGTCTCAGATTTCTGGCCGTGAATCGCAGTTGAACACCTCCCGTCTGAAGGAGGTGCTGGAGCGTTTCAGTAACAGCTGCTCACCCTCCACCTCCTCAAGGAGCTCCCGCAAGTCCGCACACACTGCAGTCTCTGACAACACCTGCACCTGTAAGCATTAAATCTGGAGCTTGGCATTAACTTTTTTTGCTCACCAGCCACTGTGTCTAGAGGTTTTCAAAAGTTATTAGCGTGCGGCATTTAGGTCATTTTTATTGGCCAAAATTTTGTAGTTGGGAAATTGTATATGATTAAAGTTGACAATGGCATGCTAAAATGTACTTGAGCTAGATTTACAACCCTTTTAAATGTAAATGACCATTGTACACTAGGGATGGTATCGGCTCCGATTCTGCCAATCTTTGCCGGATCGGGTGTCGGTCAGACGAGACCGATCCAGATCCAAATCCGATATTGTGCGTATACTATTCCGTCTTATTGTTATAAGTGTTC
Organism: Siphateles boraxobius; assembly: GCF_051911475.1. Lineage (NCBI taxonomy): Eukaryota > Metazoa > Chordata > Actinopteri > Cypriniformes > Leuciscidae > Siphateles > Siphateles boraxobius. The sequence continues at coordinate 4,566,461 of NW_027508721.1, read as the reverse complement.
TGAAGTCATTCTATAGTATAATGTGAGGTTGTAATGAATGTTTAAGTCGTTAAATTCAAGTTCACATAAACTTTTCCCTCCGCGGTTGCTGTCAGTCATTCTCCATTAAGCATTCAAACAGCGCATCGCGCTCAGTCAACACGAAACTCTCCAAGATAATTCAGTGTTACTATTATTGTACTTGATCTGTAGATAAAGGGCGATGGGTTCACATAAAACAACTTTATCTTGCTGGACTTTATTGCTGTACCTTTCTAATTTTTTTTTTTAGATTTTAGGGTTTTGTAGATCACAACACTAGAGTAGAGAGCACTATAAATGTTCTTGACGTTCACAGTAACTGAAAATTAAAACTTTTGAAAGAAAAGGCTCAATAAACTATTTCATACATAGATACTGTATAATACACTATGCATCAATATGTCTTTCCTTTGTGCTTTGAACTTTTCAATGCGGACTCGAAGTGCTGCGCGTTGTGACTCCATGTTGCTTCAAGAGCATCATTCTGTGCACGGGATGCGCATAAGCGCTTTGTCTTTAACACACAAAAGAGTGATTATCAGTTCAACACAGAGTTATAGAAATTCTACTTGATTTTTTTTTTTAAAACTGCACTGGTATTGGTCGATACTCAGAATTTTTGGTATCGGTGCATCCCTAGTGTACACACACCTCCTTCACTCTACAGACCCCCTTTACAAGGAATCCCATAGACTTACATTGGCTGTGATACTAATGCTGTCCTATTGAGGGGGGCACAGGATAAGAAATCTTTGTCCAGTTAAAATGACAATTAAATGCGTATTCCAAGCGCTCCACAAAGTAATGTTTGTTTGTACCATCTGTGTAGCCTACTCAATATTGATCCGGTGAATGCACGTTTAAGCAGTTTATTATACTCCTAAGTTAATCACTGTTCTAAACTAATGCGCTGCTACTTTGTAGCACACACGCACACAAACATACAGACAGTAGCTCGCACGTCTTGTACAGATCACACTCGCACAGAAATTTGTCAATGCTGTCCTGTGATTTACAGTATCAATAAAATGTATGATAAACTGAAAAGTTATAGCATTTCTTTCTGTTTTTGAAGTAATGAAAACTAGTGTTGTCAAAAATATCGATATTTCGATAAATATCGATACTGAAATATCTGAACGGTACCAATACTAATTTCCCGAAGTATCGATACACCAATACTAGCCGAGCAGTCACTTTCACTTCTCTCCAAAGGCGCGTTGACAAACACCACACGTGACGCACTCGTCTCATTCGCTCTGGTTAAATAGCAAAAGTGAATGGAAAGATGGCGAGTGCGGCGTCCCCGCGACCGGCTTTGGTTGATTGATAAAGAACACCGCGAGCGGGCATGTCGGAGTCGGAGAATGGCGTGGACAGGACACGCGCTACACACCGCGAGCGGGCATGTCGGAGAATAGCGCGGACACGCGCTTCACACTGCGAGCGGGCTGCGGGCACCCAAAAGATTGTTTGACTATCAATATCCCTCTCATCACTCATTTTGTAAAATTATTTTATAGATGAAAACAGACTTAAGGAATTGGCTCCAGGGGTACCATTTAGCAGCATATGCTCAGCATCAGGGGTGTTTGTTTTTTGGACAGACCTGCACCACTGCTAAAAACATCCTAAAACACTGTAACTCTTCTCATTTTAACTTTTCTGAAACATTAACCAAGATGGCCTAGTATTGTTGTTGATATGAGTCTGTGTTTCGTTTTTCACTGTAATTCTTAAAGTTAACATAATCTGACTGAGGAATCGTAGACAAGTAAATATTGTAACTGTGGTCAGATGTAAATTAACTTGTGTCTGTTTAACTTTATTCAAAAATTATTATTTAATTCTGCAATTTGCCTTCATTAGCGATTATCATCAATTTGATTACACATATACTAATTAAACTAAACTGAGCTAGACAATGGCATCTCTGAATTCAATAATGAAATGCCTTTAACTGAAAATTGAATGTTTAACCTTATTATTATACATTACTGACACTCTATCCTCCAATTTGATACAGTTAAGTGCTTCGACACAATCTGTATTATTAAAAGCAATATATAAATAAAGGTAACTTGACTAGATGCTGATCCAGTGAGCATTGTTTCCGCGTGTGATGCACACACGTTTGCGTTTAAATCTGTTCATCAAATTAAGTTAATGTATTAACCAGCATTTATGACCGATGAACAATGCATTTGTTACAGTATATTTTAATCTTTGATAACAGTAGGTAATAAAAACACAACGGATCATGTTAGCTCTGGTCCAATGAAAAAATATTAACAGATAGAACTCAGGACATTTTTGTTCATGTAAAATATACCTCATTGTCATGTTCTAGACTTGTAATATTTAGCTTTAAATAAAAAAAAGACCCCCTTAATATTGTGGCAGTTTTTTTCTCTGTGGTATCGAAAATGGTATCGAATATCGATATTTTTCAAGGTATCGTATCGAAGTTAGAAATTCTGGTATCGTGACAACACTAATGAAAACCCACAGCTTCACTGTTAGTAGAGAAACACTGTGCAGACAGGTAATATTGATTCACACGCAGTCGTCTCTCACTAATGCATTCAAATAAATGTAATCTCACTGTGCTACTTTAACTGCATCTGATTTAGGACAAGGAGAAATCTGTACGAAATATAATGAACCATAGACATTTATCTGATGAAAATTAGCTGTTATGTCATAGTGCTCTGACATATCCCGCAGCTGTGCTTCAGGCGATGCGAGTTCGAGTCCCGGTTCAAGGTTCAGGCTTCTCAAGCCAACATCAAAGTTTGTTCACAAATTTTAGCCTCTAGTTATTTCAGATGCCTTTTGAGTAGACTACAATTGAAATGTATTTAAAATTCAACCCGTTAAAGTGGCTAGTGGGTGTGACTGTTACACATCACTGCTGAAATCCACCCGCGTTTGGTGTTAAAGTCAAGCCCTGATTAAAACCAAAAGTGTGCTGTTCTATTGGGTTTTCCTGATTTTGTGCATGTTTGAAAACGCTTGTATCTGTTTGATTTCCTCAGCAACTCCCTCCAAGCTACAGACTGATGTGAGCACTTCACCTCAGCTCGCTGTTGAAATGACACCCCAACGTCGTTCCTCTTTCAGCACACAGGTGAGACTTGCCTCTTCATCAACAAAGTATTTAATTATCTTACAAAACACTTCTAACTTAACTTTAATTACTCACCAGCTATGAGCATATCTTATTTGTTTTGATAGTCCATGAGTTCTCAGTACACCAATCAAACTGGATCTTCGGTCCAAATCAGCCAACATCAACCACAACAACCTCAACCACAGCAGCAGGTTCAACCTAATGCCCTGGTGAGAATAGTTTTTTGTTGAGAAGTTTCTGCTTAATGCCGTGCTGAGAATTTTGTTTTGTTTTGTTCAACTTTGATTTGTTTTTTGCTTTATTTTTATCAATAAATCAGATAACCCGCAATTAAACCTTTGACACTTACGTACGATCACACCGGTGTGATTTAGAATGTTCAGTGCATCACGTGATCAACTGATTATTCAAATGTGATTTCGCGCTTTTTGGACACGCTCAGCATTTGTCACATATCACAATTATTCAGTGTTTTCAACCACATAATGTTTATATTAGGTTTCAGACATTTAAATGCACATAATGTCGTGCAAAAAAATACATTTAAAGTTTGTGAAATACACACTCGTGTCTATTGAAACGGCTATAATAATCCTATCAATTATAATTTGACAACTTGTTTTATTCACGCATAATAAAACAACTAACGTGGTGACCATACAGTTTTTTTTTTTTTTTTAAACAACAAAACATTTACATATTTGAGAATCAGAATATCAGATAGTTCATGATATACTTAACAAGTTAAGGTATATACAAGTGAATATTTTGAATAAAAAAGGTAAAACAAAATTTTTCACAGCACTACTGTGGCTGGCGATGCGTCACGTGACAAGCATGACACATCGTCATGGAAATAAGGTGATGCGTTCTAAAATAAGTCGCCTTAAACTCATGGTGGGGGCTCAGCTAGAATATTTTTTCTTAATTTTCTTGCTTTTCTTCAATGACACCATAATGTTTATCTTTCTGAATGTAGTTCTCTACTCAGTTGAATGCGATGCAGCACCTAAAGGATCAACTGGAGCAGAGGACACGCATGATAGAGGCCAACATTCAGAAACAGCAGGAGGAACTGAGACAGATTCATGAGCAGCTGCAGAGAGTGCAGGGTCCGGGCACTCAGGTACACACTCATAGTTGTGTGAATGTTCTTATTGACCGTTTTGTTGTCATGGTAACATAGGCATGTGATTCAAATGGTGTCTTTCAGATGATATTGCAGCAGTCGGGTGGTGGACTCAGCGTACAGTTGCCTCAAGTTGGAGGAGCACAGACTGGGGTCATAGCTATACAGGGCCAAAATGTGACGAGTACAGCACACAGTGGGACTGTTCCACAGCAACAAGCACATCCACAGCAACAGGCTCCTCGTTCCCTTCAGCAGAATCTACAGGGTTCTTCTGTTACACAGGTGAGTGTGTCACTTAGTGGTATAATGGTTTGCTCTGGCAATGATTTGAATATGATTCTTTATTAAAAGATTCCATGTATGATGATAATCTGAATTTTGGTCACTATTCAGTGTTTCAGATTTGGTCAATTCATATCTTTTTAATATATATTATATATGTACACTACCATTTAAAAGTTAAGGGTCTGTAATATTTTTTGTGTTTGTGTTTTTGAAGTAAGTGTCTTATGCTCAACAAAGCTGCATTTATTTTATTAAAAACTATTGTGAAATATTACAATTTAAAAGAACTTCAGAAATCGAGCTAAAATGATGATTTGGTGCTCAAGAAACATCTTATCAATGTTAAAAATGGTTCTGCTGCTTAATATTAGGATTATTTTAATAGAAAGGTCAAAAGAACAGCATTTATTTAAACTAAAAATATATATACACTGCCATTCAAAAGTTAAGGGTCGGTAAGATTTTTAATGTTTTTAAAAAGTCTCTTCTGCTCACCAAGGCTGCATTTGTTTGATTATAAATACAAAACAAACCCAGTTATATTGCGAAATATTATTTCAATGTAAAACAGCTGTTCACTATGTGAATAGTAAAGTGTAATTTATTCCTGTGATCAAAGCTGAATTTTCAGCATCATTACTCCAGTCTTCAGTGTCACATGATCCTTCAGAAATCAGTATAATATGATGATTTGATGCTCAAGAAACATTTGATTATCAATGTTGAAAACTGTTGTGTACCTTTTTTTTGGGGGGGGGGGGGATTCTTTGATGAACAGAAAGTTAAAAACAACAGCATTTACTTTAAATGGAATCTTTTGCAACATTATAAATGTCTTTACTGTCACTTTTGATCAATTTAATTCCTCCTTGATGAATAAAAGTATTGATTTATTTTATTTATTTGCCCCAAAAAATAAAATAAAAATTCTTACTGACCCCAAAGTTTTGAACGGTAGTGTTTAATGTTACAAAAGATTTTATTCCAGATAAATGCTGTTCTTTTGAACTTTCTATTCAAAAAAGAATCCTGAAATAAAAATGTAAATAACTGTTTATAATCATGTAAATAATCATGATTTAACACTAGGGTATATACCTTAAATATATAGCCTAGCTATCACAACTCTGTTGCAATTAGTTAATAAAAAAATTGACTGTATAAACAGTATCTTTAGCTGTTTATTACCTAGAAGTTTTTAAAAAGCCCATTAACAATGACATGATGTCTCGTCTTCCACTTCATGTGGTGACATCATCTGAATAGATGATGTAATTTTTCTGTCTCTCATTCTTTTTCTCAGCCTGGTCCTGTATATAATACCATGATGATCAGCCAGCCTGCCCCTGCTAATGTTGTGCAGATACCAAGCAATCTGGCTTCAAAAATCAATCAGGGCAATGCAATAAACCGGTACAGTACATGTCTTTTTTCTCCTTTCTCTTTTACAGGACACTTTCTAAAATATATGCTTATTATCATTATTAGTGATAAAACTAATATTAATTATTTCTTTCTTTGCCTGACCCTGTCACTCTCAGGTTTCCTTCTGGGCAGCAGTTGGTCACCAAGATTGTGACCGCTCCAATGGCCTGTAATGCTGTCATGGTACCCACAACAATGCTTATGGGTCAGGTGGTGACAGCTTACAGCCCGTTTCCACAGCAACAAGGTCAGACACAGACCATAGCACTGCAGACTCAGTCAGCTGCGCCTGTAGAACAACAGGCTCAAGCTACCTCATTACAAACAAGTCAACAGCAGGGGGCGATGCAGCAGCCAACAAAACAGCAGCAACCATTTTTACAGGTAACAAAGCATGCAGAGTTTCATTTTTAATCTTTTCAGAACTTGATTCAGTGATTCAGCACTACAAATTCTATATATAGATTTAACAAAAAAGCAATATTGTTAAATATGATGACAATTTAAAATAACTGTTTTCTATTTTAATAAATGTAATTTATTCCTGTGATCAAAGCTGAATTTTCAGCATCATTACTCCAGTCTTCAGTCTCACATGATCCTTTAAAAATCATTCTAATATGCTGATTTGATGCTCAAAAATGATTCATTATTATCAATGTTGAAAACAGTTGTGTACTCTAATTTTTTTTTTTTTCATCTTTGATGAATAGAAAGTTGAAAAAGAACAGCATTTATTTGAAATAGAATATTTTGTAACATTATAAATGTCTTTACTGTCACTTTTGATCAATTTATTTCATCCTTGATGAATAAAAGTATTGATTTCTTTTATTTCTTTCCCCAAAAAATTTAATTCTTACTGACCCCAAACTTTTGAATGGTAGTGTTTAATGTTATAAAAGCTTTCTATTTCAAATAAATGCTGTCTTTTGAACTTTCTATTCATCAAAGAATCCTGAAATAAAAATGTAAACAAATAACTGTTTTCAACATTGATAGTAATCAGAAATGTGTCTTGAGCATCAAATCAGCATATTACTGTAGAATGATTTCTGAAGAATCATGTGGCACTGAAGACTGGAGTAATGATGCTGAAAATTCAGCTTTGATCACAGGAGTAAATTACACTTTACTATATATTCGCATAGAAAACGGCTGTTTTAAATTGTAATAATATTTCACAGTTTTGTAGTTTTAATCAAGTAAATGCAGCCTTGGTGAGCAGAAGAGACTTCTTTTAAAAACATCTTACCGTTCCAAAACTTTTGAGTGTGTGTGTGTGTGTGTGTGTGTGTGTGTGTGTGTGTGTGTGTGTGTGTGTGTGTGTGTGTGTGTGTGTGTGTGTGTGTGTGTGTGTGTGTGTGTGTGTGTGTGTGTTTTTATATATACACTGAACAAAATTATAAACGCAACACTTTTGTTTTTGCCCCCATTTTTCATGAGCTGAACTTAAAGGTGTAAGACTTTTCCTATGTACCGTATTTTCAGGACTATAAGTTGCTCCGGAGTATAAGTCGCACCAGCCCAAAAATGCGTCATGACGAAGGAAAAAACATATATAAGTCGCACTGGACTATAAGTCGCATTTATTTAGAAATTTATTTAACAAAATCCAAGACCAAGAAAAAGTTATTTAAACAGACTTTAATTCATTAAAACAGAAGGCATTTAAGTTATTCATCTACACACAATAGCACAAAGAACAACAGGCTGAATATGTGTCCGGTATGTTGTTAACGTAACACATCAACAGTTAGCTACACAATAGCATAAAGAACATACCTGAGAGGCTGAATAGGATCAAATAAAATAAAAAAAACATAACAAGACAGCGAGTCCAACAGTTATCGGTAAAGCAATTTCACCAAGCTCCCGCAATCTTATTCCACATCACTGAAGAGAGATTTTTTCAGCGGTAAAAGTAGCTGTAGTCTAGAGCGCATAGAGCGCTCTCTCGTGGCTGTAGACGGTAATGTCACCCCCAATTTCGTCAAATGATGCATTCACGTCATACCACAAATACATCAAAAACTCGCAAATAATAATCTGGGGCCGTCAGCGATCCTGTGACGAGTAAATCTTGGTAATTTTGATATATAAGTCGCACCTTACTATAAGTCGCAGGACCAGCCAAGGTATGAAAAAAAGTGCGACTTATAGTCCGGAAAATACGGTACACAAAATGCCCATTTCTCTCAAATATTGTTCACAAATCTGTCTAAATCTGTTAGTGAGCACTTCTCCTTTGCCAAGATAATCCATCCACCTCACAGGTGTGGCATATCAAGGTGATGATTAGACAACATGATTATTGCACAGGTGTGCCTTAGGCTGGCTACAATAAAAGGCCACTCTAAAATGTGCAGTTTTACTGTATTGGGGGGTCCGAAAACCATTTGACCCTTAGGAGAAGTGCTCACTAACACCGATTTAGACAGATTTGTGAACAACATTTGAGAGAAATAGGCCCTTTGTGTACATAGAAAAAATCTTAGATCTTTGAGTTAAGCTCATGAAAAATGGGGACAAAAACAAGTGTTGCGTTTATAATTTGTTCAGTGTATATATATTATAGAGAACCACTGATCTGAACAAGCAGTTCATATAGAAACCATGTAAAACCACTTCCATCCATTTATTTTGTTTTGTTTATTTCAGTTGCATGTGAAACATTTCTGTCGACTTGAATTTTTAGATAAAAGTTTTTGACGCATATCTAAATTTCTGCTGTGTATTTGTCAGAACACACGCCTTCTCCATGGTAACCAGTCTACACAACTGATCCTGCAGGCTTTCCCTATTCAGCAGCAAGGCACATTTACTCCATCACAGCAGCAGCAACTGAAACCACACACTCAAAAACAGCAGAAAACAACCCCCTCTCACCAGACTGACAGCACTAGTGCCCAGTCTCAGTAACATGGATAAACACAAAAGCTAGATGGAGGAGGCTGCTCACATCATCTCTTCTGGATGTTTATTGGTGCTGAACTCATTTGAAGGCTCTATGACAAAATGGCCCTTCCTGCCAGCATCTTGAATGCTTTTCAGACAAGGAACTCCCTCAACATGGCAGCTGCGAGGAACACCACACCAACAGGTGGTTGCCAAACTCATTATTTATTTCAACAACAGAAAGTATAGGATTGCTAGCCTTTGCTTCGTCTTTGCCAAACAGCAAACCTCGTTCTCAGGCTTTCATTGTAAACAGCCCAAAGAACTGAGTCTATCTGTACAGTCTCGTGTACCATACAGTGTAAATACACAACCGTAAAGGAACAAAACAAGATATTGAATATTTTATATGCTGCATGAAGTGTAAACTTTCATTTGTACTTCCAGTTCTGTTTTTTAAAGTATTACTTAAACTTTAACGTTTTTATATTATGCATATAGTGATGCTTTCTCCTTTTAACCCTTCCCTTACAATAGTCTCTTCACGTATAGTTAGGGTTTATAATAGATTTTCCTTGAGGTTTTTTTGAGGAACCAGAATTGTTTTAGAATCTTTTTGGGGGAAATTATTATACCCCATGTCTCTGACATACAAAAAAAGGCCCAGTTTCAATTTATTTCTAATTATCAAAGACATTTGATGCAGAACAATCACATTTGATAGTTTTTAAGTGCCAACATTTATTTAATTTGTAAAAAAAAAAACTACTTCCAGTTTTTGAATGTTAATTTGCTTTTTAGCCGAGTCATAGGAGTCCACTAAAAAGTTTTTGTGCACCTTTTCCCCTTTACATATAGCACTTATTGTGTTTATACACACTAAAATAGTCCATCCTTCTAGTAATTGTGACCTAATGGTTTAGTTTTTGTGTGCATGGATGGTACTTGTATTTTTCAGAGAGTAACGCCATAAATAAGCTTTCAAATCCTCTTTCATAAATGTTCTCCCGTATGGCTTTGGGAACTATGCAAGAAGCCACATCCAAGGCAGAGCGTTTCTAAATGTGTTATTGAGGACGGAATGATGTGGACCTTTTAATTCCCATGTTCAGGAAAATAATTATTATATTGTCCTCTTCCTCGTTTTATTTCCAAAGTTGTAATTTAAACCGAAGCTGGGTTATCGTGCAGCTGTAGAGTCTTAAAGTTAAGTCATTTTCCTTTTAACTGGTTGAATGTCCGTGTGTGTGAGTGAGAGAGAGAATTTAAAGTGCAGGCTATTATATCAATAACAGTTTGTGACTCTTCCAGTATCGCTGTGTGGTTTGCTACAGTGTGTATTAACCACAGCGATGACCAATCAGTTCTTGCGTTGCAGTATCTCAGTATTCTAGATGTTTCCCCATAGCTATATACCTCGGAAATGGATTTATATAAGAAGTATTCAAAGCAATTTTATTTTCATATCGCAGAAGACATTCGTGTTAAACAGTATTGCTGTGTATAGACCGGTAACACTGTTAGAAGACTTGTTAGAGCTGAAAGGTATATGGAAACTGAACAGATTTTGATATTGTTGACTTCTGGAATTCCGAAAGTGGAGATGCCCCTAAAGTAGATGTCCACTTTCCTCTAATTTGTCCTATTTTCTTTCATAGTTGTGTTGTGCGTTTCATTTTGTTGTGCATTGAAACCCCTAAGTGTGTCAGTTGTTACTGTTGGAAATGATGTTTCATTGTGTGTACAATCATAAATTACCCCCAAAAAAGTTACTGACTGGTTGAAGGGATAATTGATTAGAACTTTAGATGCCATTCCTGGATATTTCAACCGTCTGTATCCAAAATTAACTTTTATTTTTTACACTGTTTGTATTCCTATATGCAACCAAAAGAATGTGTGCTTCCAGAATATGATGGTTATTGGTTGTAGCCCCAGAAATTTGATTAGTGCTTCTGATTTCTGAGTAAAAAAATCAAAAAGAGTTGAGTGAATGATAAAATAATAAATCATTAAAGGAGTAAATGTAAAAGTCTTAAGGTGTTACCATAACCTTTTTTATTATGTTTTTCATATTGAATTGCTGTGCACCAAAACCATGTCACCAGGTCATATCACCTTCAATGTGACTGAATTTGTTGGAATTGTCCTCTGTTGGTTTTACCAAAAAAAAAAAAAGATAATTTTCCCTCCACAATGTTAAATCTTGAAATAAAGCAAACAATGTTATTCACATTGTCTATGTAGATCTCTTCAAGACTTGCTTTTTTAAGTGACATCTGTACTGCAAAATGCGGTACCAAATGGAATTGCCAAAATAATGACCCTTTGCAAACAGGTTTTTTGAATACTCCTATTGTCTGTCATTGGTCAGGATATTAAAACAAACATCAATGTATTTTTACACCAACTGTAACTTTTAAGGAATTGCACACATTTTCTGTATTTTAAAAATACACAATTCATGCAATGGCTTCTTTTCACTTTTCATTTATTCTGTATAAAAACAGTTACATTATTCCTTCCTGCTCTTTTATTTCTGACATAACACTCTACAAGTTGAAAAAATAGCTTGACACATCAGATATTTACAAAGTCAAATCTCATAGCAATTCAAGTTATTTGTCACAAGTCAACCTTCAAAAACAATGAATTTGAATCTTTTTTTTAAAACCAACATCCCATCCTTCGAACGTGGTTTAGTTGGCTGAATAATTTAGCATAAACCTTGGATCTACTGGAATAATTAGCAATGAGCAGACACCTGATATGCTTCATCTTTTAAGCATGCTTCGAGAACAAAAACTTATGGTTTACTCTAGCTACTGCAGCCAAATTAGCCACTTTTGAAGAATAGAACCTAGTCAGTTATTACAACAAACAATGTACATTTCAAATATGATTCTCAGTTTAACACTGCAACAAATTTTATTTATATATACACATTCAACAGCTCACACGTTCAATTCAAAACTAAAAAAAAAAAAGTAAACATCCTAGTTTTCTTTTCATCAATAAATATAACCATTTTAGTTAAGAGAGGGATCTCAAAGATACTATATAGCATTACAAACCGATAATGCATTATAATACTCACCTGAGAGTAATGACATGCTGAAAACAGTATGCAGGAACGAGAACCTCCATTCGTTGGTATGAAGTGCTTCAGATAGAGACACATTAAACAAGATTCACTTTGGGTTCATCATCCTTACCACCTTACTGTTACTTCCACTAAGACATAATCGCAGTTGTTCACCCAGTCAAACACAAAGAAAAAAGAATGCACAACATGACATCATCACAGAGACACTCACGACACGATGATGTCATCAGTAGAGCTGGTTATTTATCTGGTGAGGTAACATTAGGTTCTATATCTAAATGCTTGCCTGGCCATGGTAGCTGCTCATGCACTCAAAATACTATAATCGATTCAATAAAATGGAGCCCAGCTGCATTTAGAAAAAATATGTTATATGGCTGGACATGCTGTGTCTTGAGTAATTTGAAATATAATGGAAGACAAGGCTAATGGAGTTGCATTGAGCCAGCAGAGTGCAGGGAATCTTAGGAGATGCCCTTAAATGCCACAAAGTCCGTATTTAAATGGAGGTTAAGGCTTTTATGTCAAACCCATTGAGAAAATAATTTTGAGGCAAAGCAAAGATCGTGATGTCATTTATATGCTCAGATGTTCCAGAAAAACTTCATTTGTTGCCTGCAACAGGGGTTGAGTTGAGGAGGCTGTTGAGCTGCCCACAGAACTCAGCCGTTGTGCCCTCTGCAGGTCTGGAGGAGCAAACGCCTCACAGCTGCCACTAGTGCTGAGGTTCAAGTAATCCTGCAAGACACAAATACAAACCTAACTGAAGAAACTGGTTCAATGTCAGCAGTTTTTGAGCTGAGCTGAGTCAGAACGTACATGTTTGGTGGTTTCCGACAGCAGGAGTTCAGTCCTTTCCACCAGTTTTTTAAAGGTTGGTCTCTTCAGAGGGTCAGCACTCCAACACCATCTCATTACCTCGTAACTGATAATGCATACACACAAGCCTCATTATAATGCACATCAGACAAATGTTTGAGGTAATATTTAAAAAAATTTTTTTACATTTTTATTAAGCAAGAATGCATTAAACTGATAATTTATAATGTTACAAACGAACAAAACTTCCACAAACACTTCCAACAAAGAATCCTTAAAAATGCACCATGATTTCCACAAAAATAACTGTTTTCAACCTTGATAATAAGAAATGTTATCAAATCAGAATGATTTCTGAAGGATCATGTGCAACTGAAGACTGGAGTAAATGATGCCGAAAAAGCTTTGCCTTCACGGGAATAAATTATCTTTTAAAATAGAAAACGGTTCATTTAAATTGTAATAATATTTCTCATTGTTATTGTTTATTGGTGAGCATAAAAATTAAGATTAAATTTGAGATTTAATAATCTCACCAACCCTAAACTTTTGAATGGAAGTGTGCACGCCATAAATGTAAAATAGTGACTGCAGGCTGTTTAAAGACAATTATAATTCTCTTACATTTCAATTGGGGCAAACTCAGGCTCAGTCATTCTGTATCCATCTTGTATCATCTTATAGAATGTGGAACCAACTTGAATCCCTGGATAAGGAGTGTTACCTACAGGCAGATTTTCACCTCATAAGACCTTTATAATGAGTCACTTTTAGGCCTTGGTTTAGTAGATGTATTATTGGTATGTGTGATATTTAATAGGCCTGATACCAGCTCATACAGACCCAGAGAGAAGATCTCCCACAGTAAGATGCCATAGGACCAGACGTCACTCTCAAAAGTGTACACACAAGCAAACAAGCTCTCTGGGGACATCCATTTCACTGGTAGACGTGCCTAAACAGGAAACACGTCATTCATGATAATGAACAATGCTTTAAAAAAAAGAAAAGTGATAGTTCATTTAGAAACGAACATTTGGTCATCATTTACTCACCTTCATGTTGTTCCAAACCTGTGCGGATTTCTCCAAATACATACATTTCTTTCAGTCTTTTGCCAATATAATGTTAATGGGGTCCAATGTTGCTTTGTACTCCACTGACTTTCATTAGGTTTGAAACAACATGAGGGCGAGTAAATCATTTTGGGTGAACTATCCCTTTAAATCAATGGTGTTTTTACTGTATAATATCTCCAATATAATTCTGAATATGCTGGATATTAATATAGAGCCTGACAGTAGGTGTGAGTGTGGTTATACAACACTTCCTTACATTTCCTCTCAGGACGTAGCTGGAATCTCTAGTGATGTCACGTGCCAGACCGAAATCACATATCTTTGCTACCCGACCCTGAGTCAGTAAAACATTCCTAGCGGCCAGATCTCTGTGGATACACTAAATATACATGGCAACACACATAAATGGACATTTATTAGTCAAAAACGTATGTATTCACTATAGAACTGTACATGTAAAATGAGATAACATTAGAAAGTATGTACTGTATGTTCAACTCACTCTGAAACTTGAGAGGTGAATAAATGTAATTACACTCACATTTTTGGATGTGAGGAAGTCCATGCCTTTAGCCACTTGATATGAGAAGCTGAGTAAATCCTCAGTATCCAAAGAGAGATCATCTTTATCATCACACCATTCTAAGAGAGATAATACAGATTGAAAAGTGGAAAATAATGAAAATTGGTGGTAAAAGTGGCTGTATTTTCTTGGGATGGGCCTTACCTGTCTGATTCGATCTCTTCTGATACGACCTCATGGGCATGTAACCATTATCAGTGCCCTCTCTGTGTGTGCATACATGCATATAATAGATGGTGTATTACATTACAAAAACCTAACAAAGGACATCTATACTCTTATAAATGTTGCACCACATTTCTCATACACACATCTTACCTTGAAGGCTGTATTTGGCTGAGCAGATTTTTGTAATATCCATCGCCTGTTTTGGAACTGAAAAACGCATCCCGCTTTCTTCTCAGGAAGTTCAACATGTCGCCATAGCAACAGTATTCTGTGATCACCAGAATAGGGCCTGTTGAAAAAAAATGTCACTTTAACAATTATCAAATGTCTCCTCAAGGACAAAGTCTCCCAAAAATGTACATTTTGCCAAAATATCTCATTCTCATAATTGTGTGACTTTTTTTCCGTGAAACTTCAAAAGATTAGGTAGAATGGTCAAGACTGCTCTTTTCCATAATATAATTTTTTTATCATTTGGTAAGCTCTAAGTATGACAAAAGGCACCATAAATGAGAGTTATAATCGAAGTCTTACAAAGCCTATACAATAAGCTACATACAGTACAAAGCTATACAGTATTACCCTATAAAAAGCTATATAAAAGATTTGTGTGAAGAACAGACCATCATTTCAAAAGACAAATACTACTGTTTTCTACTTTCCTTATTTGGAAAAGTGCAGTAATTTCCTAACATTTCCTGTTGTGTTTCAACCAGAAGAAAGAAAACAATATGGGATTGGAATGACATTAGGAACATACATTATATCTTATACTAAACTTATAGGTATTTTTCTTTAACCTGTCACCACTGTTAAAGTGATTGAATCAATATTAACCACGTACCTCCTACTGTACAGGCGCCAAGCAAGTTGACAATGTTCATGTGGTTGCCAATGTAGCTCAGAACTTTCAACTCTGACATTAGAGCCTCTTTCTCAGTGGAGTGAGCACTCGCTTTGGGAAAAATCCAGATACACACACACACAAACACAAACACAAACATACACAGATACATTATATAGACATTAAAGATTTTGAAAACCAATGATTGGAGTCTTTATGAACATATATTGCCCTGCAAAAATAAGGCAAATGTTTATGATTGTCTATGATTATGGTTATGATTGGATAGTCTATGATTGGATCAATATTGCAGTGATTATTATGTTTCTAGCATACTAAATGTTTGGCAATAGTTCTTTTAACCGTAATTGATGCACCTCTTGATGGAAATAACATCACAACATTTATTTCCATCAAGAGGTGCATCAATTATTGGTCAAGATCTTGTATTGATAATGCAAGAGTCAAGCACTCTGTAAAGTCTCCTTCAGCACACCCTAAAGACTTGGTACATGCTAGAAACATAATATTTCTCAAACATAATATCACTGAAATAATCATAGACTCTTAAGCATTTGCCTTAAAAATCCAAAAAGTAACTTTTTGGCCGGGCAGTGTACTTTACACGTTAAGTCATACATCCAAGGAAGTGTACTTTACACACATTAAGTCATACATCCAGGGAAGTGTACTTTACACATTTTAAGATACATTCAGGGAAGTGTACTTTAAACACATTCAGTCATACATCAAGGGAAGTGTACTTTACACACGTTAAGATACATCCAGGAAAGTGTACTTTACACACGTTAAGATACATCCAGGAAAGTGTACTTTACACATGTTAAGTCATACATCCAGGGAAGTGTAATTTACATATGTTAAGATACATCCAGACATATACTCACGTTTTAGCATTTTTACAGCAACAGTGGTCACTGTGTCAGCTGATAGGAGCCCATATGCAGTAGCTGCCACCACTTTACCAAACGCTCCAGAGCCAAGGATTCTACCTTCATAATGACAAACAACAAACATTTAGCTCTTACTTACCATTATTAGGTTCAAATTCATACCATTTCAATAAGAATTTTACTAGATGATTATTATGGTTATATAGTATTATATGACTTCTAATTATTACTATTAAAAAGTTTGTGGTCAGTATTTTTTCTCTTATCCTCACTAAGGCTGCATTTATTTGATTCAAAAATACAGTACAAACAATAATATTGTGAAATATTATTACAATTTAAAATAAATGTTTTCTGTTTTAATATATTGTAAAATGTAATTTATTCCTGTGGTGGCAAAGCAGAATTTTATTCAAATATTCTGATGTTCTTTCTATTCACCGAAGAGTCCTATATGTATAATATACACTTTTAGTCAGATTAAATAATGAGCTATTGTGTAATCATAGCGTTTAGATTTATGTGTAATGTAATGCCTTTACCAAAGCGGAGTCTTTCCCGTGGAAACTCCCATTTGGGGTCATAAGGCAGCTGCGTCGGGTCTATGTAAGTATAACTGTTGCCATCAAAACTGTCAATCACCTTCCAGTGGATCTCATATTTGGGTTTCTGTGGCAGTGTACAAAATGGCAAGCAGGAAATAAAAGTGAAATAAATAAAACCAGAATTATTGCTAACAATTTAAGCTACGTCATAGCGTGTAGTGTGAGTTTTGTGTACCTGCATGTATTTGAAGAGCAGAACCACCACAAGTAAGCTAAGCAGAACAGCAGTGGAGACGACACCAGACAACAGAGGTGTGAAGAGTTTATGGGGCACAGTTCTTTCTGGGGAGACAAACGCAGATGGGAGTTTTAATGACTCAAACATGTTCTGAGGGCAGAAAGGAAAATGATTGGTTTACAGATTCAACCAATGAAACTGAAGCAAAGGCGGGGTCAAGACGTTTGAACGTGTGGAGGGATTAGTCCGGAATACAAGACAAACAGATGTTCGTGGGAGAAAGCTTTTATTGCAAGGTAAGTGATGTTACTATATTTTGTTAAAATTCATCATCTTTCAACGTTTATTAAGATAATCTGCGAACATTAAAATGTACAGAACTAATAATCATCGTCTAAATATCGTGTTGTATGCATTTTGATTCGACTGTTAATCAGTTGACCATAACAAAGCTGCTTAGGGGGTAACTGGTGTAAAACATGCCCACACATCCATGAATATACAAACACAAATATAAACACCACATCTGCATTTAAACAATAATACTTCTTAATTCACAGAACCATATTAATGAGGTGAGTGTTTTAAATCTGTTGTTCAGAGGATTTTAAGATCTTAGCATCTTTATCGAATCCTAATGTGCACATGCTGCACAATATAATAATCCCTCATATCTGTCAACAAGCTCAGTGTGTGTCTGAGAACATTCAGGGATTATCTGTTCCCCTTCATCAGCTTCACTATGACATACAATGAGCGCCTTCAATGAGAAAAGCTGTTCATTCAGCTTGTTGGTTTCGGGGTGGGCGATCCCCGAGAGTGAGTGCGCACACATAGGGTGGCCATACATCCGGATTTTGGCCGGACAGTCCGGATTTTAAACCCCGGCGCAACCTCAAGCCGGACACTCATTTGTCCTCCTTTTTGGAGTTGCGCTGAATTGTTTAAAAAAAATGTACCTATAAAAATCCCGCATATTGATAGCGGCTCTCTGATGCCCGTAAATTAGTTCCAATCTCTTGGAATCTAGAGCCGCGCATGCGAGACAGAACATGGTCTACTGTATGTGCTCTAAACCGCGTAGCGCGCGCACGGCAGAGAGGGAGAGAGCGAGAGAGCCTCCGTCTAGAGCCTGTATCTTCTCGTATACTCGCCCCCCAATGGCCAGTAGCGCGAAGGGCCCGTTCTTAGTGTCGGCTTGCAACGTCACTCCCGCCCCCATGGGCCGGATACGTGTGTCTATTTGCTCCAGTTGTGTTCCCCAGAAATGGCTAACACTGTGAGTTCCTCCGTCACCCCTGTGGCAGTCAGACGTTGCGGAGCGTCTGACGCCAGGGCTACACTTCTATGCATTGTGGAACCTGTGTTAGGCTGGGTGTCCATATGTTGCGGTCCCTGTGGCGACCCCATATGTTTATTCCTCCATGACTAGCTCCTCTGCGGACGAGCTCGTCTCTGCTGGTATTCTGCCCCCCTATAACTAGGCTGGAACCACCCACGAGACTGCCATATGTTGTACTGCTTGGCTAGTCCGTATGTGTAACCGTCACAGTGCTTCCTCCGGGGTAGGATGTGGCTTCCACAGCGTTCCCTTCCACAAGGGCACGCATTCCCAGCATTATCCAATAAGTCACACTGAGTGAGTCTTGCAGAACAGCACTGCCCAACACTGCAGGCCAGGAGAATCAAGCGGAGCGCTGGAAGGGCCAGCAGCAGTGGCGTTTTGGTAGATATCCCCATTCGTCAGCAATGACGTATGTAATAGTGAAGGGGAACGAATGACGTATGTAATAGACGAAGGGGAACGTCTCGGTTACGTATGGTAACCCTCGTTCCCTGAGGAAGGGAACAAAGACGTACGTCCCTTCGCCACAGTTGCTGAGCTTCCACTGGACGGCCGAGTCACATGTCCGGCTCCTCAGCGGAAAAACAAGGATGCGATGCAATTACCGCATGCCAATGTTCATTGGCTCGTTTAGATTTCACTCAAATTAGATAGGCTCGCAAGCGTTTCCCATTCGTCAGCAATGACGTACGTATCCGTTCCCTTCCTCAGGGAACGAGGGTTACCATACGTAACCGAGACATTAACAGTCGTGTGTGTGTGTGTGAGTGTGTGTGTGTGTGTGTGTGTGTGTGTGTGTGTGTGTGTGTGTGTGTGTGTGTGTGTGTGTGTGTGTGTGTGTGTGTGTGTGTGTGTGTGTGTGTGTGTGTATTTGGGCATTAACGGGTTTGCGTCTCTCTACTGATCTCAATAACACTATATGGCAAGAATAGCCCACCTCAACCAAAATAGAACGTTTTGGTGTGTGTGTGGGGAAATTAGCTGATAATTAGCTATAAGAGCTAAATTCAGTTAGCTTAATCTGACAAAGCCTCCATTTGATATCCTTGAAGGTAAAAAAAAATTGGTAAATAAAGTTTAATTGTATCTTAATTGTAAAGAATTGCCCACTTCAACAAAAATAGAATGTTTGTTTGTTGTGTCTGGAGAAATTAGCTAATAATTTGCAAAGGGCTAATTAACTAAATGAAGTTAGTTTAATCTGACAAAACCTCCATTTGGGGGATGTCCTTGAAGGTAAAAAAAAAGATTCATAAATTAGGTAAATAAAGTTTAATTTTAAATGTTGACAGTATAATTTAATATACATTACATACACTACCGCTTATGTTTTTGAAAGAAGTCTATTTTGCTCACCAAGCCTGCATTTATCTGACTAGAAATAAAGTAAAAAAACATTAATTTTGTAAAAATAAAAAATAAAAATATTAC
This sequence comes from Siphateles boraxobius, assembly GCF_051911475.1. Classification (NCBI taxonomy): domain Eukaryota; kingdom Metazoa; phylum Chordata; class Actinopteri; order Cypriniformes; family Leuciscidae; genus Siphateles; species Siphateles boraxobius. Next base: position 4,546,495 of record NW_027508721.1, on the reverse strand, counting down.
AGTTTGAAATATCTGATTAATTCTATATCTGGTATCTAAATATTTAATTCTATTTTAATATATTTTAAATTGAAATGTACTTTCTGTGATGGCAAAGCTGAGTTTTCAGTATCATTACTCCGGTCTTCAGTGTCACATGATCCCTCAGAAATCAATATAATTTTCTGATTTGGTGCTTAAAAAAAATCCTATTATTTTCAAGGTTCTTTGATGAATAGTGTAAAAAAAATACTTGAAATAAATTATTATTACTGTCAGTTGTGATGAATTTAATGCATCCTTGCTGAATAAAAGTATCAATATCTTTTTTATCTTTTTTTTATCTAATAAAACACTACTTTGGTTTGTTTTTTGTTTGTTTGTTTTTTTTCATGTGTGACCAAACTGCATTTCCCACCATTTTCTATGTCATAATAAAACACCAAGACAAAGCATCTATTACAGACCTAATGCGTATCCTTTGCGTTTCATTTTGTTACATTAGTGTGAAAAAAGCTTCCTGTCTTATCAGTAAGTGAAAAAAAAAGGAAAATAAATATGAAATTGCCTCCATTTTTTCCTACTAAAATCACTTGAACGCACATCACATAGTAATTATGATTTCTGAACTTGTAAACAAAAGCTGAAAGCAGCATTAGGGTTTGGGTAAATGACAGTCTGTAGAGAGCTTCTTCTCTCTGGCCTTAAGATTGAACGACTATGCCACACTGACACTGCTGTAACAACTGCATTGTATTACACAACATGTATTCTCTTTTTGGAGCCTGATAATTGGTGTTTACTGCTATATTTGTGATTAGCTTTATATAAACAATAGAAGTCTAAGGAATATCCTCATTTAGATAAACATGAATGAATCTCACCTCTGATGGAAAAGAGGGTGTAGGCATGCTCGCTCTGGGTTTTTGCTACACACTCAAGAGTGTGAAATTTTCCTTTGCTGATATTAAGTCGACTCTCCACCTCGCTTCGTCCAAACTCTGACCCTGACACTGTTACAACAGCAACTTCCTCATCGGCTTGCGTCGCATTCAACAGAAGGGAGCACCTGTCAGATAATATATAAAGAGCCAAAAGAATATGACAAACAGCTATTATATCTATATAACATTGTTTACCACAAATTATCATCTAAGAAACACTTTTCTATTCTAAATGGCTTTTTGACACTGCAATCTCAATGGTTTATTTACTACTTAGTACTTACATAACATAAGTTAGAGATGCGTGTGGTTACATTTTATTTCAATGGTCCACTTTAGACATTCTATTAACTATAAGTGACTTTGCAACTACATGTCAACTAATTCTCATTAGAGTATTAGTAGACTGTAGTAGACTGTTAGGGTTAGGTGTTAGTAGAACAAGTTAACCTGCAGTTGCAAAGTTACTTATAGTCAGTAGAATGTCTGTTGGAGGACCATCAAAATAAAGTGTTAGCAGATATTAAGCAGACAGTCTACTAATAATCTAATGAGAGCTGGTTGACATGTAGTTACTTATAGTTACCTATAGATAGTAGAATGTCTAAAATGGACCATCAACATAAAGTGTTAGCATGTGTGCTATTGCATGGTTGTTGAGTGCGAGTGGCTTATGTGTGTGTGTGTGTGTCATACCGTGTATGTGGCTGCTCGCAGTAATACCAAGATATTTTGGGGACAGGATATCCTGAAGCAACACACCGCACCTGTCCATCAACCGGCCCCTCCTGGGAAACTATCACTGGTTTACCTGAATGAGAGATTTACTGTGTTTATATAAAGACTCTATTAAAATCGAGAAATTGAGGTAATCTGGCAAATTTGATGACTAAAATCCTCTCAATCCTCTGAACTCACACATAACATGGACGACGAATGACTGATTGACAGATGCATATTTGTGATTGGCTGAGAAAGTGTAGATCCCGCCCTCTGATCCATGAATTCGAACCAGCCTCAGTTCACTGATGAACCTGCAAAATTCAGACGAACGACACTCAATGTCTGTTAAAGATTCACATATGAATGTTTGAAATTAGGTCACTAATGCTAATTGTAAAATTAATGGACACACGTAGTTAACCAATGGACAGGAACTTTTTTAAATTGTGGTTAAAAAGTTGTATTTAATAGTTTATACAAATAACACAAATTTTATTAATATTTGGAGGTACAATTCTCCTAACTTACAAGCGTAAAAATGTATTTACTTTTTGTTGGAACATTTTCAAATATTTCCAAGAGTTTGGTCAATTAGATATTAATTTATTGAGTCACTTCACAAGTTGTTTTAAAAAATAAAAATGGGGGTAATATGTATATTTGTATGGCCAGTCATATTTGAAAGTAGGCCCCAATTAAATAATGCCAATAATATTTAAAAATATATATAATAATAATTATAATAATATAATAAATATAATCATAATATTTGAAATAATAATAATTTCAGTGATACATTTTTTTGTATCTATTCCACAGTTCGTGATGAGGTAGGACAATTTTGATAAAAATAGTAATAATAATAATATAATACCACAATATAATTGTAATAGATAATTTTATGTTTATTGACGAAATCTGTTATTTGCCGCCTATCCGAATTATTAAAATTTAAGATAAAATTATTGGTGTTTTCTGTGAGGAAAAATAAAAATAAATGTCTTGTCAAGTGCTCATATAATGGTTTTGGCTTTTAATATAGTAGCTTTAAATAACCAGTAGCAATAAGATAGGATCAAAGTTTTGTGTATAAAAACACTGGTGGAGTTACCACAGAATTGTACTGTGTGTGTGTATATGTGCAGGTATGTGTACCTGTACTGTTGGTTGTGTAGTGTAATGACGTGCTCGGATGTGTTTTTGAGCTGTTGGTTGTTATACGACCAGTATATTTCAGAGGGTTTGGGGTATGAAGTCATCTCCACGCTGAGGGTCAGACTCTCTCCCTCTCGCACCTCCACCACACTGTCCTCTCCCTCTGTAAGGTTAATGAAACCACGCTCTGCCACAAATACACACATAAACAGATGATCCGTTGTTTAGCCAGGGTCGTGTCTTTTGCTGAAAAGGCCAAGATTTAAAGATGCTGGGTCAAAATAAAACCCATGCATCTATCAACTTAAAGGCGAGACTTCTATATCAACATTGAAAAATCGTCGTATTGAGTGTTACAATTTAGCCCTTTCGTGTTACTACAAGTCTTGCCCTTTTTGCTCTCTGGGTAAAGTCAATATTATTTAGAAGATACAGCTTAATGTCACATTTCTTACCGTAAACCTCCAAATTGACAGTTGCCATGGAGACACCCTTCTCATTCTTCGCATTACATTGATAGACTCCTGAGTCATTCATCTTCACAGAATTGAACTTCAGTGTTGCTGAGCGCAGATATCCTCGAGAACCAGGCTGGACGTTAGAGTTAGTTTTTTCCTTTGCGGTCTAAATCATTATTGACAACATTATACCAGGTTAAGTACTGTGCTTACAGTAAGCAATCTAAGATATGCAACAGGTGTGTGGATCTAACCGATTCCGAAGGGATACTCCAGTTCAGGTGGAAATCATGGTTGATGTTGATGCTGCTACAGGTGAGCTCAAACTTCTGATCCTGGATCAGAATCACATTTTCCATTCTGGATAGGCTGATCACTGGCACTGTCTCCGGGACTGTATCACAAAAACAATAAATATGCAATAAAGCATAGACATATTGAGATATATGTAATTATATAATATGACAATGATACACTACTGTCAGAAGTTTTATGTTTTTGAAAGACATCTTTTATGTTCACCAAGGCTTGCATGTACAGTATTTGATCAAAAATACAGTAAAACAGTAATACTGTGAAATATTATTACAATTTACAACATTTAATTATACTTTTTTTTTTTTATAATTTTCTATACTTTGAAGAATAGAAAGTACAATGAACAGCATTTCTTTGAATATAAATCCTTTGTAACATTATAAATGTCTTTACTGTCACTTTTGATCAATTGTATGTGTTCTTGCTGAATTATTTTATTTATTTCTTATTCAAAAATCTTGAAAAATGATTGATGAAAATAAGAAATCTTTCTTGAACACCAAATCAGCATATTAGAATGATATCTGGTTTTCATAAAATTCAGCTTTACATCACAGTAAAAATTACATTTTGATTTTTTTTTAAATATTACTGTTTTACTGTATTTTAGATTAAACAAATGTAGACTTGGTGAGCATTTAAGACTTTTTTCAAAAACATTTCAAAAATCTTAATAATTCCAAACTTTCACATTCATGTGTGTCCACTGCTGAAAGTTAATCATTCTCTTTATCAACTCTCTCAAACTCTTTCCATCTAACAAAGTGGTTCTCACATATCGAATTGCAAAGGGGAAAAGGCACATAATCATATAATCACGTCTAATTAGATAAGCATAATATAGAAGAGAGAAAACATTTCCCATATTTCCCACATTTTCGTTTACTTTTGTACAATAAACAATTTTAGAACTTTAATTGGTCGCTTTTTAATGTCCAATGTAAAATCAACAAGCAAAACTAGTTATAGGGATAGTTCACCCAAAAATAAAAATCCTATCATCGTTTGCTTACACTCACATCATTTCAAACATATATAACTTTCCTCACAAAGAACACAAAAGAAGATATTTTAATAAATACACCAAGCCGACATTAAAGATGTGGAACCGAAACCGAAACTAGGACTGCAGATATACAATTACAAACCGTAAAGAAAGCAGTGCTTGCTTACCATTGTGAATATCAATCACGCTGATCTCATGTTATTATGAAAATATGCGTGCATCTGAATGATCAGGTAAGATTACGTAAAATTATAACAGCCTTCTGTCTGTACCATCTTGACTTCTTTGCTCGCTTTCATCACTTTGCGTTGTTATTCTTGTGCACTGATTGGTTGCTGAGCTGAACAGCCAATCAGAGTTCTCTCTCTCACTGACGCCCAATCAACATGCTGAATCGGCCGAAAAAAACCCAAACGGCGTCCGACTAGAGCCAACGGTGTGCAGTGTTGGGGAAAGTTACTTTTAAAAGTAATGCATTACAATATTGAGTTACTCCCTAAAAAAGTAACTACTTGCGTTACCTAACTTTTTATGGAAAGTAATGCGTTACATTACTTTTCCTTTACTTTTTTCTAACATGGGCTGGGCTTATTTGTTTGTTTTTTAATAACAATAAAAAGCTCTATTTTTGGCATATGTAATGGCCCTTTTACACTAAAAGTGAACTGAATAAGCTTCAGGCTGAAAGACATACAAATTCACGCCTGTACAGTAGAGGATGCAGTTCAAAAGCACTTTTCAGCTGTTCAACAGTTCAACACGCTTACTTCAGCAATAAAATGCTTGTTATTTGAAAAAAGTAATCTGATTAAGTAACTCAAGCTACTTGCAATGAGTTACCCCAAACACTGACGATGCAGAACACACCAAAAAAAACTAAGCCGACGGATGCTCAAAAATGGCCCGACATTGCCCGGCTGCCAATTGGCTTGGCGTGTCCCGGCCTTATAATAACATTGGGCTCCATTCACTTTCATTTTATAGACAAAAAAAGATAGACTTTTTCAGAATATATTCTACCTGTTCCACAGGGAAAAAATACATGCATACAGATTTAGAATGATTTGGGTGATTAAATGAAAGCTACCCCTTTAAGAACCACTGCTCTAACACAGACATACACACACACACCTAGCCGCACATCCAAGTTATAATGGCTTGATTTCACAGGTTTTTCATCCATCTCCCCTGCACAGATGTAGCAGCCATCAAAGGCTTTGGAGACGTTTCTTATGGTGATCCCTCTCTGAGGGTGTGTGATGTAGGTGAGACCAGCTGGTAAGGCTGTGCCAGCACAGGTCAACAGGGACAGGTGATTGACAGCTGGATCGGTTACTAAACAAGGAATAGTGCAATCCCCTCCTTCCCTCACCAGAAGCCCAGTCACCATGGATTGCACAAAAGCGTTCCTCAAATCTGCCAAAAAAGTGAGACATTTTAGATAGAAAACAGAGAGTGATGAGAAAGGGCACAAAAGATATGAAAAAAACAAAAGTAAACATAAGGAAGAAAAGTGAAGAAAAAAAGTGAATGCAAAACAAGGGGCGTTACATTAAACACTGGAAGGACTTGTCTATGAGGAAATAGTAAAAAAAAAAAAATGAGTGTGTGCAAGAGGATTATCACACAATTCGGCTTTTGAAATACCTACATCCTTCAATAGCAGTTAACAATAATACAATTAAAAGAAATTAAACCACATCCACACTAAGGTGGGGTTTGAGTACACAGCTTAAGGACATGCATTTGTGCTTTTACAAAAGACCTATTCAAGTTTTAATACTCCTTCAACAGCGAAGTGTGGGAATTGAGGCCAAAAGAACAAATAAACCCCCTAGGAATCAAAAAGAACTGAGTAAACATGCATATTCAGACCTTTCACGTAGACATAGATAGAGCTGTTCTCTCCGGTTTGTGTGTTCTCACAGGTGTAACGGCCCATATGCTGTATCTGTGTGGAGGTGAGAAGGATGACACTGTATCCGTCTTCCTTTAGCTCTCCATCGATTTTCCGACCTTTTTCCCGCAGCCATTGCACCATGCCCATGCTTGCCTCTGCATCGTCATGACAACGGAGTTCCAGTTGTCCACCTTTAAGTATCACCAGATGAGGGGCATCGGGAGTGATAACAGGTTTAAACCATCCTGGAATACAAACACACATCATTATGTTCACTGTGCATACCAAGTCAGGTCTAATCAACAGCAGCATCCTGCAATCAGTTAATACATCACTTTGTTGGCAGTCAACAAACCTTAGGAAGGTGAGAAGGTCTCTATGGTAGACATGGTGCACTGTGATAATTCTTTAAAAGCTTAAACCCACAGCTGATTTATCTGCTCTGAACATTTTCATTATGACAAACAGAATAAAAAAAAACTCCTGGATCTGTGCCATGAAAAAACAAACTAAGAGAGAAGAAATTATATTTAGCATTAAGTAAATGTTTAGATTATTAACATTTAAAAATATATATTTTAATACATGTTTTTTTATGTCAATTATGTACACATTCCTCTGTGCAATAACTTCATTATCTAAAAAAAATATTACCAATGATTATTTCTAATTTAGCCTACACTATGGTTCAAAAGTTTATTTATTAATTTTTTTAATGAAAGAAGCCTCATGCTCACCAAGGCTGTATCTATTTGATCAAAATATAGTAAAAACAGTAATATTGTGAAATTTGTTTAGAATTTAAAATGACCGTTTTCTATTTAAATATATAGGCTATTCTAAATAGGCCTATATTTTTAATTTATTCCTTAATTTCAAATGTAAGTTTGTGCAAAGTACCCCAAAAAAGTGCAAAGTGTAAAGTTTTAAAGAAACAGTATTTATTTGAAATAAAAATCTTATGTAATATTACAAATGTCTTTGCTAGCACTTTTGAACAATTTATTGTGTGCTTGCTGAATAAAAGTATTAATTTCTTTAAAAACAAAATCTCACTGAAAAATCTAACCCCAAACTTTAAATGGTAATTTATGTCAACAAAGAATTTGATCTTTAAATACTTAGACCTACATTGTAAATAATATTTTGAATTTCAGTGAGAATGATTTTTGCTAATAAAAATAGGCGTTTTCTTCATGCAAGCATACAATTTTAATTTAATATATTTAATTAATTGACATTTTTTTTTTTACATTTTTGAGATATAGGCTATCCAAACATTCTTATTTTTGATGCCCTCACATTAAACATTTAAGCGCTGCCTTCTCCCCATTATCCGCAACACGATGACTAATCTGTTACTTCATCATGATGATCAATCTGTTACTTCACCATGTAGGCTACTGTCCAGATGAATCAAACGTTATACGAAACAAGTACGGGTGCATTAGTGACTAAGGTATGCAATTTTCTCAGGATAGCCGAAGATACAGTAGCCTACAAAGCTTTCCCGCTAGATTAGAACATTAATCACCACGCGGGACACAGGCACACGCGCGCACGCGCGCGCGCACATACACACACACACAGAAGTGCGACTATGACAACAAACCAGAAGACAAGGCTAACAGAATTTATCAAAGCAACATTAACATGCACGGCAACGGCATTCTGAAGATTCTTAAATGGTCTGGGCATGTTTTCTGAGTAATAGGCCTATAGCCTAATACTTTAAATTACATTGACCATGTGTTTACAAAGTGTCCTAATGACAATGAATGTTATTTTTTACTGGTGTTCGAGGGTTGGCAGCCTGAGAAAATTAGGCTATTACTGAAATAGGGGATTGAGTTAAAAGTAGCCTAATATAAAAAAATATGCAATAGAAATATGCACACATATACAGACAATAACAGTAGGCCTACGTCTTTGTGTACAAATAAAGAACTGTAACTAAACACTGGAACAGTTTTTAAAATTATTGCCATGTTTACTATTTTCAATTAAAATGAAAAATAGGCTCACCTATAGGCTCCTATATAAAAACACTAGACACCTGTACGTGAACCTTCTTCTCATATTGTTGCTTGCAGCTATAATCTATCCGATTATCTCGACCAGGAAAGAGCAAACCGACCGTTAGTTGAGAACAGTTTGTGACTAGGCCTGTAACTTAATAACTCAGTTTTGGTCATTACGTTGACAGTAGCTAGTTTTATTAGTAACCGATTGCTTTTGCGCTACTTTATTTAAAGTAGCTACGCGACTCTAATTACACGCTAATTAATTATTGACACTATTATTGATACTATTTACAACACTTGAGGATTCGCCCTTTGTGCGAGTTAACTTGACATAACTTAAAGGACAAGTTCGATATTTTACACTTAAAGCCCTGTTTTAAGATCGTTGATGAAATAGAATGGTTAAGATTGAAATTTGGACAAATGCTGCTGTCCCGAGTTTCTTTATTAGCACAAAGTAATTTGTAAACAAAACACGTCTTTGTAAACTGAACTTTAATGCGTTTATGAATGATTGCTCCAGTGCCCCCTATGAAACCATTTTGTAGGTGTGGGGGGGGGGGGCATGCTAACACAGAAACTGAAAATTCTCGGGACATCAGCATTTGTCCAAATTTCAATCGTAACCATTCTATTTCACCAGAAACGATCTTAAAACAGGGCTTTAAGTGTAAAATACCGAACTTGTCCTTTAATGTCTTAATAAATTAATAATTGACTAATTAAATGAATCAATAGCTATCTAGACAGCCTAAATAAATCAATAATTCAATTGATAGCGCGTAACTGTAAGTATCGACAGTAGCTAGCCTACATTAACAGATGGACAAAAACATAACTCTTAACGGTCATCGTCTGTTGTCAAAACAATTGGATAATTCCCTGTTATCAGCCTAATAATCTACTCATAATTAACTCATAGCCTACAAATAGGAATTGCGGAGCCAACATTTTTTTTGGGGGGAATGCAACATATTTTGAAAAGTAAAAAAATCGGTTATTAAAACGCCATTTTATAGCCTATCTTAACTGAAAATGTAAGTTCTTACCTCCAGGTAAGGCGAATAAAAGCAGGACTGTATATAGAAACCAAGCGTGATCCATTCTGTCTGAGAGTGTGCGTGTGTCCGTACATTAATATGACTGATCCACAACTGACAGTGCGTCTTCAAGTGTCTCTCTCTTTCTCTCTCTATCTCTACCCCCAGCCCCCACTCTGTATGGCAAGCCATTTTAACATTTAATCCTTTAAATAGATCTATTTGTGTTACTAGAAGCTATATTTTTAATTGATGAATCCAATAGGCATTAGTATTACACCGTGTCCTAACTACACGAGACACGGAGACGCGAAGCCACGACGCGTGATAAAAGGTAGGCTATCTTTTCCATGTTAATCAGAGTTTTTGTCCTTTTAGAAATGGTTTCAATTTTTCTGAGACATGGTGGCTGGAACAACAAACACAAGCTGTATGTAGCTACACCGCCGCCGACTAGAGCGGCAAAGAAGCTCTGGCCGCCCTGTCAAGGACGCTTGTCAAAAAGTAGGCCTACAGGGAAGCTTGTTGACGCTTTGGCCGCCCTGACATAGCAGCATTCTATGTTCCAGAGACGAGAAGTGTCACAACATGAAATGTTAACAGAAAAAACAAGCAATACATTGAAACTAGAAACCTTTTATAATGATAGCATTTTTATAACCGTTTTGGTCACATTTGGAAAAAAAAATGTAACGAGCGTTCGTAAATATTTCCAATAAAACTTGTGCTCATCCTCAAATGTGTATCACTGGATCATTATGGGTCATTGCGAAGTTGTTGTGTTTGGTGCTGCTGTATTGTATTTGCGGAGAAGACGTCGGACTCTGAGATTTTGGGTTCATGACACCCTCCAGGACCGTTATCTATATGCAAACAACGTCATATCATAAATGATAGGAAACCCAGCAACGGTGATGATTAGCTTCTCCTCCATTTTCTCGGAACTAATGTTTTGGTAGGAACGAAAGTTTATATCGTATGTTTCTCCAGAATCAGCCTGCGCGAAGTACGTCTATATTCCGATTGGTTGCTGCCGTTGCCACTGCTTGCCGCTGAACTGCGTCATAGCTTATTACCATAAAGTTGAGCTCCTTTCAACTTACTGATTGACACTCAAAACGCCCAAAATGTGACGCCGATGGATTTGACGCTCCTTGCAGCTGAGAGAAGCCAGCTTCCATTGAAAATGAAAGACTTCCGGCAGCTTTCCCAGCAAACACAGAACGTTCCCCTAACGTTCCCGAATGGTCCCATGAGGTTATTTTTTTGGGAACCAAACAAGAACGTTATAGGAACGTTCCATGTAGGTTATTTTTAGGTTCCATTTTTATAACGTAAGGAAAACGTTCCGGGAACGTTCCCCTAACGTTAAGGGAAAGTTCTAGGAACGTTCTGGGAACCAAAAACTAACGTTCCCAGAACGTTCCCAGAACCTAAATTTGTTTGCTGGGTTGGAAGTTCAAGTCTGCGGCGGTGTGAATGTACAGAAAGTGTGGCAATGATAATCAGTTAGCTACTGTTTATGTGCTATATTTTTAATGTTAAAAGCCAGTAATGTGACCTTAAATATAATTTAAAGTATCAATAAAATATCATTAAAATATCATTGATTATGTAGCCTATCATTACTTGCGGGTGCGGTCAAGATGACTCTCTGGTGCTGTGCACTTGCCGCGAGAGCCCGCCAACACGCTGTTCCGATTGGCTGTGGGTTTTGAGTGATTTTGACGCATCTGGCAGTTGCGTCGCGTCTAGTGTGGTGGACAGAATTGTCTTATCGCATCGAGTCTGGTTAGGACAAGGTGTTATTTAGTTTCACTATTAACTGTTCACTGCTGTCAAGGGGGATAATCAGGAATGCTCCAACTTCACTTAGGCCACGTAGCCTACACACTGTTAAATTTCAGGAGTGACAACCTCATTTAAATACAGGAGTGAATCCCCTAAATTATTGTTCTGTGTGTATGGGACTCACTCCCGAAATTGCATGATTGACAGCATGGTAAGCATTGCAAAGTTCTGGCGTCTCACGTGTTTGGTATCCGCTATTTTTGAGTATATTACAGCGACCAAAATAATCATTATGTTCTGCAATTTTAACTAAACCCCTTTACTGCTGAGAAAATCATCGGTACACCCCTGCCCACTCTACAAGAACTGTACTCATCCAGAGTGAGTAAAAGGGCTGGCAAAATCACTCTGGACCCCTCATTTGTTGGACCGCACACATACAGAAGAAAGACACATTTCCGATGCACGTTTAAATACGTCATTAACAACTTTGTTTAGTTCACTTCCATGTAGCCTACACTGTGTAGAGGTATTGTAAATGCGGTTGCCACTACCTGCATTTTTCGGGAGTTAATTTGGTTGTAGAATGCGGCTTTCACTAGCGGCACGCTCACGCTGTTGTTGTTTCGTTTAAACATTACGGACCATGGCAAGCAGACTTTGGGACAAAGGGAGAAATAAAACGAGGATAAATATCGCCGTGGCGTTTTCGAGATGCCGAGAGCTCAACGTCCACGACTAACTTTACAGAGACGCCACTCCTGCATGTACTTTATCAGACAGGTGAGCAAATGTACATAAAACAAATCAATGTTATTTAGCTCAGGGCTGTCACGATGTTAGATTTTTCACACCACGGTTATTGTGGCCAAAATAATTCACGATATCGATATATCGCGATATCTATGGAATCTATAGGAGGGGGGGTGGGGGGGGGGTTAGTAGTTATCAGTCAAATTAATTTTTACTTTGTTTATATAGTTTTTCTTTTTTACCCAGCAAACATAAGGGTACAAACAAAAAAATCAAGTGCAAATACAAAAATAAGATGTAAAGTTACATCTTCATCAGAGTCCTAGGGACTCCCAAGGACTCTGATGAAGATGTAACTTTACATCGAAACGTTAGTCACTGGTTTGTACCTCAACTAAATGGATTACTAAGAAGATTTATGTGTTGCACCGGCGATTTTCCTTTTCTGCCTTGTCTTGTCCTGCCCTGGTTGCACCGGATTGTTTGGGAATCACAGTAGCGCAGCAAGCCTTCCTTCTCATTTTGAAACAAAAATAAGATGGTTCTTAATAATCACCATTTATTAAATGTATGAACACAGAAACCCATTGTTAACAGGTTAATGTCACGTTTCCCATTCCATGACTAATAAAATAATCGCAATGTATTCTCTGTAAAAATGCGTAATCCGCAGGGTGATGGACACGGAGACGGGTAAAAAGGTTGGTGGCTACACATTCTGCAGCGCCGTGTCGCGTGTAGGACAACTCGAGGTATCGCACACCGGACGCGCACTTTCTCGGTTTATGGCCAGCAGTATTATTATGTTTAAGGAGATTATGAAATTAAGATAATGTCTGTAGGCCTACTATGTTATGATTGTACAATTAAATACAATACAGTAGTTGCTGAGTATGTGAGCTGAACACTTTACCTCAGAGCATCCATTAACTGAATGAACCGAGAATATCACCTGAAAATCCGATAACATCAGCAATTTTCATTCAAGCAGCTGATTTCTGTAAATTAATGTAAAACTAAATGTACATTGCAGCACAGGGTGAAGTCATTTACGATGATTTGCGACAAATATAATGTAAATTTAATAAAAAACTATGTAAATGGCGCTCTGTGTCAAGGCAGGATTTTGAACAAGAGCCGTTGCTGGGTGCCGCGGACAGACGCCGAATGGCACAACCGGTGTGAAAAAGAGAAAATGATTAGAAAATGTCTACTTTTTTCAGGTGTAGACAGAGAGTTTCACTCTCTCGCTCAGACGACGTTCTCCTCAGAGTAGCTGCGCGGCCCGGGCTGCGTCTTCTTTAATTGGTGTCAGCAGGTGCAATACAGCTGAGACATCAACCAGGTACTCGAGCTGGAGTATTTACGTGTCATGTTCTCATAACAGTCCTATTCATTTTAAACATCGTGGTTATCGCCAATACCAGTATATCGCCACACTCTAAATTTAAACGATGTCGATATTTCATGCTTTGAATATCACGATTATCGTCAACACCGGTATATTGCGACACCCCTAAGCTCAACATGATGAAATGTTAGAATTTGATCCGTATGTTATTGTAATGTTGATCTAGCTTACTGTCTCATACTGTCTCTAGTCTCATACAGACAACAAACTACTGTAACACATAGAATAACATTATAACTTTCAACTCACTCAAGTGTTTAGTATGATAGTGTAACGTAAGACTAAGTGAAACAGCGTTGCGTTACCTCACAAGTTTAATTTGTCAAATAAACTGACCTGTGTGAGTAGTAATTCAGCACTTGCGGGTAAGTTAGTTCGGTAGAATGAAATGTCCTTATTCCCTTATATCTGCGGGACTTGCGTTTGGTGCTGATATCTGTCTCTCATTAGCAATTGCGCCCTGCTTCATACCACAGTCATGTTAAAAAACATGATTCCAGGCTCATTTACTGCATCATAAATCTACGCCTTTGTTATTGTAAGAGGTTAGCGACCCCTTGAGGTGAAAAAAATTCAGTTTGTAGCTTTAATAATACTTAATGAATACTTAGTAAACCTGAATAGGTGCCAGTAACAGTTGTAATACATACTTTTCAGAAGTGAATAAGTGATATCTGATCTACAGAAATCATAGAAGTCAGTGGCAAAAAAAATGTGATAATGTTAAAATGGCTTGCCATACTCTCTCTCTCTCTCTGACTATGTTTCCCAGCTGCCAATATGAAGGTTGTTTTGACCAAAGGTTTTTGGTATACCGGTGCTCGACATCACCCAGTCCAGCTGACGTGTGCTTACAGGAAATCCAAACAGATTTTGAATTAGAACTGCCCTTGTTAAGAGGACAAATTGCAATTTTCATTATCTTAAGTGGAGGAATTTGGACGGTGTCACGTCTCTTGCTGCAGTTCAGCAGCTCAGTCATCTCTGTGTTGCCAGAGACCACTGACATGAATTTAAAACTTATTGCTCTGCCTGCCCTCTCATGCACATGTTAATCGATAGAGTTTAAAATGTTGCAGCTCTTCAATGATGACGTGCTGTCTGCTGCATCAGAAATCTTAACAGGACAGGAGTGCGCATGCGCATGTGTGAAACAGACACACGCATACTCTGTTTCCGATATTGTTTTTCTTCTAACATAATTATGGCAACCTGGTGGATATGTTGGCTTTTCAAACTTTCAAGTACTTTTGCTTTCTCATTTTATAGTGAGAAACTTCCATACGACACCTGTAGGCTGATGCTTGTTATGCAGTGGGCATGTATGTTGTGTGAGTGTAGCTACTTTGTGTTTGATCAATTATTCATGAATCAAAGCAGGTTTTTGATACCGATAGGTCCTTACTCATCATCTGCAGGCTGTTTGTGAGAGAGAGAGAGATGCTGACTCACTGGTATTTCTTTTCAGAAGTGACTCATTCCTTCTTTTATTATGGACATATGATCACGTTGCCATTTTAAACAGAAACAGTGTCCTTTTATATTCTGTTTGTTTTCCCAATATATAGATAGATAGATAGATAGATAGATAGATAGATAGATAGATAGATAGATAGATAGATAGATAGATAGATAGATAGATAGATAGATAGATAGATAGATAGATAGACTAGTTTTAAGCTCAAATGCTTTACTGCACCATTCTAGAATAAGATTTATCAGTATTAAAAAGGCCTTTCAGAACAACGCAGACTGAAATCGAGAGTAGTCTAATGGACTAAGATGCCAACCTAATGAAGTTTGTCCACTGGATTTTTGCTGACCGTACAGAGAACCTCATCTACTCAACCAAGTGACCATTAGGGTCTTCAATCCATAATAGTATGATTGGTGTGTGGTAGGGTGGGTTTTGTGGTGCTTTTTAAGTGTTGCTGTATGTCTACACATTGAGAGTACTTTGCTTTTGTGGACCATTTTAACTTTGTCCTTTTTAATATTGTATAAGTGCATACCCTAAACTGACTTGAGCCTGACAAAAAGGAATAGGTCAGTCCATATACCCATATGGATATAAACCCATATATGACTATTTTGTGTATGAAAGTTGAACTATAAGCAAATAAGGAAATGATAAAAAATGATTTTTTTGTTGTTGCTGTTATCTGTTCTACTGGAATTTTTTTTTTGGGGTTTTTTTTTGTCCACAGAGTGCAGTGGATTTGTTTGTTTGTTTTTTTGTCCACAGAGTGCAGTGGATTTGTTTTGTTTTGTCGACAGAGTGCGGTGGATTTGTTTTGTTTGTCCACGGAGTGCAGTGGATTTTTTTTGTCCACAGAGTGCGGTGGATTTGTTTTGTTTTGTCCACAGAGTGCGGTGGATTTGTTTTGTTTTGTCCACAGAGTGTAGTGGATTTGTTTTCTTTTGTCCACAGAGTGCAGTGGATTTGTTTTGTTCACAGAGTGCGGTGGATTTGTTTTGTTTTGTCCACAGAGTGCGGTGGATTTGTTTTGTTTTGTCCACAGAGTGTATTGGATTTGTTTTGTTTTGTCCAATGAGTGCAGTGGATTTGTTTTGTCCACAGAGTGCGGTGGATTTGTTTTGTTTTGTCCACAGAGTGCGTTGGATTTGTTTTGTCCACAGAGTGTAGTGGATTTGTTTTGTTTTGTTTTGTCCACAGAGTGCAGTAGATTTGTTTTGCTTTGTCCATAGTGAACTTTGGATTTGTTTTGTTTTACTGGACTTTTTGTTTTTGTTCTGTTTTGTTCCCTGAGTAAAGTGATTCTTTTGGTTTTGTTTTGTCCACAGAGTGCAGTGGATTTGTTTGGTTTGTTTTGTCTACAGAGTGCAGTAGATGTGTTTTGTTTTGTCCACAGAGAACAGTGGATTTCTTTTGTTTTGTTCTACTGGATTTTTTTGTTCCGTTTTGTTCACTGTGTAAAGTGATTATTTTTGTTTTGTTTTGTCCACAGAGTGCAGTGGATTTGTTTGGTTTTGTCCAGAGAGTGCAGTAAATTTGTTTGTTTTTTTCCACAGAGTGCAGTCGATTTGTTTGGTTTTGTCCACAGAGTGCAGTCGATTTGTTTGGTTTTTATTTTGTCCACAGAGTGCAGTCAATTTGTTTTGTTCTACTGGATTTTTTTGTTTTTGTTCTGTTTTCTTCACAGAGTAAAGTGACTGTTTTGGTTTTGTTGTGTCCACAGAGTGCAGTGGATTTGTTTTGTTTTGTTTAGCTTTGTCCAGAGAATGCAGTGGATTTGTTTGATTTTGTTTTGTCCACAGAGTGCAGTAGATTTGTTTTGTTATGTCCACAGAGATTTGTTTTGTTTTGTTCGACTGGATTTTTTGTTTTCGTTCTGTTCACTGAGTAAAGTGATTCTTTTGGGGGTTTTTTTGTTTTGTTTTGTTTTGTTTTGTTTTGTCAAGTCAAGTCAAGTCAAGTCAAGTCATCTCTATTTATATAGCGCTTTTTACAATACAGATTGTTTCAAAGCAGCTTTACAGCGATAACAGGAAAATAATATTGTAATAATATTGTTAAATATAAAATGAAATGTCCCCAACAAAGCAAGCCGAGGGCCAATGGCGAAAAAGGTGAAGAAAGGTGAAAAAGGCGACAGTGGCAAGGAACCAAAACTCCATCTGGTGACAGAATGGAGAAAAAAGTGTGCAGTGGATTTGTTTGGTTTTGTTCACAGAGTGCAGTGGACTTGTTTGGTTTTCTTTTGTCCAAAGAGTTCAGTGGATTTGTTTGAGTTAGTTTTGTTTTGTTTTGTTTTTCCTATAGAGTGTAGTGGATTTGTTTTAATCCATGTATCATTCGTTCAGTCGTTTTTTGATTTAATATTTAAAGTAGAAACATTTGAAAACAGTTCCTTTTTGAAAACAAGAATTCAGCTTTTTCGTTCTGAGGTAGAAAAATTAATAGACAGCTTGAATATTCGATTCCTACACGTGCCCACACATCTTTTGTTTTTCAATGAAATGCCCATTTCCACTGATGTGTCAGCCGAAGATCAAACTGTGTCATCATCAGTTCTTCCTCAGCTCCGCACAGCAGAATAAGAGTCCTCCGCTGCTGCAGCTGATGTGCGGATTCATATCTCGTTCATTGCAACTACATTTCATCTTTTTCTTATCAAATAACCAGAATAACGAATGGCTTGACACAACCCGTACCGGGGAAGAGCCTGGACGGGGCTTGCTTCTGTGTAGACCAGCAGTTCTCAAGTGCCAGGGGGTCCTTGAATTGCTATTTTCCTATATTTTCCGGACTGTAAAGTCACGTTTTTTATCATAAACCACGCTGCAAATTATTCCTAAGTAACTTAGACCTGTATAATGCATTTTACATTTTACAAATAATCTAAATGTTGACTTTCAAAAGTATGTGCGCCAAGAAGCTATTCGCTGTATTTTGGTTCATTTTCGATGTTCGCCAGAAAGATGTTTAAGGAGACAGAGACGCGCTAAAGCAGCGCATTATGTTGTTCGGTTTTTGGCAGTGAAAAGATGCCGTCCACGTCCCCGTCCCCGTGAGCTCCTCATGCACCTCCGGGAAGAAGGGCACTGGTGTGAGTTGCTGAGAACCAGCGCGTGCCACCCCGAGATACCAATCATCCAGACCGATCCTGTTGGCGGCCCGGGAAAGCATGATTTTTGTTGTTGTTGGAGTGCAATGAAGGACCTGCACGAGGGTGGTCATGATCCACAAGTTCTGCAGGAACTACGTGCTGCGACAGACCTCGCGCTTCATTACCGGGAGGTAATGAAGGTTACCTCCCGGTCAGTGGGTTGTGCGATGTCCACACTAGTGGTCCAGGAACCCCATCTCTGGCTGTGTCTGGCTGACATGCGGGAGAACGACAAGCTCCGGTTCCTCAACTATCCCATGTCCCAGACCGGCATCTTCGGTGACGCTGTCGAGAACTTCACCCAGCAGTTCTCGGCTTTACAGAAGCAGACTGAGGCCATCAGACACATCCTGCCGTGGCGGCCAGCTGCTGCCTCCACCCCACCGCCTGCAGCTCCTCAGTCTGCTCGTCGCCGGGGGCGTCCTACTGCGTCTGCCCCTGGTCCCGCGCCGCAGCAGCAGCCTCCATCTACACGACGTTGTGGAGCCAGTCACAGGCAGGCCAACCCGCCTGTCCAGGCCCCCGCCAAGAAGGGCGGCAAAGCGAGAAGCAAGCGGCCCTAGGATGGGTGACCCAGAGATGGAAGGGACTGCTCTCCAGGAGACGATGACTGCATCGCTCCCTCCACCGGAAGAGGGCCTGGTGGAAAATCTTGCTTCTTTATATTTGTTTTACGCCGCTGGCCTCAAAACCAGCGGTACCCAAATTATCAATAAAAGAGCAGTTTCTTCAACTCTGGGTCCAAAAAGGGACTGGAGATTCAGTGGGGGAAGAGAATCCTCTCCACTCTCATCCGCCTCTTCTATCACCAGTAGAAGAACGCCACCGAGCCGCCTCCTGCACCACCTGCCCTGTGGAATCAGGTAAGTGTTGCACAGCACACTCAGACACCGCTACGGGCCGCCTCCCAGAGAGAGCCTCCCGAGCCGTGTCCCTGTGGTCCACCTCGCTGCCCCACTACGGGTACGCCTACGGTCCCTTTGGTCCCGCTTGTACGGCCTCTGAGAACCTGGTTAGCGCTCCCCAGTACGTCTCGCTGGCTCATTCAGACCATCAGGCTCGGCTATGCGATTCAGTTCGCCTGGTGTCCCCCCAAGTTTTGGGCCATCCACTCCACTACAATGAGAGCAGCCGATGCCCATGACTTGCGTGCGGAGATCACAGTCCTACTGGCCAAGGATGCGATGGAGCCGGTCCCTCCAGCCAATATGAGGTCAGGGCACTACAGTCCCTACTTCATTGTACCCAAGAAAGGTGGTGGGTTACAACCGATCTTGGACCTGCGAGTTTTGAATCGGAGCCTCCACAAGCAACTGTTCAAAATGCTCACGCAGAGACACATTTTCGAATGCATCCGTCCGCAAGATTGGTTTGCAGCGATCGACCTGAAGTACGTGTACTTTCATGTCTCGATTCTTGCTCGACACAGGCCGTTTCTGCACTTTGCGTTTGAGGGTCGAGCATATCAGTTCAAAGTCCTACCCTTCGGGCTGTCCCTGTCCCCTCATTGCTGCACGAAAGTCACGGAGGGGGACCTTGTTCCCATGAGAGTACAGGGCGTTCGCATCCTCAACTATCTCGACGACTGGGTCATACTTGCACACTCTCGAGATCAGCTATGCGAACACAGGGACCTTGTGCTCAGGCACCTCAGCCAGTTGGGTCTTCAGGTCAACTGGGAAAAGAGTAAACTCTCCCCTGTGCAAAGAATCTCTTTTCTCGGTATGGAGTTGGATTCGGTCGCACAGACAGCGCGCCTCACAGAGCAGCGCGCTCAGTCGATGCTGAACTGCTTGAACACGTTCAAAGGCAGGACGGCGGTACCACTGAAATTCTTATAGAGGCTCCTGGGGCATATGGCAACAGCAGCAGTGGTAACCCCGCTCGGCCTGCTTCATATGAGACCGCTTCAGCACTGACTTCACGGCTGAGTCCCGAGATGGGCGTGGCATCACCGCACTCCCCGGGTGGCAATCACACCGGCGTGCCGCCAGACCTTCAGCCCGTGGTCAGATCCCTCGTTCTTGCGGGCTGGAGTCCCCTTGGAACAGGTATCCAGGCATACTGTGGTATTCACAGATGCCTCTGCCACCGGCTGGGGTGCTATGTACAATGCGCATGCAGTGTCAGGGGTGTGGACGGACCCCCAACTGCATTGGCACATCAATTGCCTCGAGTTGCTAGCAGTACATCTCGCTCTGAGCCACTTGAAAAGGCCCCACAGGGCAGGGACATGCTGGTCTGTACGGACAACACTGCGACAGTTGTGTACATCAACCGACAAGGTGGTCTAAGCTTCCGCCGTATGTCGCAACTCGCCCGTCATCACCTCCTCTGGAGTCAGAAACATCTGAGGTCGCTTTGACCCATGTATGTCCCCTGCGTCCTCAACCGTGTGGCCGACGAGCTATCACGAGCTGTGCTTCCAGGAGAATGGTGACTCCACTCCCAGGCGGTTCATTTGATCTGGAGAGAGTTCAGGGAAGCTCAGGTAGACCTGTTTGCCTCCTCAGAGACCTCCCACTGCCAGCTGTTTTACTCCTTGAGAGAGGGAACACTCGGCACGGACGCACTGGCATACAGCTGGCCCTGGGGCCTCCACAAATATGCATTTCCCCCAGTGAGCCTAATTGTGCAGACACTGTGAAAAGTCAGGGAGGACGAGGAGCAGGTCGTTCTGGTGGTTCCCTATTGGGCCACCCAGACTTGGTTCCCAGAACTTATGCTCCTTGTGACAATCCCTCCCTGGTCCATTCCTCTGAGGAAGGATCTTCTTAATCAGAGACGGGGCACCCTATGGCACCCACGTCCAGACCTCTGGAAACTCCATGTCTGGTCCCTGGACGGGACGTGGAGGTTCTAGGTGCCTTACCCCCAAAGGTACTTAACACCATCACTTCAGCATGGGCGCCGTCCACGAGACGTGTATACGCCCTGAAGTGGAACCTGTTCGTCGAATGGTGTTCTTCTCGCTGAGAAGACCCCCGAAGATGTTCGATAGGGTCTGTGCTTTCCTTCTTGCAGCAAGGGTTGGAGCGTAGGCTTACCCCCTGCACCCTCAAAGTACATGCTGCAGCTCTTTCAGTATATCATGACCACATAGATGGCAAAATAGTTGGAAAGTACGACCTGGTTGTCAGGTTTCTTAGGGAGGCGAGACGATTAAATCCAACCCGACCCCCCTCCATACCCTCTTGGGACCTTTCCCTGGTCCTTGGAGCACTACAGGATGCTCCCTTTGAGCCTTTGCAATCAGTAGACTTAAAGCTTTGTTCCATGAAGATTTTGCTACTGGTTGCACTGGCCTCTGTCAAGAGGGTAGGGGACCTGCAGGCATATTCGGTCGACGAATCGTGCCTAGAGTTCGGGCCGGGAGACAACCATGTAGTTCTAAGACCCCGGCCTGGCTATGTGCCCAAGGTTCCTACCACTCCCTTCAGGGACCAGGTAGTGAACCTGCAAGCGCTGCCCTTGGAGGAGGCAGACCCAGCCCTGACTTTGCTCTGTCCCGTTCGCGCTCTGCGTTTGTACATGGACAGATCTCAAAGTCTGTCAGGAAGTCAGGACCTCAGACCAGCTCTTTGTCTGTTACGGAGGCCAGCAGAAGGGAAAGGCTGTCTACAAGCAGAGGATGGCCCACTGGATAGTGGATGCCATCACCTTGGCTTACCAAGCACAAGGCGTGCCCTGCCCGCTCAGGTTGCATGCACACTCCACGAGAGGCGTTGCATCTTCCTGGGCGCTGGCACGTGGCTCCTCGCTAACAGATATTTGTAGAGCTGCGGGCTGGGCGACACCTAACACGTTCGCTAGATATTATAGCCTACGTGTAGAGCCGGTCTCCTCCTGTGTTCTCACCCTAAACGGGTAGAAGCACCGAGAGGTCCAGCTCTGTCGGCTCGCTTCACCCTACTGTGCACCCTTATTGCTCCAGAGTAAAAACCTGTTGAGTCCTCCAAAACCCCTCAAACCCCATGGCGGAACGTCCGGCACCAGGCCCTTATCCACTGAATTCTTGAGAACCGGATTAGGGCTGGGTTCCATATGTTTGACCCTACAGGAATCCCATATGTGTATATTTTTCCATGGCTGCTCCTATTGGAAGCCTGTGTCTTTCCCTTGGGCTAAGTCACCCATTATTTCATATGTAGTACAACCTTCGGGCTAGTCCCTATGTATTTTCCACATAATTCCTTAAAGAAGTGGCTTCCGCAGCGTTCTCCTTCCTAAACAGAAAGGGCACTCTTTCCCAGTGTTATCCAATATCATACTGTATGGGTTATCATGGAACAACAGGTACACCCTGTGTAAGCCTCCTCCTATCGTCCTTCTAGGCAAGAAAGTGTAGAGGCTTGCACGGGGCGCTGGATGGGGTGCAGCAGCTGTGGCGCTTTGGTAGGGATTCCTATTGGTCAGTCATGACGTACGTCAAAGTGACTGACCAATAGGGAACGTCTCGGTTACATATAGTAACCCTCGTTCCCTGAGGGACGGAACGGAGACGTGGGTCCCGTCGCCACATCTGCTCCCACCCGCCGGGGCGGCCGGCTTATCAGATTTGGCTCCTCAGCAAAAAACTGAAGTGCAATCGCAGCAGCTGCTCGTTATATACCTGCGCTGCGAGGCCGCACAGCTGATGCAATTGATTGCACGCCAATGTGTATTGGCTTGTTTAGTTTCACTTGAAGTAGATTGGCCTCTCTAGCGAGATTCCTATCGGTCAGTCATGACCTACGTCTCCGTTCCCTCCCTCAGGAAACAAGGGTTACCATATGTAACCGAGACATTTTCTTTATTTTTCAATGGGATTACATTTTGTAGTCATTTTGAATGTACACAAATGAAAATATACATTTTACTGTTACAAATGACAGATTATTAAACGACAGAGTATTAAGTTATTTCCCCAGCTGAGGAACAAATCCAAGTGATGGCGCCGGCTCTGTCCACAGAGTGCAGTGGATTTGTTTGTTTGTTTTTTGTCCACAGAGTGCAGTGGTTTTGTTTTGTCCACTGAGTGATGTGGATTTGTTTGTTTTGTTTTGTTTTGTCCACAGAGTGCAGTGGATTTGTTTTGTCCACAGAGTGCAGTGGATTTGTTTACTATTGGTTTTTCCACATAGTGCAGTTGATTTGTTTGGGTTTTATTTTGTCCAGAGAGTGCAGTGGATTTGTTTTGTTCTACTGGATTTTTTTATTTTTGTTCTGTTTTGTTCACAGAGTAAAGTGAATATTTTGGTTTTGTTGTGTCCACAGAGTGCAGTGGATTTGTTATGTTTTGTTCAGCTTTGTACACAAAGTGCAAGAAGATTTGTTTTGTTTTTTGTCCACAGAGTGCAGTGGATTTCTTTGGTTTTCTTTTGTTTTGTCCACAGAGTACAGTTTTTTTTTTTTTTGGCCACATAGAGTACAGCAGAGCAAACCACTACACTGTAAGTTACAAAATATACTGTCAACTCCGGTCCTGGAGGAACACTGTCATTAAAATTTGACTAATGGTGCTAAATTCTCCAGGACAGTGGCTCTCCAGGACAGGAGTTGCCCCTCCCTGATCTGTTCACAGATTCATGGCATCTCTTCCAAAACACCATGTTCACAATCTGTTAATCAGTTGAACATCTTAATGTCTTATGATGCATAAAATCTCATGGTATCTTTAAGAGGGCAATTTCATGCTGTAGTCAGACATGACAGGAAATGCAATTTTAACTGAGAATTCTAATGCGGACAGCAACAGAGTTAATCTGAAATCTATGCAATACGTCTGACTGTTTTGCAGAAAAACAAAGAGATTAAGAAATGTTAAGATGCTAAACTGAGAGTGTAATCAAAACGATGAATCTGATTAACTGGGTTACAGAGCACTTTGAATCTCATTAAGCTTATTGGTGTTGGGAAGAAGGCAAAAATAGAATGATAAAGAAGAAAGAGGATAATGTGAAACTAAGAACTAACGAGAAAGAGTAAATTTAGTAAAACAGGAAGTAGAGAGTTAGATCTATATGAATGAAGTTAGATTGAGCAGAAAATTATAAATAAAAAATGTTTTAAAAAATGGAACATTGAGTTCCGTAATGTTCCATAAAGGTGGAACATTATATATTAAGAGCAGAAAAATATATTTTACATTAATAAAGGCACCTGTCATAACTCATGTCCAATCATAACTGCATTATAAACATTTAAAACATTCCAGAATGCATTAAGTCTGTAAGCCTGTCCAAAACCACAACAGTAGTCATTTGATATTCACAGTTCCCTCAATGAGCATCGCTGCAATTTAGCTGGTCAATATGCCTCCATTCTTCAATCAATATGACAAGACTCTTTAACCACAGGGAACATATATTGTATATGCGCCTGACACTAAAGCTAACATTTTGTTTATACAGCCAATTGTTGTTCTTCACAAGCAGTTTTCATCAATACATTTCAATATAGATTGAAGACGTTTTGAGACATGCGTCAAGAACCCTGTAACCTTTCTTTCTCTCAGCATCAGCCATATTGAATAGAAATAGTAATAACATCAGATAAAAATGTTAACATATTTAAATTTAAAAGACTGATCAACAAAATAAATCAAGCATGTTTACTCAGTTTTGTTTTGTGTTTGTTTATGGGAATATTTTTTTTATCTTTTCATTTAAAAGATAAAAATGAGGGTTGGGCAGACAAAATTGCATGAAGATTAGAAATACTAAAACCAATGATCACATAAGATTTAATAGGAAGATTGATATGCATACTAGTCACATTATACTGTGTCTTTTGCAAATTTGCAACTTTATGTCTCATATTTGAGATAACTTAATATTGCCGTGACATGAACACTGATAAGTGGAGTGATCCAGACAGTGAAACATAAACATAAATATCAACAATCTTTAAACGCCACTCGGACAGTCAAATTTGAGGACAAGAACTAATTGGTGTTTAATCAACTTTATATCATACGTGTTGTAAATATTGTGTTTTATATGATAATAATAATAATAATTTGTTACATTTATATAGCGCTTTTCTAGGTACTCAAATTGCTTTTTACATATGAAAGGGGGAATCTCCTCAACCACCACCAATGTGATGATGCAACGGCAGCCATATTGCGCTAGAACGCCCAACACACACCAGTTTATTGGTGGAGAGGAGATAGTTATAGTACATTTATGTAAATTTTTTATAGAAATGCTGTTTTTGTCACAAGCATATCGATATATTTAATCGTGATATTTGTCGGAAAACTAAGGTAATACAAACAGTAATCGATCACTAAACCATGGTTAATTTTCCTAGGGAGCAGAGAACCATCTTACAAAAGTGAGGGCTTACACAAGCTGTTCTCCATAAAATGTGCAGCACACAGATAAACGTTTGGGTTATAATGTTCAGGAACAGTGTTTGAAAATAAGTTTTAGTTCTTGAAAAGGGGATTCTCTTAAATAAAATATCTCCCTTTGGAATGGACTTTGAGCTTTGTAACCTTGCAGATCTTTTTATGCACAAATATCAACATTACACACTAACTAAAGTGGAAAAGCATAATAGGAACCCTTTAATTAAATGGCACAGAGCTCACCTCAATGAAACGGTAAGGTATCCCCCTCTAGTGGCGGAGATCCGCACTGTTTACAGGGCACCTCAAAGCTCTTGAACGAGATGTGCTGTCCATGGTCCTGAACCAAAGAGGCCTGGCAAGACTGCTGTCCATGGTGCTGAAGTCTATTTATGACTGTTCCAACTAAAAGTAAAGGTTTGGTTCTTTTATGGGATCCCGAATGCACCAAATGAAACAAATTGCATGTTCCTATTTCAGGTTCATATTTCAAGTCATTAGTCCATGTATTGCTGTCCAATTGCAGTGACTTTCCTATCAAACCCTCCCCTTTCTTTCTTTCTTTTAGTGCTCAGTGACTCAGTAGAGTCTTGGTTAAACTGACATTTAATGTTTTGAATCGCCCATCTCTATGACCTATAGATTTTAATGTAAATGAGCCATCGCTATTTGATTCATTGTAATAGCAAAGGACATCCAATAAGAAATCCTTGTTACAGCAGGTTGATTTACGTGTGTGACTACAATGACTTGACAGTTCGTTTGCACTAGATGAGCTTAACACTCTGTGTGTGTGTGTGTGTGTGTGTGTGTGTGTGCACGCGCGCTCTCGCGCGCTCTGGCAACCAAACCAAGCGAAGGCAAGTAAACTGTATAAGGTTTCGTTAGGTGGTAAAGGAGATCCATCTGACCGCTTTATTTCTGGTTTCTTGCTCTTTCCCTATCACAGTCTATCTCGCGTTACTTCAGTTTAGTACCATTGTGTTTTAGTTTTTAGTGTTGCAAACTTACCGTAAACATGTTGCAAATCGGTAGGCTATTTGCGCAAGGTTTTAAACTCCTTACGTTAGAGCAGAGTTGGCTCGCGCAGTAGCGAAGAGAGGTGGACGCCTTGCGGAGTCGTGTTACTTTGCGTCTTGCTTTTTATAGGAGGAATGGGGTTAGTGAAATGCCAACTCTCTGGAAACAGATAGTGTTCTCCTTCGCTTCAATACTCAGCATCGGTTCTGTGGTACTTCTGGTCGTGGCACTGTCCACCGAGCGCTGGGTCACCGGAACCACATTGTGTCAGACAGGAGTAGATCTGGTGAACGCGTCCAGTCTAGAGCTCGAGCAGTTCACGGGACACATTTACTACGGCCTCTTTCAGGGCGGGAAAACACGGAGATGTGGGCTCGGAATTCGCCGCTCCAAAATATACAGTAAGAGCACTAACGTGTTGATTGATTAGATAGATTCACTTTTGATTAAACATTCAAGCAATGTACACATATATTGTAACGAATCACATTTATTTAATGCATAGCTTATTATTAGAAAAGGTCTTTGAATTTTGTTTTTATCTTGTTGTTTTGTTGATATTATTGTCTTTTTTAAATAAATGTTTAATTAATACTTTTATTTACAAATTATTGATGTATTAAATTTTTTAATTGATTTAAATAATAGAAAATACATTTATGTCACAAACTATTTACAATAAATGCTGTTCTTTTGAACTAAGAATCTTGAAAACTTGTGTATGTGTGAAAATATAAATATAATATAATGGAATATTCCAAAAAAAAAATTATAAAAATGTATCACAGTTTACATAAAAAATATTAAGCCACACAACTGTTTTCAACATAATAGGAAATCAGCATATTAGAAAGATTTCTGAAGCATCATGTGAGACAGAAGTATGGATGCTAAAAAAAATTCAGCTTTGCCATCAAAGAAATAAATTACATTTGAAAATATATTACAATAAAATCATTTAAAATTGTAATAATATTTTACAATATTACAGATTTTTCTGTAATTTTATATTACACATCTACACTTTTACTTTTGATTGAATAAATGCAATATTTGATTGATAGATAGATAGATAGATAGATAGATAGATAGATAGATAGATAGATAGATAGATAGATAGATAGATAGATAGATAGAGCCTACTGTTACGCAGTAACTGTACAAATGCTTTTTCAAGTAAAAGTCCAATTTTGTGAATCCTGATCTCTTTCTCTCTCTTTCTCACAAATTCTGCAGTTTTCCCAAAGCTCATCAAAACTATTAACAGTGGTCTTCACATGATCATTATATTCTTCCTTTTCATTGCTATCAGCTTTGCAGTGCTCAGTTTAGCTTTCTGTATATATAATGCCAGAAAAGTTCCCTATCAATCTATCAAAGGACCTTTTGGCATCTACCTCTGGAATTTCATTGCAGGTAAGTCAACATATCACAAAATCGAAGATACAATGTTGTACATGGATAATAAACCCTAAATCAACAATATCAACCATAACAAATTGTGAATAAATCACTACCTTTTTCAGTTTCTAATCACACACTTGTCCAATCTTTTTCAATCTCTTCTCTCAGCTCTGTTCAGTGCAATGGGCTTTGCGTGTTTCCTTGCAGCAATTCAGTGCCATCAGCTCACGAAACATGTGGCTAACTACCGTGAGAGTCTTTTTACCCTTGTGATCCTTGAGGAAAATCTTGGCTTCTCCTTCTGGTTGTGCGTTGCCAGTGCTGTAACACATGGAGCTAACATTCTTGTAGTAGCCTCCAGTAAAATACATCTGCCTAAAATACAGACTAAGAAACCTGAAGAACCCTCGGCCACTGGAGAAGACTTCCTCTACTAAAGAACAAGAACGAGCTGAAAGGTTTGACTGCAGGGTCAGAGAACCAAACCAAATGCTCATGTGACCTTTTGAGACAGTTTTATTTTGGAGCAAATAAGTAAAAAGAAAATCACTTTAAAATGCTGTTTTTTCAAAATCTTGTTTGACTGACAAGTTATGGACGACTGCAGGGCTTCCAGACTGAAATGTGACATTGTGTATGTCTTTACCACCAAGCAAGATAAATATTAATGTTATCTGAATTGAATTTTTATTTTTATTTTATTTTAGAGCTTTACTGAGAAAGATGTGATAATGCATATGAAGATATAACAAGACAATAAACTTCATGTTTAAAATCTTTCCTTTTTGGCAGACAAGCTCTAAACAACCAATTATCACAACAGATATGTAACAAACAGCAGGGCCGTTTCTGGCCATTTTGATTTGATACTTTTTGTAAATTATTTAAATAAGCTGTCTCTTAATAAACATTGAAAGTTTTCACCAACTTATGTGCACGAAAGATTTTTTTTTCTGTTCAAACAGAATGATACTAACGTGCAGTGGTTCCACGTAGTCAGATAGCAATGAAAGTTTTGCAAGTGCTCTTTATCAAAATCTAAACTAATTGATAGTAAATTTATTTTCCAGTTTACTTTCTATATACATCTAGTGCAGTGGTTGAGTGTTCCTAGACAGCACTGCACAGTCATGTCACTCCATGTCAGAATTATTTTAGTGTGCTTTTAAATAATGCGAATCTCTAAACACACAATGTATTAAATAAACAATAAATGGACAATGCTTATAATAAAATAAGAAATAATACAATTTCTTCAACAACATTGTTTTTCTCTTTCAGTGCTGTTGATGCCTTCGTTTCTCAAATATTAATTTAGTAAACCTGGCCCTATATATAATTCTGTGGACAAAATGAAGTCTTTAATGACATTCTGTTTTAAACTTATTTAGAGTTCAATTTACAGATATAAGCTTATATGATGGTGATTGATGCATTTAATGAAGTGATTATTTAAAATCACTTAAAAAGTAAAAAGTGGGACCATTTACTTCAGTTTAGATTAGTATGCTACTGGGATGCTTAGCATTAGGGATTCCCAGGTGACTTTGTGAAGCTGGAAGTAGGGCAGCAGAGGGCGCCCTAGATCGTAACCAACCCTAACCATAACCACACACTCTTCACGCTGAATAGTCTGGAAGAGTGGAACAGGTAGAAAAAGATGGGGGGAGAGGAAGGGATAGTTTAAGTAAAGGGGAGCCCATAGGAAGAGTAAAATGGGGAAAATGAGATGGGAGAATAGATGGGAGGGCATAGTGGAAAGAATAAGAGGAGAAATTGTAATAAGACATAAACAGAAAGGAAATGGACAGCAGGATGGAACTAAGAGTAGTAAAGAGACGTAGA
This sequence comes from Siphateles boraxobius, assembly GCF_051911475.1. Taxonomy (NCBI): domain Eukaryota; kingdom Metazoa; phylum Chordata; class Actinopteri; order Cypriniformes; family Leuciscidae; genus Siphateles; species Siphateles boraxobius. The sequence continues at coordinate 4,516,757 of NW_027508721.1, read as the reverse complement.
AGCAGGGCCGGATTAAGAATTCAGAGGCCTGGGCACAATGTCTTGTAGGCCCCCCTTAGACAGGCCAAATATAGTTTGTCCAATTTTAATTTGGCATCAAAAGTTTTACTGACTTAAAAGTAACTTTGTTGAACTATGCTGGAGTAAAGTTCATAAATGATCGCTCTTAACCATAGGGTTTTGTAAAACTATGTTGGGTGGACCTCTGTCCATCTAGGGGGGTTCGGGGGCATGCTCCCCCGCAAGAAAAGTTTGTACATTTTAAGGTTAAATGCATCAATCTGGTTAAAGAATAATTCAGTTTACACATCAATGGTGTCCACTCGTCTCAGAAAAAAAGGTACAAAAGCTGTCACTGTGGCTGTACCTTTTCAAAAGGTACACCTTTGTACCTAAAGAGTGCATATTGGTCCCTCAAAGGTACATATTGGTACCAAAAGTGTACATATTAGTATCTAAATGGTACATATTAGAACCCTTTTGAAGGGTACTGTCCCAGTGACAGCTTTTGTACCTTTTTTTCTGAGAGTGCTTTTGCACATTTTATATTATGAAAAATATTCAATAACTTCACTATAACACACCAAATTTAGTTCACACATCACTGCTCTTATGTTGGTTATAAAACACTTAGTTTGGGAAGTAATTGCACATAAAAAATAAGTAGGACTATTCTTTACACAAATTATATTGGTACCGTACACAGCTAACATAATAGTTACAACCATAGCTTTTGAATTATATTTGCTTACTGAATTTGATGGCATTACACTGTATAACAGTGTGAAGTTATTGAAGATTTTTTCTAAAAAGGGTGAAGTTGTTGATTTTGTTTCATAATAAATAATCATAAAAATTGTGCATTTTTATCAAACTAGGTATTGTAGTATAACCAGCAGGAGAGCAGTGATGTGTGAACTGAATTTGGTGACAGTACAGTGTGTAACAGTGAAGCTATTGAATATGTTTAATAATATAAAATGTGCAGAAAGGTCTTGGGATTTGCACTTTGCAGACGGCATCTTATTCGGACTTGTACCTCAATCGGCTGTTTAGAGACAAATTTATATTATAAAGCTTGTTTTGAGGAAAATTGGGTTGTAGCTCGTTGGTTACTGTGATTGTAAATAGGTGTCGTTTGTGTTTTAACGTTTAGTTTACGGATATCCGGAAACTTCGAATAGCCTATGTGAATATATTGCCAAATTCACTAAACTAATTGAATTAAGCACTGACCGCATTTCTTTATATTTGAGTCCAACCAAATTCAAACACTATGAAACGCTCCATTAACGTACGAATCTCAGAAGCACTGCCAGCGGGACATTAAACATGAAGTGCCTTTTCGAGCTCACAACAGGTTTTACGTGGGAACGCAATGTTTCTCGGGGGAACGCAAAAGTTTTGGAAGGGAACGCAAAATATATATTTTTTAAAATCCACCACCACGTCCCTTTAGGGGCTCCGTACATTACACCATTAGCGGGGAAGAAATGTCATCATAATGAATAAAAAATCAATTTAATGAGTTCCTGTTTTTAGGCTATATTTATAACATATAAGTCTATGATATATGAGTTATTACACAACCAAGAGTGCCATTTTTACGTCTGCAGCACAAATGTGGCATTGATTTAATACAACAATTCAATAAACAACAAATTACTAAACTTTGATAGACACATTCTGTTTGTTTTTGCTCCGTCAAAGAAAAAAAGAACAAACAGCAAAAACGTTGCCTCTCCGAGCAAAATGTCTCGGTTACTAACGTAACCTCGGTTCCCTTTCAGTCGATAACGTCAGACGTAGTCGACGGTCGACTGAATGGGGATCTCGCCAGAGAGTCTATCCTCTTCGAGTACTATTGAACGAGCCAATGTAATTGGCGTGCGTGATTCGCATCACACACTCCGCCCCCACGGCGCGGGTATAAATACGGAAGGGGATGCACGCACTAGTTGCCTTTCGCTTCGGAGCCGATCGTTTGATGTCTCTGAGAGTGCTGTTGTCTACAACGAGCGAGTGTGTCGGTGTTCTTCAGGAAGACTCTCCCAGTGCTGGTGTTCTACAGCGCGAGTGCAGCAGTGATCGCGAGCTTTGAGCTCTCAACTGCTGTTTTAACAGCAACAAATTTCTAAATGTTTGTGTGTGTTGATGGCTGGTTAGAGGGCGGAAAAGTGAGTGCTTCACTGTTTCAGTTCTCTGTTCAGTGTTGCCGCGGTCATTCCCCTGTGTGCTCCGGCACTGGTGACGGTCCTATTTTCTGAAAGAGCAACACGGGTGCGTTTGCGTCTTTTTCAATATGTCATTCCGCCCGTGCATTTCTGGGTGCGGTCGTTCCCTGTCTCTCTCTGATGGTCACAACTGTTGTGTCACGTGTTTGGGCTTACAGGACGCTGAGACAGCTTTTGTGGACAGCTTATGTTTTCACTGTGGGAACATGACTGTCGCAGTGTTGAGGGCGAGACTCGCCTTCGTTCGCGGAGAGCGAGTCCCCATTACCATGCCCCACCCTCGGGTGCTGTGTGGGATGGGTGACCAGAGGATAGTGTTGGATGTCCCGCCCGGTAACCATTCCCTGTGGGCTCCTCACTCCTCCCTTCCACTGCAACCACTGGAGCCTCCTGTGTTGTCTGCTGGTCCATCTGTAATGGGTGGGCCAGCGGTTTCACTCGGGGCTCCCCTGGAGGACAGGACGCCGATTGCAGCATCGGAGGGTGAGCTGACTTCTAGAGATGATGACTCGGCTGCATTCAGTCTCGGTTGGAATCTGGAGTTTGGTATCTTGGGGCGGGCCGCGCTGGTTCTCAGCTCGCCGCCCCAGTGCCTTTCTTTCCCGAAATGCATGGAGAGCTTATCAGGTGGTGAACAGCATCTTTCTCTGCCAGAAACTGCCTGAATAGCTTTTCCCCCTCATTACCCTTGATGGAGGAACGGTGAAGGGTTGCGAGGTGTCCCTCCATTGGAGCGGTCTGTCGACACAGGTGCACCTGTGTCCGGCGGCCGCTGCCTTTTGGGGGGATCCTCGTCTCCCCCCTAAGGCCTGTGAGTTTTCGTCCGTTCCAACGGGCAGAGCTTACAAAGCCTGTGGGCAAGCCGCTTCCTCTTGCGTGCCATGGCGTTGCTGCAGGCTAGGGCACCCATGGCATGCACGAGGGTAATCCAGACTGTGCGCTCATAGGTGAGCACCGCACTGCATCCGACCTCACCCTCCGGGGCATGAGTGTCGTAGCGTGTGTGATCGGTCTGGCGATGTCCACCTTGGTGGTCCAGTAGCGCCTTCGTTGGCTCAGCCTGGTTGGTATGGCGGATGTGGACAAGGTTCGGTTCCTGGTCTCCCCAATTTCCCAGGTTGGGTTGGTCGGCGACGCGGTGGAGAACTGCATCCAACAGTTCTCTGTCGCTCAAGCGCAGACGGAGGTCATCCGGCACATCCTGCCCCGGTGGCCAGCTGCTGCCTCCACCCGCCGCCGGTGGAAGCTCCTCCGCCTGCTCGTCGCCGTGGGCGTTCCCCGGCCGCCGCTCCTGCTGGCCCTCCGCAGCAGCCTCCACCCAGGCCTCAGCATGGAGCCGGCCGCAGTAGAGACGCCCAGCCCGCTCCAGGCGCTGCCAAGCCAGGTGTCAAGCGACAGCGGAAGCTTTCCGGAGCGGGCCGCCTAGGAATGGATGAGATGCTCTTGGAGTGGCACGATCACTCCCTCCCCCCGGGTGAGGGCCGGGTGGAGCCTTTGTTTGTGTGTGTGTCTGTTCCGCCGCTGGCTCCCAAAAAAAAAAAAGAAAGCGGAACAAGCGGTACCCACACTTCAAAGAGAGAGCAATTTCATCTGTTCCTGGGTCCCAAGAGGGCCAGTCTGGCGGGGGTGACCCTGTATAGCCTTACACCCCTCAGCTCCCCCTTGGTCGCCAGCAGGCAGCTTGGTGCGTTCGAGGACCCGGTCATCCGCCTTCTCACGCGCCCCCTGCCGCTAGTGGAGACAGGTAAGTGTTGCACAGCACACTAACACACCTCTCTCTACTTTGCTGCCCCACCTCAGGCTCGGCTACCCCGCTCAAGTCAGTGATAATCATCACATTAGGTGTTGAGCAGACGTGCTCCTGAAAATTCAGTGATATTCATCACACCGAGTGTTGAGCAGTGCTCCTGACTTGTGCGTGCTTATCTTATCCTGCTGGCGAAGGATTTGATATAGCCGCTCCTCCAGCCGGTACGAAAGCCAGTTGTAAAATCGTTCTTCGTGCTACTAGGTGGTGGGTCGTGACCATCTTGGCCTAAGATTGGTCTGCAGCTCCGACCTGAAAGACATGTGCTTAAAAACAGATCTCTACCTTCCGTACCGCAGGCCATCCTGTGGGTTGCGTGTAAGGGTGGAGTATCAGTACAGTGTCCTTCCCTTCGAGTGCTCCAGAGCCCGTTGGGTCTTCAGGTCAACTGGAAGAGAGTAATCTCGCCCACGGGCTGAGTATCTCTTTTTCAGTTTTGGAGATGGACTCGGTCTAACACGTCTCTCCAATGAGAATGTGTTCAGCTGGTGTTTGAAGTGAGAAAGGGTCCCACTGAAATAACTTTCAGAGGCTCCTGGGGTATATGGTAGTTGCAGCCATTGGCTTCTTCCATATGTAACCGCTTCAGCGCTAGCTTCACGATCGAGTCCCGAGGTGACCGTGGCAGAGCAGCTCACCCTGTGTGACTATAGTTCATCCCGGTCTGCTGCCAAACCCTCTTCAACAGAGGGACCATGTACAAAGGGCATTTTTTAACCCTCGACCCTCGACTACACGGGCATTCGTACCTCGAGTTGTTAGACATTGCGACCGTTGCGCAAGCTTCCCTTGCATGTCACAACTCACCCGTCACCTCCTCCTTGGAGTCAGAAGCTTCTGAGGACGCTTTGTTCCACTCTTCCCGCTCTACTCAATCGTGCCGCCATCGAGCCTCACGACAGTTATAGCCAGGGCAAGTGGAGACTCCATCCCCTGGGTCCAGCTGGGTCATGACCATTCCGGGGCCGCTCAGTTGCCCCTCCGGTTTCGTCTTCCTGCCAGTGTTTGTACAAACCGAGCGGACTACCCTTGGACAAACACTGGCTCTCAGCTGCCCCAGGGGCCCGCAGAAATGCGTTTAACCCCAGTGAGCCTTCTAAAAGCGACTGCGACTCATGGTCGCCTTGCGCCTGCTCAAGTCAGTGAATTCATCACACTTCATGTTGAGCAGAAATGCTCCTGAAACTCAGTGAAGTTCATCGCACTCAGGTGTTGAGCAGCAATGCTCCTGTAGCTCAGTGAGTTCATCACACTCAGGTGTTGAGCAGAAATGCTCCTGTAGCTCAGTGAATTCAACACACGCAGTGCTGAGCAGAAATGCTCCTTTTGCTCAGTGAAGTTCTTCGCACTCAACTGTTGAGCAGAAATGCTCCTGAAGCTCAGTGAGTTTATCACACTCAGGTGTTGAGCAGGAATGCTCCTGAAGCTCAGTGAACTTATCACACTCAAGTGCTGAGCAGAAAATGCTCCTGAAGCCCAGTGATCTTCACATGTTGTGTTGGGCAATGCTCCTGTCTTTTTGCGCCCGTCGCTTGCACCTACGTGCCAAGTCAGGAGAGGAACAGGTCTTCATAGTTGCCCCTTATTGGCCCAACTAGACCTGGTTCCCATCGACAGCCTTCCTGACATCCCCTGAAAACTCTTTCAGGGACGGGGCACGATGGCACCCGCGTTCTTCCCCCGGAGATTCCGGGCGGTCTTACATCTGAACGCGGAGGTTTAGGTGGCTATCACAGGGACATGTGATAGTTACCATCACTTCTGCGAGCACCCCCTAGAAATGGGTAGCGTGCTTACGCCTTTAGAAGTGGAACCTAGTCGTTGAGTGCGTCTTCTCTCCAGAGGAGATCCTGAAAGTTTTCGATCACTTCAGTGCTCTCTTTCCTGCAAAATGGGTTGGAGTAGGCTGTTTTCCTTCACCCTCAAAATGATGTTGCCTCGGTGTTTAAACGACGCTCATCATGTTGCAGAAGTGTGCAGAAGCACGTTCTGATCGTCAGGTTCCTGAGGAGCAAGGTCTTGTAAATCCTTGCGTCCCTCTTTATCCTCTTGGGCCTTGTCCCTGGTGCGACTGCACTGCAGAGACCGCCCCTGAGCCACTGCAGGCAGTGAGTTAAAAATTCTGTTATATCAGTTCTCCTGCTCGCGTGGTCTCTACTAGAGGGTAGGGACTTGCTCGCTTTCGGTCAACATATTGTGCCTGGAGTCTGGGCCGGCTAACTCTCACAAGCTGAGACCCCGGCTCGGATTGTGCCCAAGGTTCCTACCTCTCCCGTAATAGGAGCAGGTGGTGAGCCTGCAAGCGCTGCCCTGGAGCAGGCAGATCCAGCCCTGGCTTCTCTGTCCGTTCGCTTGGACTTGTACAGAATGCAAGCCATAGACCTCAGACCAGCTCTACAAATATCTGTTGGAACTCAGCAGAGAGGGAAGGCTGTTTCCCTGCAAAGTTGCACTTAGTGCTTGCCTTCATTTCGGTAAAAATCCGAGATGCAACATGTCCACTTAGGTGTTGAGCTCCTCTATGATGAGTGTAAAGTGCTCCGCCTGGGCGTTGACGATATGCTTTGCTAAACAGATTCTAGAGTTGGGGGCTGGACGACACCTAGTTGAACCGCTGCTTCCCGTGGGCTCCCTTCTCATGAAGCCAGTTTCACCGTGAGCCCGGTTCAAGTGTCGGCTTGCTGCACCATTCCCCTCCTATGGACTGGATACGTGCGCCTTTCTACTCCAGTTGAGTTCCCTTAAAATTGAACCCTGTTGAGTTCCTCCACACCCCTCCGACGTCGGACGTGCGGAACGTCTGGTGTTAGGCCTACCACTCGCAAGCAGTGTGGAACCTGTGTTAGGCTGGGTCCATATGTTGCGGTCCCTACGGCGACCCCATATGTGTATTCTTCCACGATACGGCTCCCTGCGGCGAGCCCGTGTCTTCCCTCGGCAGAGTCTCTCTGCCGTCACTGTCCGGTGTGTCTCCCCCCGTCTTAGGCTGGAGCCACCCCAGTGACATTCCATATGTTAGACTGCCTGGTTTCCGCCCAGTTCATATGTGTATTCTCCACGTTACCTCCCTCTGGGTTGGATGTGGCTTCCGCAGCATCCCTTCCTTCCAATGTACGGGGAACGCTTTCCCAGTGGTCCTGTAGGAACAGCAGTGACTTCCCTGGCCTAAGCCCTGTCCTTCCCCGCCTTAAATTTGTGGGGGCATCAGGAGGCTTTGGTTTAGGCACTGGAAGGTGGCAGCGTTAGTGGCGTTTTCAAAGGTTATCCCCATTCAGTCGACCGTCGACTACGTCTGACGTTATCGACTGAAAGGGAACGTCCTGGTTGCGTATGCAACCCACCGTTCCCTGAAGGAGGGAACGGTGGACGTAGTCCCCTTGCCACTACCGCTGGACCACCGCTGACCCCGGGTTACTCTCGGCTCCTCAGCGAAAAGCAACTAGTGCGTGCATCCACTTCCGTATTTATACCCGCGCCGCAGGGGCGGAGTGTGTGATGCGAATCACGCACGCCAATTACATTGGCTCGTTCAATAGTACTCGAAGAGGATAGGCTCTCTAGCGAGATCCCCATTCAGTCGACCGTCAACTACGTCCTCCGTTCCCTCCTTCAGGGAACGGTGGGTTGCATACGCAACCAGGACGTTCCCTGATAGTAGGGAACGAGTATTGCGTGAGTAGCTCACGCTATGGGAAAACGCAGTTTAAAATGCAGTGCAGCTGCACAGCAGACATACATCTGAGCTCCTTAGCTCATTGGCTGTGCTGCGGCAACTCCACGAACCTATGGCAAAAGAACCGTAGTCCATGTCTACCCAGGACCAGACAGATGTTGGGGCTTATAATTGTGAAAATGTGCTTGAAACTTTATTCATATGGAAAGAACTCTCACTTGAAAAGTAGGAACTTTCATATTATAAAACCTCATAAATGTGGACGTTGAGGCCCAGCCTGCCTCTGTTCTGACTGCCTGAAGGGGGCAGAACGCTCCAAATAGACTCTAATAGCCCTCACAGGGCAGAGTAGGTTCGCGTCTCTTTCGTCTTCTGTCGAAGGAAGAGCTGACAGCGAAATGACCTGCGCTCTTAACGGAGTCGAGAGCACTTTAGGAACATATCCGTGCCTTGGCTTAAGGACGACTCTGGAGTCGTTGGGCCCGAATTCAAGGCAGGAAGCGCTCACTGAGAGTGCTTGCAAATCACCCACTTGCTTGACTGATGCCAGTGCTAGCAAGAGAGCAGTTTTGAGTGAAAGCGGCTTCAGGTCAGCAGACTGAAGTGGCTCGAAAGGGGCCCCTTTCATGGCCTCCAGGACCGAGGAAAGGTCCCAAATAGGTATAGAGGGGGGTCGAGGCAGGTTTAGCCTTCTGGCCCCCTTGAGGAACCACACGACTGGTTTCTTCCCAGTGATTGCCCGGCCACGTGAGCGTGAAATTCTGCTATGGCCGCCACATATACTTTGAGCGTGGAGGGGGCGGGACCCCCGTCCAAAAGCTCCTGTAGAAAGAAGAGAACCCTTGTCACTCCACATGAGTGGGAGTCCAGGTTCTGTGCACCAGGACTGTGCACCAACTGGAGAACACTGAACATTTTAGAGCTCTTGCTTCATTAATGGTATTTAGCACCTTATCCAGAAGGTTCCCGGATACCGTTGAGGGGCCATACATGGAGGGCCCACAAGTCGGAACGGGGATGCCAGATCTGCCCCTCGAAGGCGAATCTCAAGAATGGCCTGTGATGGTGTGCTATCTGAATGTGAAAGTAAGCATCTTTTAGATCCACTGATAAAAACCAATCCCCCTCGCGAATCTGCACAATGATTTGTTTGGTTGTCAGCATTCTGAACGGGCGTGTCATAAGCGCTTTGTTCAGGTGTCTGAGGTCTAAGATGGGCCTGAGGCCACCATCTCTGTTTGGAACGTGGAAATGGCTCTACAGCCCCCTTCATTAACAGTTTTGACACTTCGGTGCGAAGGATGTGAGCTGTGTCGCTTCTCACCGATGTCTCGACCACAGCTAGAAAGCACGGGGGTCTGCGAGCAAACTGTAGCGAGTGGCCTCGTTTAATTAAGTTCAACACCCATTTTGATTTTCCGGGGATAGCTTCCCAGGCCTTGGCCCGCATAGCTAGGGGTTGAATGAAGTCTGGGGATGGGCCGCTTTGTGATTGGAACCCGGCTGCCCAGTTGTTTAGAGTTTGTGATACTGTGTGAACAGTGCTTACGTGCAGGGGTGCGTACTTAATAGTGGGCACACGACCTACATTCATTACATTTCCAGCGTGAGCTGGGGGGAAAACTGACACTGTGGGAACAGTGTTTATGTGTAGGGGTGCATACTTCATAGTGGGCACACAATCTACATTTATTACATCTCCAGCGTGAGCCGGAGGGAAAACTGATACTGTGGGGACAGTGCTTATGTGCAGGGGTGTGTACTTCATAGTGGGCACACAGCCTACATTTATTACAGACAGAAAATATCTCTTTTCGTGCTTTATTTTGGTCGCCATAAAAACGGTGTTTGTTTGCAGGTGTGCATGTTTTAAAACAGACTTGTTTACTGCATATCGGTGACGTATATCAACAGAAGCTTACGCTATAACACTAGTGAACTGACTCAAGGCCCACAGAGAAGGAAATGAATAGTTGAAATAAAGTCATATTTTTGTTTGTTTTTGCGCACAAAAAGTATTCTCGTCGCTTGATAATAGGGATGGGCATTCGATTAAATTTTCTTAGTCGATCGTCGGGAGAATTAACGATCGACTATCGATTAATCATTAATATTTTTATATTCAAATTCATTATTTATTTAACTTTTTATAAATTAAAAAATGCAATGAAAATACAAACATACAGTTTGTTTTTCCTCGATTAGATCTTTATTACAAGATGATCAACTTGTGGCAGTAAAACTGGACGTTCGGTTAGGCTAAACTTGAAGATATATGCGCGGCGGTGCTCGAAAGCAACGGAACCTGCAGCTGCGAGTTGGCGTTCTTAAACAGAGACCCTCGTTTGTTCCAAAATAATAAATAATAATAAAAAATCATGTTAAACAATAACTTAACCAAAAACATAATAATTCTTAGATCTGACAGGTTTTGTCAAAATGTAACTCAAAACTATCCGAGAACGGAGTCGAGAAAGAGGGTGAGAGATTAGCCTACCTACAGTAACAATCAATTAGGCTAGGCTACTTAACAAAGCCTCATAAAAAATAACTAGTAACTCACATACAACTTCTACACCAGTCTACTGATTTTTGTTGAGAAAGATCATTGCATTGCATCATTGATGACATGATCTGGGGTCAGACGCGACCGCAACCTGACCGTCAAGCCTCGTTTACACTTTCGCCTGGCTCTGCAGCGCGAGTCTCCGCAGACTGCTCGCGCACCTCCCCAAACAGACGAGGCGTTTATACTCGACGCGCTCGTCTGTGAAACACCGAATACCGCAATGACGTCATTTTTGCCGCGCTCACATTCGCGCTCGTGCGGACGCGTCGAGTGTAAACAAGGCTTCAGTCCAGCCGCTGAAAACACCCGGTCTGAGGGGACTGACGTTGCCGGATGCACAGGTACCTCCGCACTAACTTGACCAGCCCGGGGAACACGTTCACTTTCCACTCACACTACGCAACGCAACAGCATTAGTTTAATGATAATCGATAACAAATTAACCTGATCGACGAAATTCTTAATGATCAATAATCGATCGTCGATTAATCATGCCCATCCCTACTTGATAAACTTAAGATTGAGCCACTGTAGTCACTTGGACTATTTTAACGATGTCTTTAATAACTTTTCGGGGCTGGCCAGTGTCAATCCCTTAAGAAGCCTATGGAGGAGTGATCAAGCTCTCAGCTATGATATTTAATCAAAAATATCTTAATTCGTGTTCCGAAGATGACCGAAGGTCTTATGGGGTTGGAACAACATGAGGGAGAGTAATTAATGACAGAATTTTCATTTTTGGGTGAACTATCCCTTTAAGTCGGCAAACCATGATAAGCCCTCCACCATACAGCAGTTTGTTGTCCATTTGTGAACTTCATGTTTTGACCAACAGAGAGCATCATTGAAGCGGTCCTGACTCACATTATTATGCCCTAAGGCGAGGTCAGCAATGCATGAGGGTCTCTGCACCTCTTACCTATGTATTGTATACCTATTCTTGCTATTAAATAAAACAAATGATCAAATTAAAATGAGATTTAATGATTCCATGGGCAATTTAAAAAATCATGCATTATTGAACAATTTTTTTTTACACATTGTAAAAATATCACTAACACTGATGAATAAGTAAGTGCTCAAACAACGTCCAGTCAGCGTGACCATCCGCAAGATACAGCTAGAGTCCGTGGGCCACTGTCTTCGCATTGAACTGAACAAACCAGCACACATCTACGCCATCTATCACTCAGAAGTCAGTGATAAGAACAAGCGAGGAGCCCCTCACCTAACCTTCAGACACAAAATCCGGAGGTATATCGACAAGTACAACAAAAGTCAAAAAGCCCGAAATCAAATAGCTCTCACCGCAGCGAAGAGCAGTCAGTCACTCACCCCTGTCGAAAGGGAAAAGGAAACAAAAGTGATCATCAGCATCGCCAAGAATCGAGGATTGTGGAAACATGTTGTCAAGCACCATACCAGGGGACTCGACCAAATGATGATGATGAAGTAAGTGTTATAAGGGAAGGCTATTAAATAGCAGTCCCAAACTAGTTTTTGTACTACAATAAAGTTAGTAAGTTGGTCTTTACCACCACTGTCATAAAAAAATTGAAAAAACCAAAAAGTGAAAAGAAAACAGTAAGTGACACTGGTTTTAGCTTAAGTTTCCCGGAAAGTACAGTTGGTAAATTATAAATACAGCATGTTCTTAGACGTTTGGATGCATTTCTGTGGGGAGAAGCAATTGGAAACCTCAGTATGTGTGTGTGGGCGAAACACAGGATATCCCACAGCACTCAGCCATTAGCATCATACCCACAAAAGTAGGAAAAAATCTAATAAAACTGGTCCCTGAGCACTTCGTCCCTTTGTGTCAGTTATTGACTTCTGCTCATTGGAAATAATTGATCAATTTCCACATCCTTTCTTCAGAAAGACAGACAGAGTAAATCTGTGTGTGAGCAAATTCCACACACAGACATTATGAATATTAGATCAAAACTGTGGCTTGTTTTATGAATCCCTATACATTTGTGAGCAGTGTTTCTCAAGTGGTCAAAAAGACTCTAGAGATTTAGAGGAGAAATAAATCCTCATAACTACAGTATCTTTATGATTCTCTTTGCAACCTGTTGCTTTTTTTAAGAAATTGATAATATCTGTCATTCATGTTTTTACAGAAATTTAAAGGTATTTAGAATTTAGTAATTTACAGTATATTAAAGTCCATATCTACTCTTGACTTTGTACCTAACACTTGACTGAATAATGGCTAAAATGGCTAGTTTGGAAATAATTGGTGATTGGAAATAGTTTGAAGTGACAATTATTGTTTTGAAGTAAAATAATATCTGCACTACTGTTTTAATATACACCTGATTTACATATTATAATAAGGAAAAAACACAAGAATGTAAGGTTTGCATGTTAATGTTTTCACATCTTATGTTTATGAAAAAAAAATACATATTTGTCACGATACAATTTACAAAAAGTGGAGAAGAGGACTCAAGTGCAGTAAAAGGATATTTATTAACAAATGAAAACAAAAACACAAAGCAAAAACCCACAAGGGGGAAAACATAATCAATGAAACATAAAACAGAACTGAACTAGAATGACAAACACTGACCAAGAACACGAAGACCATCACAAGGAACAGGGGTAACATAAGACAAAGATCCGACCAAGACAGCAAACAAGAAGAGACTTAAATAGGGAACAAATCAAGAGGGAACAGGTGGAAGAACTCAAACACTAATCAGGTAACGAGGGGGAGGGATCAAACAATGACAAGAGCACATGGCCCAACATAACAAAGACACCCATGTGCAATACGAGACAGGACAGACACGTGACATTACCCCCTCCCTACGGAGCGGCTACCAGACGCTCCATCAGGCGGGACGGGAGGGACAGACCAGGGCGGGACGGGAGGGACAGACCAGGGCGGGACGGGAGGGACAGACCAGGGCGGGACGGGAGGGACAGACCAGGGCGGGACGGGAGGGACAGACCAGGGCGGGACGGGAGGGACAGACCAGGGCGGGACGGGAGGGACAGACCAGGGCGGGACGGGAGGGACAGACCAGGGCGGGACGGGAGGGACAGACCAGGGCGGGACAGACCAGGGCGGGACGGGAGGGACAGACCAGGGCGGGACAGACCAGGACGGGACGGGAGGGACAGACCAGGGCGGGACAGACCAGGGCGGGACGGGAGGGACAGACCAGGGCGGGACGGGAGGAACAGACCGCTTACTCCTGGGAGGCCAGGGCGAAGCAGACAGTCCATCGGGCGGCCAGGGCGAAGCAGACAGTCCATCGGGCGGCCAGGGCGAAGCAGACAGTCCATCGGGCGGCCAGGGCGAAGCAGACAGTCCATCGGGCGGCCAGGGCGAAGCAGACAGTCCATCGGGCGGCCAGGGCGAAGCAGACCGTCCATCGGGCGGCCAGGGCGAAGCAGACCGTCCATCGGGCGGCCAGGGCGAAGCAGACAGTCCATCGGGCGGCCAGGGCGAAGCAGACAGTCCATCGGGCGGCCAGGGCGAAGCAGACAGTCCATCGGGCGGCCAGGGCGAAACAGACAGTCCATCGGGCATCCCAGGGCGAAGCAGACAGTCCATCGGGCACCCAGGGCGAAGCAGACAGTCCATCGGGCACCCAGGGCAAACCAGAAGACCCCTCGGGCGGCCAGGGCGGTGAAGACCCCTCGGGCGGCCAGGGCGGTGAAGACCCCTCGGGCGGCCAGGGCGGTGAAGACCCCTCGAGGGGCCAGGGCGGTGAAGACCCCTCGGGCGGCCAGGGCGGTGAAGACCCCTCGGGCGGCCAGGGCGGTGAAGACCCCTCGGGCGGCCAGGGCGGTGAAGACCCCTCGGGCGGCCAGGGCGGTGAAGACCCCTCGGGCGGCCAGGGCGGTGAAGACCCCTCGGGCGGCCAGGGCGGTGAAGACCCCTCGGGCGGCCAGGGCGGTGAAGACACCTCGGGCGGCCAGGGCGGTGAAGACACCTCGGGCGGCCAGGGCGGTGAAGACACCTCGGGCGGCCAGGGCGGTGAAGACCCCTCGGGCGGCCAGGGCGGTGAAGACCCCTCGGGCGGCCAGGGCGGTGAAGACCCCTCGGGCGGCCAGGGCGGAGCAGACCCCTCGGGCGGCCAGGGCGGAGCAGACCCCTCGGGCGGCCAGGGCGGAGCAGACCCCTCGGGCGGCCATGGCGGAGCAGACCCCTCGGGCGGCCAGGGCGGAGCAGACCCCTCGGGCGGCCAGGGCGGAGCAGACCCCTCGGGCGGCCAGGGCGGTGAGAACCCTTCGGGCGGCCGTGGCGGTGAGAACCCTTCGGGCGGCCGTGGCGGTGAGAACCCTTCGGGCGGCCGTGGCGGTGAGAACCCTTCGGGCGGCCGTGGCGGTGAGAACCCTTCGGGCGGCCATGGCGGTGACTCCGGCTCAGGAACCGCGGACACCGGCTCAGGAACAGCGGACACCGGCTCAGGAACAGCGGACACCGGCTCAGGAACAGCGGACACCGGCTCAGGAACAGCGGACACCGGCTCAGGAACAGCGGACACCGGCTCAGGAACAGCGGACACCGGCTCAGGAACAGCGGACACCGGCTCAGGAACAGCCACAAGAACTGAAACAGTTACAAGAACAGACACAAATACAGACACAAACACTGGGTCCGGAACCGACATGGGCTCCAGCTCTGAAACAGGCACTGGCTCTGCCTCCGGCTCAGGGACAGGCACTGGCTCTGCCTCCGGCTCTGGGACAGGCACTGGCTCTGCCTCCGGCTCTGGGACAGGCACTGGCTCTGCCTCCGGCTCTGGGACAGGCACTGGCTCTGCCTCCGGCTCTGGGACAGGCACTGGCTCTGCCTCCGGCTCTGGGACAGGCACTGGCTCTGCCTCCGGCTCTGGGACAGGCACTGGCTCTGCCTCCGGCTCTGGGACAGGCACTGGCTCTGCCTCCGGCTCTGGGACAGGCACTGGCTCTGCCTCCGGCTCTGGGACAGGCACTGGCTCTGCCTCCGGCTCTGGGACAGGCACTGGCTCTGCCTCCGGCTCTGGGACAGGCACTGGCTCTGCCTCCGGCTCTGGGACAGGCACTGGCTCTGCCTCCGGCTCTGGGACAGGCACTGGCTCTGCCTCCGGCTCTGGGACAGGCACTGGCTCTGCCTCCGGCTCTGGGACAGGCACTGGCTCTGCCTCCGGCTCTGGGACAGGCACTGGCTCTGCCTCCGGCTCTGGGACAGGCACTGGCTCTGCCTCCGGCTCTGGGACAGGCACTGGCTCTGCCTCCGGCTCTGGGACAGGCACTGGCTCTGCCTCCGGCTCTGGGACAGGCACTGGCTCTGCCTCCGGCTCTGGGACAGGCACTGGCTCTGCCTCCGGCTCTGGGACAGGCACTGGCTCTGCCTCTGGGACAGGCACTGGCTCTGCCTCTGGGACCGGAACAGCAGGGACTGGCATCTCCAAGATCCGAGCCAGACGCTCCAGATAGTCCGTCACAACCTTGGCGGCCACGCCAAAGTGGATCTCTGGCTCTGTCCCAGACTGAACAGACGGAACGTGATCAGTCTCTCGCTGGGCAGACGGGACGTGAACCAGTCTCTCGCTGGGCAGACGGGACGTGACCAGTCTCTCGCTGGGCAGACGGGACGTGAACAGTCTCTCGCTGGGCAGACGGGACGTGAACAGTCTCTCGCTGGGCAGACGGGACGTGAACAGTCTCTCGCTGGGCAGACGGGACGTGAACAGTCTCTCGCTGGGCAGACGGGACGTGAACAGTCTCTCGCTGGGCAGACGGGACGTGAACAGTCTCTCGCTGGGCAGACGGGACGTGAACAGTCTCTCGCTGGGCAGACGGGACGTGAACAGTCTCTCGCTGGGCAGACGGGACGTGAACAGTCTCTCGCTGGGCAGACGGAACGTGATCAGTCTCTCGCTGGGCAGACGTAACGTGATCAGTCTCTCGCTGGGCAGACGGGACGTGAACAGCCTCTCGCTGGGCAGACGGGACGAGAACAGTCTCTCGCTGGGCAGACGGGACGTGAACAGTCTCTCGCTGGGCAGACGGGACGTGAACAGTCTCTCGCTGGGCAGACGGGACGTGAACAGTCTCTCGCTGGGCAGACGGGACGTGAACAGTCTCTCGCTGGGCAGACGGGACGTGAACAGTCTCTCGCTGGGCAGACGGGACGTGAACAGTCTCTCGCTGGGCAGACGGGACGTGAACAGTCTCTCGCTGGGCAGACGGGCATTTCCTCCTCCTTCTCCGTCCCTGACGGCGAGAAGTAGGTCCTGAGCTGTCCCTACAGATGGACGAAAATTGGGTTGACCCAAATGTGGCGATGGTGTAGTCCGGGCAATCCAAGTAATCGTCGTCCATATAATTATCCAAATTCACCCAGTTAAACTCCTCGTCCTCCATGCTGCTGAGTCCACAAGTGGTCGGATCTTTCTGTCACGATACAATTTACAAAAAGTGGAGAAGAGGACTCAAGTGCAGTAAAAGGATATTTATTAACAAATGAAAACAAAAACACAAAGCAAAAACCCACAAGGGGGAAAACATAATCAATGAAACATAAAACAGAACTGAACTAGAATGACAAACACTGACCAAGAACACGAAGACCATCACAAGGAACAGGGGTAACATAAGACAAAGATCCGACCAAGACAGCAAACAAGAAGAGACTTAAATAGGGAACAAATCAAGAGGGAACAGGTGGAAGAACTCAAACACTAATCAGGTAACGAGGGGGAGGGATCAAACAATGACAAGAGCACATGGCCCAACATAACAAAGACACCCATGTGCAATACGAGACAGGACAGACACGTGACAATATTGTTAAAAATATAATATATATTGTTATGAATTTATGGCCATAATATGCATATTTTGGAGCGTAAATGCTTTAGTTTCCTGAAGGAACCTTATTTTGTTTTAGTCCATTGTCTCAGAGTTCATTTGAAAATACTTGGACTTATTCCAGGCACAGTTTATTGGATGTGGTAAAATCAATACAGTGTATATTGGAGCACTTCAGGGCATCCCATTGTCTTTCCCCGGATTCAGACTCCTTGGCAGAATAAAAAAAAGATTCCACATCACTAGAAATAGTAGGTAAGTCTCCATAGTTCTGTCCACTCTGCCACTTCACTATTCCAATTCACTGCAATATTTATAGATATACCAGGATCATAGATAGATACATCCACAAAATATAGTGAAGATGAAATACTGGAAAGAGGTTTATCTGTGCTTTGGTGTTCTGAGTGACTATAATGCTGATATAAAAGCACTATGGACAGGATGTAAACAACCATTTAGCTGAGCTTTTATCTAAAGTGACTTTTCACACTTTTTACAGGGAAAGTCAATTGGAGGTCTTGACAATTCAAAGGTGACAGTTCAACAGCTTATAATGTTTTGGTTACCAGATCCACTACCACACACTACAAGACTGACGGACTCAAGTGTTGTGTTTTAGTCTCAAACTGAATAATTAAGCTTTGAAGAATGTTACAATTATTACCTGATTTACATACAGAAATAGGTGTAAATGATAATGAAGCAAAGATTTCATCAAATTTGCCCACCCTTCTTAATTTATTGAAAAACATAGTGACATTTATACAATTTAATATACCTCAATCTTTTATGCAAATTTTAGTTCATAAACCTTTAGACAATCAACCTACCAAAGTTAACGTCATGATTCCTGTCTTGTGTTCCCCTTGTCATGTGTGGACTTTTATATTATTTTCTGTTTTGCGCATTAAAACGGTTTTCTATTTCAATATATTTTAAAATGTAATTTATTCATGTTATTTTAATTTATTTGCCCTTTTGCAACAGTATAAATGTCTTTACTTTCACTTTTAATATATTTTTGATCACTTCAATATCAAATTCTTTCATTGTTTACTCACCCTCCCATACAAAAATGTAATATATGGCCATATATGTACTTCTATTTTAAATAGCATGACATATATCTATACATATATTTTACTTATCTGAGAACACAATATATGCCTGAAACATGTGAAGAAAATATTTGAGTTCATCCATATATTATACCATATATCTGTATATATTACAGTATAGTATTGCTTTCTTGCATATATGGACAACATTAAGTATAAATATGTGACATACATATTTGTTTCCCCCATATTCAATAAATGTATGTAAACATACATGCATGTGATACTGATGTATTGAAATAAGTACATATATGCATATATACATATATGCGTCTTACATATATTTATGTGCATATACGGGAAAATATATAGCACTTACATGAAAACGGCCATTTTTGCTATATTTTGAAATATATGTTTCATATATGTCTATGTGTTTTATATATATATATATGAATTGTGCATATATTCTCATATAGGCAGCAGACATACATGGGCACTGACATTATATATGTAATTTACATATATTGATATATGTTTCATTTCTGTATGGGTCCTATCATTCCAATCCCGTATGTGTCAGGAGTCCACCATTCCTCCATTACTGCTGAACTTCCTCACTCACACTCTAAACTACAATTCCCAGCATTCCTCCAGCTCATTACCTGCATGCACTTACTCAGCCATCACCACATTTAAGCACACACCTCAGTCACGCAGATGGTCTGGTCTTGTCACTCACCCATAAGAAGGACTTACCTGACGGCCTGCCTGTTCACTCACTATTCATCCGCCATCTGTTCACCCAGCTCCCGCAGCAGTCCTCGGAGTCCTCTCCAGCCCGATTACCTGTGGAAAAGATACAAAGACTTTAAATTCAGCTAATTTACAAGTTTGGATTATCAAGCATTGCCTTCGGTTCCTGTGTTGTGTTTTCCTGAAGTTCCTCATTAAAACTCTGTGTTGAATCCACTTCTGTTGTCCGTTCTTTTCTATTTGTGACAGAATTCAGAATCACAGAATTAATCCAACAAGCTCCACTTCGCAGCAGTGTATCCAGTTCACCCTGCTGTAATGCTCCTCTCCCTTTCCCAAGATTCCCGACGGCTGGAGGATAATGTGGAGGAGTTCCTTAAGCTCTCCCATCTGGTGCCCTGGTGCTCTTCTGGAATGGATTGTACAATCATGTTCTTTGACAAATACTCGCTGCTACATTCTCTCACTCACATTCTAAGCTACAATTCCAGCATTCCTCCTGCTCATCACCTGCAGCCTACAGGTAAAGCACAGAGGTTTGGAACGACATGAGGGTTAGTTAATAATGACAGAATTTTCATTTTGGGCGAACTTGGCCTAACCCTTTAATCCATTAATACTCCATTACCTAAGGAACTGCCCAGAATTATGCCTGGTCAAAGATGGACAGGAAATGGCGATATCTCAGAACCAGTAGGTCCCAGGGGCTCGGGACTGTGGGGAAAGTAGGATCTCATTTGAATGAATGTGTGTAATTTGTAGGCCTATCTAAATATAGTTGTAAATTAAGGTAGTAAGTAAGGTAAAGTAAGATGTTAGTAAGGTAAAAGCACACAAAGAAATGTTATCATTAAACACTTTCACTCGAAGTTAATCAAAGTTTGTAATTAGAGGGATTTCTCACTGAAATACATAAGGTGGGCTTAAATCATTCCACAATGAGTAATGGTGAAAAAAGACAATGTTTTCCTTTAAAAATGTAAGATATGTTTACTGTAAGGCGGATGCCAGAAAGTCTGGACTGAGAAATGACAAGTCGGGAACCAAGCCAACTTAAGGCTCCATACTTCGGGCATGGGGGGCCCACTAGGAGACCCCCCTAAGCCCAGAGTATGGAGCCCCAACTCGGCTTGGCTCCCGAGATACACCCAGTCAAACTTCCAGCTACAACTCCAGAGTCAAACCAACCACCGGTCTGGACCCCCAGCCACTAACAGCTACCCATCCCACCCAGGGCTCAAATCAAACATTTGTAAAAGGATTTTTTTTAAATACTTCCCTGTCACTGAATACATATATTGATCTTTTATATCTTAAAAATCTATTATTTTTTCACATTTTGTGAATAAATCATGATGTGGGCTTATTTTGAAACACTTAAATGGTCCCAAAATACCAGTTAAGCCCATGCCAGACAAATATCTTAATTTTATATTGTAAAATTTACATCAACTAATTAATACATTTTCAAATGAGAGATTAATCTTGCATTTTTTAACAAACGATTTTTCTTACAAATAATGTCAATATCTATGAAAAACTGCTAAACTTAGATTTGGATGGGTTTAATAGGTACTTTTACCCTATCCCTTTAATCCTTTACTACCCCATTACCTAAGGAACTGCACATGGGAGAATTAAAAAAATCTAACTCATGACCATCATTCAGAACTGACTTTAACAGCGGCCACAAGTAAAGCCTCAAAGACCAACTAAAAGCTACTCTGAAGACTAAAAGCATAGGTAATTTCCTTCATTTGGGTAAATAGTAGCTAAGTGTATAGTGTCAGGTAGCTGTATTTTGTTAATGATTAATTAGTTAGCCTTCTGAAAACACAGATGGATATCGAGAAGGCCTATAAAGCTACCAAAAAGTCTTTATCAGGTGCAATCAGAACACTTGTTTGTATGAATGTGTTTTGTGGCAATAAATTATGCATCTGTAGATCCGCTGGATATCGAATCTTAAGAGGTTGATGGGACCACAGTCAATATGTGGGCTATCCCTGTAGAGGTTATAATTATAATGGTTTCTAACTGCACCTCTTACGATGAAGATTTAAGAGGGAAATGTGTTTTCATTTTGTTTGTGTGTGTGTGTGTGTGTGTGTGTGTGTGTGTGTGTGTGTGTGTGTGTGTGTGTGTGTGTGTGTGTGTGTGTGTGTGTGTGTGTGTGTGTGTGTGTGTGTGTGTGTGTGTGTGCAGGGCCGTAGCACCAAATTTTGGGCCCTGGGTACAAACCATCTTGCTGGGCCCCCATACCAAATATCATAGTGATACCAGTGGGTTGGGGTATTGCATTTTTATCATAAAAACACTTAAAATGTAAACAAAATAAGCCACACTCTGATTAATATTTTTTTGTTTTATTGTCAAAAGTACTACTTACTGAGATGACAAAAGGTCTAGCAGGTCCAAACCTGGACTAAATCAAATATACTGTAAAGCAGTTCTGAACAATGACCATACCAAATGAGAAAAACTTTTCCATTTCAAATAGCACTGCTATTATGCTATTATGGGGGGCATGTGTCTCATGTTTTGGAAACTTTTCATACATTTTTTTCCATCTGTTGTTTGCTGTTTTAAGCCCATCTTTGCTATTTAGTGCACTTTTTGGTGGTGCTTTCTGCTCATGAGAGAAGAGCAGCCATGGGATGCAGTATAGAGCTTTTGCACTTTCACTATATATAAGCCAATCTCTTCTGATTTTCTCACGGCCATTAGCGGACTTTGCATACTGAAGGTAAGTTGGGAATGGTTTGCCCTCCATATCTTTAGGTGTGATATTTCCAATACCAGGTTTTGCTCCACCTTCACTGGCTAGCATTTGAACAATAGTTTTCCTGTGCTTATCAGTAAGAGTTGTTGGCCATAATCCTGGGTCCTCTGACAATCCCTCACCAGTATCCCTAAGTCTCTCATTCTCTTCTCTTTCCTCTTCAGCTCTGTCCTCCTGCTCCTGACTACCTTCATCACAATCTTCACTTTCCCTCTCATCACTTATATGAATATCAACCTCATCTTCTATTTCTGCCTCTGCTACAAGAGGAAATAATTACAGTTTAAAGTTTCAATGTGTACAATAACAATGTACCCATTTTGCTTATTTCCTCTTATAACACTTAATTAATAATTACTAAGTGTTAAAACAGGCAATTCCGCTAAAAGCTCACCTTGTCTCACTGTCACATTCACCTCACTGTCACTGCTTTCACCTGGCCATGATGAGGGGCCTGCTGCTGCAGCAGGGTCTGCAACTGAAATATATGGATTCAACAAGGTATTCAAACAATACCTTTTTTTAAAGTGTAGGCTAAGTACAAGTTAATTGATGATTATTTGTCTGTTTAAAATAAATGCAGACTATAGAATCACAGGGTACACTAACCGCCAAACTAGACATTCAGTCAGTTACGTTTTAAAATAAGTCATTTTCAATCATTAAGATGTGCATTAAACTGAGAACAATCCTGTACTTTAATGTAAGAGCGTGGGCGAGCTAATTTGCATAACAATGCGGTAAAATAGGCGCTAACGATCTGTGTTTTCGCGGGTGTTAGATTTTGACAACGGAGGGAAATATGCAACTGGGACAACTGCAGCAGAAGAGGAGACAAGCTGCGCCGCTGCCTGGAGTGGCAGTGTGTTGAGCTCCCAGCTCCGCCTCCGTCTGCTTCTCACTCCCTGTTATTTACCCAGAAACATTGTTTGCTCGCTATGTAGGGGTGTGATACTATAAAGTATTGGTATATTATTCAAATAGAGTACGAACATAAATGTATGCTATTCTACCTGGAGTAGATATTTATGTTAAAACAACAATGTCAATGCTCGATGATGCATTTGGAGCTCACCTTTCTTTTCAAAAAACTGAGAGAGCAACTGCTTGCCCTCATTTGCCTTTCTCTCTTTAATCTTATTTTCTTTTCGTTTTTGAGCCCCTGATTTTCCTTTCTTAAGGAAAGACATCCCCTGTAGTTCCTAACACGGCTCACTCCAGCTCCTGTCTCATCAACTGATTCACCGCGGGTCCGCAGCAGAAGCACCTGACCTGCGGGTCGTACCATTTACATTGATTCGAGAGGGGTGGTGGGGCCCAGCACAGCATGAAAAAGACTTTTTTTTGTACCACACCAGTGCCTGACTTCAAGTTTAGTTTTCCACAGGAACTTATTTATTTGTACATTAATGCTATACAAATGTTAGTGCATTTATATGCATGTATAGAAAACTGACTTCTAAGGGCCCCCCCCCGCCTCGGGCCCTGGGTACTCGGTACCCTTTACCCCCCCAGTCCGACGCCCCTGTGTGTGTGTGTGTGTTTGTTTGTGTGTTTGTGTGTGTGTGTGTGTGATCAGGTTATAAAACACTAAAAGCTTTCACATATAGGTTAAGAATAAAGGGCGAGCAAATTCAACAAATAACAGAGATGAAATGTAGAGGAAGGAAGATGTGTGCACTGCACCCAATATTTCAGGCTTGTACGGGTGGACTGCTGTATAATATTTGTAATAACAGAGAAAAAGCAAACAAAAGAAATAAAAAATATTATGTTATGAGTGAAACTGCTCAAATATTATGTCTATTTATAAGCAGGAATTCCAATGTATATATATCAAATATTACTACAATGTATGAATATTTGCTAATTTATTTGTTTTTGAATCCATTGTGTAATCCAAAAACATATTTGATATTATTAGACATAACCTGACTAATGTTATAATTAAAATATATAAATAATTGATATATTATCTATGAAATATATAAATGTTATAATTTCAAAATATCAATATCAATAGGCTTTAAAAAAAAGCATATTTCCATAATGGATTCATTTCAAATCAGCTTATGAGAACCAAAAATAAATAAATAGAACATTTGAAATGATGGTACAATTCATTGTTCAATTGAAAATGCACAGATATGGAGAGAGAGAGAGAGAGAGAGAGAGAGAGAGAGAGAGAGAGAGAGAGAGAGAGAGAGAGAGAGAGAGAGAGAGAGAGAGAGAGTTTGAAAGGAGGGCAATAAACCCCACAAACCAGGTCCACCTCCAGAAAACATATTATCCCTCACTCTGCTCTTGCTCTCTCTCACACTTAAATTCACTTTTTCTGCCTGAGATGTCATCTCTGCTGAGGGAGGAGATGGACAGAGTCTTGTTCCGACCGGAGGGACAGAAGATGGTGGAGTTTATAGAAATAGAGGAGCAACATCAGGGACGGCATTTTCTCTGTGTTTCTAGTAAGAAAATTCACATTCTTTTGTGCATAATTATTTGATGTGGCAGGCGCTATTTTCCATCAGATAACGGTTGAGATACTGAGAAAAAAAACAGTGGGGTCATCTGGGGACACGATCAGATATTGTTTGTGAAGGAGTAAGAATTGTAAAATATATTACTTTGTTTGATGAAGGGGTAGAATAAAAACTAGAACCAATGTGTGTTTAGTATCTAAGGATAAAGAAGCTCAGATCTCAGTGGTCTTGTGTCGGAAAGTTAAGCATTCACGGACCAAGAAGCTGCAGCACTGTGGGCTGGAGGACAGCTATGAGAGAACAGAGATCTGGGCCCTGGAAGACCTGCTGATTCTGGACGGTAGAGATCCAGATATAGTGAGTTGAGTTCAAGCATTCATCCCCCTTTCATTTATGATTATACCTGCTACGTAACTGCTTGAAAAACATATTTTATAGTTGAATAGACTTCAAAATAACAGTTTTGATGTGCTATATTATATTAGGAAGTGTTGTCTATTTCTTTCCATTGAAAGATGTTCAATTTGCATTTATCTGCTGTGTTAGGATGATCCCTATTTCTTGATGCATTTCGACTCTGTGCGGTCCGTCAGAGCAGTGAGCTGTGCTGCGAAATACACGCTGGCCCGTTGTCTGCTGTCCCTGAGCAGGAAGCATCAACACACTGCGCTAAAACTTAAGAACTTTGACTTGACGTACATTCAACCCACTGCAATGTATTCAGATCGTGGTGACTGTGTTGTCCTTGCGCAGATCTGTTTCTATGCCTTTAATCTGGTGTGTCTTTCCTTGTGTCCTGTGCCTCTGTAGAGCAAGCAGACAAAAACTAAATTCTTGATGTTGACCCAAAAAAAAGTTAATTTCAGTGTAACCTGTAAACCTTTGGGAGTGCACAAAGACCATGCATTTAGTTTTGAGCACTTAGCTATGCTTTGAGCACTTAGACCTACACTAACTGTAACATAACTCCACAGTGAGGGTGAAATCCAATTTGTGCTTGTGCAAATGAGCAATGCTGTGACTTGAATTTATATTTATTTGTTAACTGTTATAAATGCTACATTTGACATATTTTTGCAGACAAACTTGTGGATATTACGGCGCATACACTTTTAATAATCTTATGCGAGCTCATCTGGTGAAACGTCAGTTTGTCACATTTCTACTGGGCTGTGCGCTTTACGTTTTGAAAAATAAAATATTATGACATTGCAGCACCATTGCGAAGCATTCCTAAAAAATATTTATGCCTCGCTTTTAACAAATTAAACATTAGGAGAATTCGCAGAATATTTGAAACTGCACAATAGCTTTCATTCTCTGCATGCATATGCTTGGTCTCCAGGACTCTCAAATATTATGGGCCACTAAAACCTGACATTTTAATAGCATGTAAGCGGGCATTTATGAAAAATAAACCCTGAGTACATACACTGCTACTTACTAAATTAATTGGTATTTTATTACGTGAAAATAAAAACTGGGCTATATAGAAAATATATAGTTTACCGATCATCACACATAAATATTACAGAATGCAACTGCAGAATGCCTCAATTGACCAGTCAGGGTGTATCCCATAGAGTCGCGTATCAAAATATGATAACATCATATAGTTTCAATGTGCACTCCACTGTACCACACTCCTTTTGAACGAAAT
Organism: Siphateles boraxobius; assembly: GCF_051911475.1. NCBI lineage: Eukaryota > Metazoa > Chordata > Actinopteri > Cypriniformes > Leuciscidae > Siphateles > Siphateles boraxobius. The sequence goes on along the minus strand of NW_027508721.1, from coordinate 4,490,916 downwards.
GACACTTGGGCCAAAACCGCCCTGTCGACGTCATACACGCTTCAATGTTTTGGGTCCATCAATTGGGTGGCTAAAATGTAGCCTGAATCAAAATAATAAAATGAATTCAATTTTAATAACAATGCCATTGATTGTAATGACCATGCATTTTATCAAAATAAAATCAACATTTCGTCTAAACATATGAAGGATTCGAGTGAATTTCTTTGTTTGTTGTTTTACTAGTAACTGACATCTCTCCCTTTTTTTGAACGGCGGAGCGGAAATGCGCCTGGCGCCAAATTTCAAGTTTGGATGGTTGAACTGAAAGCAACGCAGAGGTTCTTTGAAGTTGTTATCGCGTATAATATAGCGTTGTTATTATATTTTACTCGTACTGTGATTGATCGAAATGTACATAAAGTCTATTGTACTAGAGGGCTTCAAGTCCTACGCCGAAAGGACGGAGATAAACGGATTTGATCCGTTTTTTAACGCCATCACTGGACTAAACGGCAGTGGAAAGTCAAACATCCTCGATTCCATCTGCTTTCTGCTGGGAATAACTAACTTATCACAGGTGCGTTTTAATGCATTCAACTAATTTGTTATTAACACATAGCCATATGTATAAATCAGTGCTGTGATGGACGTTTTTCTGTGGCTGCGCAGTTTTTGTTTATTTATTTATTTTATCAAACAAAACAAAAAACAATATTTCTGATTGCTCTATGTTATAAAACTCTTGTATGACAACGATAACCTTAAATAAAAGTTAAACAGAATATGTTTTTATATATATATATATATATATATATATATATATATATATATATATATATATATAGTGTGACTGTTTAATAAATGAATAGATGTGAGTTGCAAGGTTCAAAAGCTGTAATACTGATTGTTTTGGTTTGTCAAACATTGTAGGTTCGTGCCACTAATCTCCAAGATCTAGTGTATAAAAATGGCCTGGCTGGAATCACCAAGGCAACTGTGTCCATTACTTTCGACAACTCCAACAAGAAACAGAGTCCCCTTGGTTTTGAGACCCATGATGAGATTACCATCACACGACAGGTATTCGACAGGAGATCACTGATTTTTAGAGATGGCATCAAAGAGACAGTAATGATAAAGCTTGTGACTCTGTTTTGTGCAGGTGGTCATAGGTGGACGAAACAAGTACCTCATCAACGGCGTGAACGCAAACAACCTGCGAGTCCAGGATCTGTTTTGTTCAGTTGGCTTGAATGTCAACAACCCTCACTTTCTGATCATGCAGGTAACAACCATAATATACCCATCTAGGAATTTATGTGGCCTAAAAAGATTTTGTAAATGTATTGAATATTCATATTCTTAACCACAGGACTTTCATTTAAAAATTAATGTGAATGGCTGTTTGCAACTTATTTTACTTGTGTAATGTGACAATTTTCCGTCTGAAATACATAAGTAAATAGTGTCAATTTTGATTTCATGTTGATTTTAAGACCAGTTTTTATTTGGATTTCCTGATTCAGTTGTAGTTAGGGTTCACATTCCCAGTAACTCTAATTTTATGTTTATTTCAGGGGAGAATCACCAAGGTTTTAAACATGAAACCTCCTGAGGTGAGATTGATAGATGAAGTGACACAAACATACAGTGTCTTAGATCCAAGTGTATAGTTTCTTATTTGATTTTTTTAAATTTTATTATGCCATGTTTTTATCTATAGATTCTGGCCATGATTGAGGAAGCGGCAGGTACCAGAATGTATGAGTGCAAGAAGATCAGTGCTCAGAAAACTATTGAGAAGAAAGATGCCAAGCTCAAAGAGATTCAGACTGTATGTAAATTTATATAAATATAATTTTTTATTTAAATTACCCAACATTTGGAATGATGTCAATTTCATCTCTGATATTGTGTGTGTGTGTGTGTGTGTGTGTGTGTGTGTGTGTGTGTGTGTGTGTGTGTGTGTGTGTGTGTGTGTGTGTGAGATAGATCCTGGATGAGGAGATCACGCCCGCTATGGAGAAACTGAAGGAGGTATGCATTTTTAAAAAAAGAAAATCTAAAATTAAAAATCAATTTTGTTTTAAAAAATCCTATTTTTTTGTTCTGTAAAACCCACAAGACATTTTAAACGGAATAATAGTTAATGAATAATAACTCTATAATTTATTGTTTATATTCAGTTACAAATAATGTATTATTCACATATTTATTATATAAATAAATTAAATGTGCTATTAATAATAAATAATTGAATCTATAAATAATATAAAGGCTATACATTACTGTGTGCCTCTGTTTCTTTGTGCTGCTGAACATTATTTTGTTTATCATTGAAGTTTTCTACCAGTTTCAGTTCCTTACTGTGGACAAAGTTGATATTACTTGTGCAATATATTCTTATCTTTTTGTTATATCCTATCCTTCTCCCTTGCTTCTTAGGAACGTGCGTCCTACCTGGAGTACCAGAAGCTCATGCGAGAGATCGAGCACTTGAGTCGACTATATGTGGCGTATCTGTTTGTGTGCGCCGAGGAAACCAAGCTGAAGTCTACTGAAGAACTGCAAGAGATGCAGAGCTCCATCGCGCAGCTGCAGGAGAACATGAGACAGAACGAGGCCAAAGTGAAGGAGCTGAGCGCGGAGATACGAGAGTTGGAGCGCAACAGGGACAAGGTGAGCAGCAGAGCAGACAGTCTGGGTTACACTGATCTGAGAACAGGAGCAACAGGGACTATTTCAGTCTTTGGGGGCTCACACCCAAACTATATTAGATGCTGTGATCTTGAGAAATGGAAAGAGATCCACGGATGAGTGATGGAGAAGTGACTCCTGTGTTCTGATTTGTGTGCTACAAGAGTCAATCAAAGAGTTTAAGATGGGGCAGGTGAAACTTGAATTGCTTATGATTTATTCAGGGATGTGAACTGCTCGGTTATCATCAAAATAAGCTGTTTTGAACCCAAAATGGGTCACTTAAGTTATTCATCTAGATCAGTTAATCTGATCTAATCTGAAGCCACATTATATATTAACTATAATACTGTTAGAACTGTAAGTGTGGTCTTTAATATTGACATTTTTGAATGGCATATTAGAAATACACTACCGTTCAGAAGTATGGATTAGGTCATATTTTTTGTTTTTGGAAGAAATTAGTTTAGAACTTTCTATTCATCAAAGAATACTGAAAAAGTTCTGTCTCCATAAAAATATTTTTAATATTTATTTATTTAAAATGTTTTGATAAGAAGATCTTTGAAGGATCATGTTATTAAAGACTAGAAAAAAAGTTGCTGAAATTCTATAACTGGAATAAATTACATTTTAAAGTGCATTACAATAGAACATTTTTTAATATGTAATTATATTACACAGAATTAGTAATAAATTATCAAAATTGTTGTTGTTATTATTAGGGCCCACAAATATTCCCCCATTGCATTGTTATACATTATATAGTAGTTTAATGTAGTAATAATGTCACTGAAACTCCGTAAACGTTCTTTTTTTTTTCCTCACACAGTACTCGCGCTACACAGACAATCCGCACACACACAGACTCCCGGTGCTCATGTCTCTCCTCTCCCGCTATTAATGTACAATACATATAAGAATAAACCGTTTAAAATGCTTTGAATAATCATACTATTAAAATGTAGCTTTTGCAGAGTAAAGATGGCTTAAATGTTCTAGGTGGAGAGGAAAACTGTCATTAATTTATTAGAAATGATTTGTGGTCCTAATGAAACCCATTCACAGTCCAGATTTGGACCGCAGTCTGCTAAATGGTGTGGTTACCTATGATCTAAACAGGTTGGCATTCGTTTACCTGAACAGAGTTATTTGTCCTGTGGAGACTGAAGGTCTGTAATAGAAGTTTGGATAGTGGGTAATGGACTGGCAAAAAGTATTAAATTATTTGTACGGGAAAAGATTTTTGAATATTTTATGATGCAAATTGATACCTGTTAGAAACGTGTGCGGTTGATTGATTGAATATTTCTGTCTCCTGTTATATTCCATTAGTATGTCTCATATCTTTGTCTGTCTCTCTAGGAGGTTGGGGGTGTGTTGAAGACTTTGGAAGAGACCCTGTCTGAAGCACAGAGAGTGGACACAAAGGCCCAAAGCGCTCTTGACCTGAAGAAGCAAAATCTGAAAGATGAGACCAAGAAGAGAAAAGAGCTGGTCAAAAACATGGAGGAGGTAAAAAAAATTATAAAATCAGGGCTCCAGACTAACTTTTTTTCCTAGAAGCGCTGTAGCCCCTGACTAAAAATTTTAGGAGCGCAAGCAGAAAATTTAGGGGCACACCTTAAATCAGCTTGCTATGCAATTATTCACATTTTCCCCCAAAATATTACTTTACTAATTACTAAAACATTATACACTGACAAATGCTTTGATAGTAAATAGAGTTAACGTACAGAAATTACAATATGCAGTTTTATTTTAAGTTCACAGGGGCTCCAGACTAACATTTGAGGGCAGCAACACCAGAGCCACTGAGTTCTACAGAAAGTATTTGGTAGCAATGCGGGGATGACAGTAAAGCACTGACCTTACTAACTTTCATTTTTATCATTCATAATGTCTTAATTCAAAAGCAAAACTAGGGAAAAAATAGATATTAGGGACTGAACATATCCAATAAGCGTCCTCTGCAGTTACCTACTGTTTACAATGTAATTTAATCTTTTTTTTTTTTTTAAACAAGTGAGTTTTCCTATATATATATTTTTTTATATATATAAATGGGGACTATCTTTGAAGGATGAACTAAATATGTTTTAGTCATCACATAAAAATAACAAATACGATATTATAGTTTTGAAGTGCTGGAAAAAGATGTGTAGTTAAGGTTAGTGTTACTACATTAAATCCATGGTGAATGTTGGTGATTTGTGGACTTAAAGCCTTCTTTAACTTGTTAATTCATGGCACAATGTTTTCCCTGGTTTCCAAAGCCAGAGCTGCTTGATCTGATATCTATTGTTTATAACAGAGCTCGTCAACTTCGAATCTGAATGTTTTTCGCTGGATCTCGCAGCGATATTATTAATTCTCTGGTCAATTCAATGGATTTCAATGGTGCTGTGTAGTAACGGTGTCTCGAGATCGGCCCGTGACTGGCAAGTAGCTCGCGGCGCTACGCTTTCTCTTATTGGTCCGGACTAATAAACGGTCCGTGAAGCACAAACGAGTAGTGCAGTTTCGTTCCGCTTTCATTTTGTTTGCCATTCGCTGCCGCCAGCACGACCTATAACAAAATTTGGTCGCACTGGTAGGAAAAATGGTCGCAGTCTGGAGCCCTAACAGATAATTTTTTATAGCATGTTAAAATGGCCACTTTTTGGGGGTGAGCAAAAATTAGCCGTTTATGTGTATGTCCTTTTAAATATAAAAAGATTAGCTGTTGCTTGCTCCCAGCCCCCTTTCAAGAAGAGGGCGACGCTTCAAGAGCTCTTGCTCTGGTGGCAACAAAACAGATCTCACGCAATAAAATGTCAGAAACTGTACTAGCGGTGTTCAGTATGAACTGGAGTCAACTGGAACGATTATGCATACAGAGCCAGATAATACAGTATATGCTGCATGGAGATAGAGCAGGTATAGTTTAGTTTAATCACAGTTATAACTTATGCTGTTATTTTGCTTTTATCCACTGTTAGTACAAGCCTGTTGTAGTAGACCCCGTTCGAGTGACGACCAAAACTGTACTGATGAGTTTTATGACGTTTATTGTACTTCACACAAAACATGAAGCGTCCGTTTTACTCCAGAAAATCACCTTAAGATCTGAATAAAACAGTACAAGAAAAGTGCACATTAATACTTATCCATAAACTCTCTCTCTCCCTTTCATTATCATCAAATAACACAGCAAATTACACAAAACCACTCGTTAGAACTAACAGTAAACAAATATATACAGACTTTATGCCTTTTCAGGGAGTGCTTAATAAACTGGTAAACTTTATATCCGTGAAACAACTCTGATGAACTGTAACAAAGTGCGTGCTCTCCCTTTCATTACTGCCGTGACCAGTATCGCTCCGGAGACTGGATCACAAACAGTTGATCCATCCTCTTGTAACAACTTCAACCACGGTGTCCTCAGTGAATGCCTGGAGTCTATGGAGACTCTTGTGTTCGTTGGTACAACTAACAACAGAACGTAATGTTTTTTGGCACAGACATTGTATATCCCCAGCTGCTACAGCGAGTAAACCAAAATGGCGACTGCTGTCACTGTGACTAACTCAGGGCGGGATCTATCCGAAAAGGGCAGATTGTCACCATTCATGGCTGGGGCTTCCCTACTCTTACGTAAGAGTAGGGGGAAATCTGAAACCACTCTTTTGGAGAGATTGTTCATTATTTATGGGGATTATAAAAAAGTATTGGGTGGATTTTTACAATTATAGGCTGTTTTTTTACACACACTGTAGACACACATCTGTTCAAACACCTTTTAATTTTTTTTTGTTTTGCATAAAAGGTCTACTTTAAATATTCAAATAATATGAAAAAGAACATAAATAAAATAGATTAATTTATCCTGTGGGGTGGGGGAGGGGTCTATATTTTAAAGTATTGTGATAAAAAATGAAGATATTGTCAGAAAACAATGTGTTTTTTTTATGTTTATGTAAATAAATTATTTAAATGTTAACTTTGTTTGAAATAGGATAAAAAGATGATGTCAGCTAAGGAAGTGGAGGTTGCCAAAGCGATGGAGCGGCTGAAGGCCGTGCAGGAGGATGGGCAGAAGGATGCAGAAGCGCTGGAGGCGGCTCAGCAGCATTTTAAGGCAGTGTCAGCTGGTCTCTCTGCCAATGAGGATGGAGCTGAAGCCACACTTAGTGGCCAGATGATGACCTGCAAGAATGACATAAGTAAAGCTGAGACAGAGGCCAAACAGGTGACCTATTTGACTTATAAAAACTGTCAACAAGTCACAGTGATGTGGGAATGTTTGTCCACACTATATACTTCAAAAACTTCATTCACTGTGCATGCTGTATTATTACTCTCATTAATATTTTGTCCCAAGAAAAAATGTGGGGTTAATAAGATGTTTTAATATTTTTAAAAAGTCTTTTAATGGGGGAAATCTGAAACCACGCATTTGGAGAGATTGTTCTTTATTTATGGTGATTGTAAAAAAAAAAGTATTGGGTGGATTATTACAATTATAGGCTGGTTTTTACACCCACTGTAGACACACATCTGTGTTCAAACACCTTTTAATTTTTTTTGAATAATAGGTCCGTTTTAAATACTCAAATAAAATGAAACAGAACTAATAACATAAATAAAATAAATTAATTTATCCTGTGGGGAGGAGTCTATATTTATTGTGATAAAATAATGTGCTCACTGAGGCTGCGTTTATTTGAACAAAATACAATAAAACAGTAATATTGTTACAGTTCAAATTAATTATTCAATTTTTTTATATATTTTACAATGTTATGTATTCCTGTGATGGCAAAGCTGAATCAGTTGTGTATATATATATATATATATATTTAAAAGTGATTGTTGATGTCTCTGTTCTGTGTTTTAGGCTCAGATGAAACTGAAACACACTCAGCAGGAACTGAAGTCTAAGCAGGCTCAGGTCAAGAAGATGGACAGTGGCTACAAAAAAGACCAGGACACATTTGAGGCTGTGAACAAATGCATAGAAAAACTACAGGCTGAAATGAAGAAACTCAACTATGAGGGTACTAAAAACATTGAATGTGATTGTAGTTGAATTAGGTGCTGTTAATTTAAGCCTAATCTTTAACTGATAAATAAATGGGGGTGGGGAGCTGAATGTGAACTCAGATTCAATTCAGATTCAATCTAATTCAGAATTTAAGTATTAGATGAGTCCTTTTTTATGTCTAAAAGTAGATTGACTTGTATGTTAAGATGGACGAGAGGAGCGTCTGTTGGAGCAGAAGAGGCAGTTTTCACGGGACGTCAATCAGCTCAGGGAAACCTACGAGTCTCTTATGGGGCAATTTCCCAACCTGCGCTTCGAATACACGTGAGAACATGCAGGCCATTTTCATCTAGACTCATGGCTTAAGTGTCATTTATACACTTCATTTAGCAAACAATTACAACAGTGAATCTAATGGTGTCTGTGTGTGTGTGTGTGTGTCTGTAGGGACCCAGAGAGGAGCTGGGACCGCAGTAAGGTGAAGGGTTTGGTGGCAAATCTTTTCACTGTAACTGATGTGTCAAACGCTACAGCCCTGGAGGTGGTCGCAGGTGGTCGGCTCTATAACGTAGTGGTCGACAACGAGGTAAGTCTTCCTTTAAGAAACACACAAGCATAGTTATTGATTCGATTTATTTGTCATAAACTACCATTTAAAATATTGGGTTCTATATAATGTCCATATAATATTGGAAAGAAATTAATAATTTTATTCGGCGAGGATGCATTCAATTCATCGGTGTCAGTGATTTGAACAAAATTTATATAAATGCTGTTTGAACATTATTACATTTATCCTGAAAATGTATCTTGGTTTCCACAAACAATAAGCAGTACAACTGTTCTCAATATTGATAATAATAAGAAATGTTTCTTGAGCACCATATAAGTACATTACAATGATTTTTGAAGGATCATGTGACACTGAAGACTGCAGTAATGGCTGCTGAAAATTCAGTTTTGCCATCACCGGAATATATTACAGTTTAAAATATTAAAGTGGAAAACGGTTATTTTAAATTATAATAATATTTCACATATTACAGTTTCTTTTTACTGTATATTTAATTAAATAAATGTTGCTTTGGTGAGCATTAAGAGGCTTCTTTCAAGAGAGCTTTAAAAATCCTACAGACTGCAGACTTCTGAATGGTAGTTTGTCATTATCTAGCAATATTATATTTTGATTTTAAACTTGTCTATTTGTAGGTTACTGGAAAAAAGCTTCTGGAAAAGGGTGAACTGAGACGCAGATACACCATCATTCCTCTAAACAAAATCTCTGCACGTACCCTCAATGACAACGTAGTGCGCGCTGCCAAAAACTTGGTAAGAGCTCTGCTTTTGAGCTGTTGTTGATTTGATTATGATTTGTTTGAAATATTCTCCGCAGGATTTTGTTTAATAAAAGGAAACCCATTTGTTCTGTGTTGCAGGTTGGGCCAGATAATGTGCATACGGCTTTGTCATTGGTAGGTTATGAATCGGAGTTGAGGAAGGCCATGGAGTATGTTTTTGGCACTACGCTGGTTTGTGACAGTTTGGATAATGCTAAAAGAGTTGCCTTTGACAAAGGTGTGAGCACCAAAACAGTTACGCTTGGAGGAGACGTGTTTGATCCTCAGGGAACATTAACAGGAGGTTTGTATGTGTGAAACTGCATGAGATTCATCACAGACGCTCACAAAAGTATTCAGAGCTGTTATTAATTACAAAGTTATAACTCTAACTATTTGTTCTGGAATATCATTTCAACAAAATTCCAAATTACTATAAATCTGACCTTTTTTCTCTCTTGATTTTGATGAGAATGAATGTAAAATATTTTTTTACGAAATTCTTAAAAAATATAAGCTTCTTGAATATTTTTTTCTTTTGATTATGAAGGCAATTATGAACTGTATTTTATATACTATTATTAATAATTTCAATTTTACAAATTTTATTTGCTTTTGTCATTTTTATGATTATTTTTAAATTAAAGCTATAATTTATTTTTAGTACTTGGTACTAATTGTTGCCTTGGTAAATAAATGAAATATTTATATTTTATAATTTCAATTACCAAAATGATTTTTAATAGTTTTAGTTCACATCAACACTGATTCTGACCTGTTTCTTAATGGATTTTGTGAGATTCACCCATGAGAGGTGGCAGTTTGGCTCTGCTTTGTTCTTTTTTTATTTTATTTTTTTAGATGATTTATCACATTATTAGCTAATCTTACATTTACAGGATTGCTCAAAGATGATAATGATTTCTCATTAAATTGTACAGTGTAAATGTCACCATTACACTGGTCCCCCATTCTTTCTAGTTATTACTTTCGGCATCAGCCAATAAAGAAATGTATATTGATCGACCATTATTATAGTGAAACCTGTGGGGATTTTATCCAGAGACAGATTAGATTACAGTCTGCAAACATTTCCAAGGTAAAGTAGAACATGATGTTCTCTAATAACTGTGTGTGTGTGTGTGTGTGTGTGTGTGTGTGTGTGTGTGTGTGTGTGTGTGTGTGTGTGTGTGTGTGTGTGTGTGTGTGTGTGTGTGTGTGTGTGTGTGTGTGTGTGTGTAGGTGCACGTGCTCAGACGGCCTCTGTCCTGTCTAAACTGGCTGAAGTGAAGGACATTCAGGACAGTCTGAGGACTAAAGAAGCAGAACTCACCGCAGTGGAGTCTGAGCTCAGCAGCCTCAAGGCCACAGCTGAGAAGTGAGCCTCTGTCCAATAGACAACCTGTTAAAAATCCTCACTGACCAATCAGAACAAAAGTACAAGGTGGAAGACTAAAATTTTTTTTTTTCCCTTCAGATATCGTCAGCTCAAGCAGCAGTTAGACCTGAAGACTGAGGAGGCTCGGATCCTAGAGACCAAACTTCAGCAGAGCTCTTTCCATAAACAACAGGAGGAGCTGGAGAACCTGCGCAAGACCATCGGTACACACAAATACCCCTCTTGGTCAAATTGGCGCCAGTTCTCATGCTGAAGTCAGGGCTCTGTATTAGCTACACAATAGAATTAACTGTTGGTTTCACTGTTCGTTAACCATCCTGGTACTCCGTTTCTGTAGAGGAGTGTGAGGAAACACTACAGACGACAAAAGAGGTTCAGAGGAAGGCGGAGGAGAAGTACAAAGTTCTGGAGAACAAGATGAAAAACGCTGGGGCTGAGAGAGAGAAAGAACTTAAAGCAGCCCAGCAGAAGCTCAATCAGGCCAAGAGTAAGGCAGATGCCTTCAACAAGAGACTGAAAGAGAAACAGCAGGTACTTTGCGTTTACTATAGACCTATTCGCATGGCAATTGTTTTTTCATGGGGACGCAAGGTATTTTCAATGTTTACAGGGACCAGTCTGTGATTTCATCGCTGTCTGAATTAGGGCTGGGTACCGAGTTCGGTACTTTTTAGGTACCGACCGAATTGCCTCGATACTACCGAGTATTGAAACATGTCTTGTTTTTCGGTACCGAATTTCGGTACTTAAGTGGCTACTTTGGCCGCAGCATGATTGGCTGTGGCGGAAAAACACTAGTTTACGCGGCTGCCCAGAGACGTGGCTCGTCGCACGCGAGGCTGTAGTGTGTGTGTGTGTGTGTGTGTGTGTGTGTGTGTGTGTGTGTGTGTGTGTGTGTGTGTGTGTGTGTGTGTGTGTGTGTGTGTGTGTGTGTGTGTGTGTGTGTGTGTGTGTGTGTCCCAACCCAGTTAGTTAGAAAATATGTGGAAATTATCAAAAGTCTACCTATGTACCAGACTCGATGCCAGAAGCACGTGATGCAATATTTTCGACAAGATAATTGCTGCCAAGACCAGCAACACGGTAAATCTGATAAGGCACTTAAAAGGTCACAGAATACACTTGAAAAGTTTATCTGTCTTTGACTGCAAGAACTGGAGCGCGTCACATATGAACCGAAACTCAGCGTATAGGATACTTGCCTCGCAGACATGAGAAATAGTCATATAGACGGTCAAAATATGTCTACTTTTAAACAAAACGATTAGAAATAAATAGTTTGATTACCTAAGCCATATAGGCGCACGCGCGTCCACTACTGCAGTATTGACGAGTCAGCATCGCCATAATCATCTTTGCAGCCAAAACACTTAGTAAACACTTGTTCATTAATAAACAATTAAAATATCTCCTTGCTATCGTTTCCCGACACATCCATAATCATTAGGCTACTTTTGCCAGTGCTTTGTGGCAAGCTTCATGTGTGCTGACCGCGAGGCATATATCTCGCACCCCAGTAGCCTATATTTAATTCAATTCACTCACATTTATTTGTATAGCATTTTTCACAATACATATCGTTTCAAAGCAGCTTTACAGAAAATGCATGTCTAAATTACAATTTAGAGTGATCTGTTATCAGAGGTGACTGAATGAAAATTAATTGAAATGCATTGTTTCATTGTAAAACAATGCATTAAGTTTAGGCAGAAACAATGAGCTCAATGAAGTAAAGAATACATGTTGTTAAATGATTAGGAAACATTGAAAATTCCTAGCCAAATTACTTTGTGTTTTTTTTTGTTTTTTTGTGCATTTAATTGCAGTCTGAAACAACATCTCTAAGTTTACATGAAGGGATCAATCTAAAAGACTTTTTGTAAATCATTTTCACAAGAACCATACGGTAACTGTTGTGTTCTATTCTAATGTACATGCATTGTATATATAGAGACTTTTATTATTCAAATTCTGGAAACCGTTTACAAGAATAATATTAAATCAACACTCAACTACTGCGAGTGGGAGCTTAAAAAAGAACCAAACTTATGCAAACTTTTGAAATGGGCCATTATTATGGTAACAACAGATATGCTATACAATTTTAAAATATGCATTATATACAATTGATATAAATTGGGGCTTGCACAACAAATCGTTTCACTAGTTGACAAAGTTGCCAATTTTTTTATGGGTATTTGCAATATTTTATGTAAATGAGAGATGTTTTTGCTAACTTCCACCTTTTTAAAATGACTTCCATAGTATAGGAGAGATTAAAAAAAAAGCAAGATAAAAAACATTTAAAGTAAACTATAGTGTCCTTTTTATTATTAAATAGGATATTTAAATGAATAAATAATACATATTATTTATTATACATATAAATTTGTCAAGTCACCTTTATTTATATAGCGCTTTATACAATACAGATTATTTCAAAGCAGCTTTACAGTGGTAAACAGGAAATGATGCAAACAGACTTAAATTCTGCTGTAAAGCAGCTCTAAAAAGACAATAGTAAAAAGTCATTATTTAGGTGAAATCACTTCAGTGTTGATTAATTTTGGTTCAATAACTGTGTAAAGGTCATCAATTATGGAACGAGTTCAATTCAGCTCTGGAGAAAACTCTCCAAAGCTCTTTTCAGTTCTCATCCAATAGTGTCAGAGTAGTCAAGGAAATGATATTGTTGTACATGTCACTAACCACGTGAGAAGTGCATTTTCAAGTTTGTAGGACCACAGAACTCGTTCCTCCACTGATCAAATTTGAACGCACAACTTTTATCACTGAATAATTTTTAAATAGACATCCCCTTAAAGGTCCCATATTATGCAAAATTCACTTTTGCATGCTGTTAGGACATAAATGTGTGTTGGCAGTGTGTGTACACAACCACCCAATAGTGATAAAAATCCCTTCACTCCTTTTTTATTAATCCCCATAAATCATCAGCAGTGTCTCCCAACGACCTGTTTTCAGAACGCTGTTTTAGTGACGTCACGATGTACAGGCCCCGCCCACGAGTGTTGACAGACACTGCCGTTCTAACATAGACCCGCCCTGATCGAGTTCACAGCTGCTGCACTGACGAGAATGTCTCCCAGCGTTTTAGGTGTTGTGTGGCTGGATGTATTAATCCACATAGCTCTCTCTATTTACTCCCGAAATCTGAGGCAGCCGCTGAAGACGAGGTGGAATTATTTTGTTTTTAAAGAAAATGCTCCCTCAACTCTACCGAAATTCGTTTATGTACTTCCGCACTTCTTATATCTTAACTATTACTGCTTACTCGGCTCTTACGGTGAGTTTCTGAAGTAAAACTGACGCTTTATCTTTTGTGTTATGTACAATAAACTTTATTAAACTCATCAGTATATGTTTGATCATCATTCGGACCTGGTCTGAAACAGCAGACTTGTAGGCTATTAATAGTGGATACATACAAGCAGATGACAAATACGCTATAACCGTAATTAAACTACTAAACTATACCTGTTCCATCTCTATACAGCACTCTGACTCTGTAGGCATTATTGTCCGACTCCGGGTCGAAATGAACACCATTACTGAGAGTTTCTGATATTATTATCATCATTCTGTGAGATGAAATTGTCCTGAGACTGAGCGTGAGCTCTTGAAGCTCCGCCCCCTGTGCCGTGCTCATTTGCATTTAAAGGGCACACACTAAAACAGCGCATTTTTCTGAGCACCAAAAAATGACAATTCAAACATGCTGTAAAACATGATCTGTTGGGTATTTTGAGCTAAAACTTCACATACACACTCTGAGGACATCAGAGACTTGTTTTACATCTTGTGAAAAGCGGCATAATATGGGACCTTTAAGAAACGATTACCATCTTATTAGGGATTGTGACATATTTCTATACTTTTGATTACTGAAATTAATTTTTTGGATCCAATCTGGGTTTATTTTAATTATCTTGCATTAGGGTTCTGATAGTCATGGAAAACAGAATCATCAGGGGATTTTTTTTTTCTCTCTCTAGCCCATGAAATATTTGAAGTTGCTCTTTGTAAGTTCAGTCTCTAAAAAGCCCTTATTCAGTAATCATGAATGACTGCAAAAGTTGTAAGGATTCATTGGACAAAAGGTGTGGGAATTCTGTGGTTTAAACAGACTCTTTTCCCCGGTTCCACAGACAAGGTAGATGCAACTTGCACTGGCATATCTTATAATATGTCAGAGCCATTGTTTTGTCTCAAGGTGCACACCAGTAATGAGCGTTTTTAAGCTACTTGAATGTCATTATTAAACTCCTGGCTTAATCTAAGCCCTGTCTGTGAAACCAGGCCATAGTGTTTTAGGTGTTGAAACTTTTTATTTTCTTTCTTTCTGTAGGAGGCAGATGCTGTAGCTCTGGAGTTGGAGGAGCTAAAGAGAGAACAGGCTGGATATGAGCAGCAGATTCAAGCTGTAGATGAAGCTCTCAAAGCCATACAGGAGCAGATCGACACCATGTCCACTGAAGTTTTGGCCAGTAAGGTAAAGAACTACAGTTGCCTTACAAAGATGTCCCTTAAAGGTTGTGTTTCATTTCTGTGCCATATATGTTAACTCACACTTTGTGTTTAGGAAGCAGTGCGTGTTGCGCAGGAGCAGCTGTCCCAGCAGAAAGAGGTGATTCTTGGACAGGAGAGAGAGATTAAAGGAAAGACCGGAGAAGCAAACCGCCTTAGAGAACAAAACAATGACGCCCAGCTCAAAATCAAAGAGCTGGAACACAACATCAGCAAACACAAGAAAGACAGCGCAGATGCCACAGCAAAGGTCAGAGGAAGTGAATGATGCCCATTAGAGACTAGAGTGTTGTTGATTAGACTGTATGTAATGTTTGCTTGTGTTCAGGTGGCCCGCATGTTAGCTGAGAATGACTGGATTTCCTCTGAGAAGCATCTCTTCGGTCAACCTAACACTGCCTACGATTTCAAGACCAACAATCCCAAAGAGGCTGGACAGAGGCTGAAGAGACTCGAGGAGACTAAAGACAAGCTTGAGAGAAACGTCAACCGCAGAGCCATGAACATGCTCAGTGAGGCTGAGGAGAGGGTACGACCTTTGTCCTCTTTAGTGACTGCTGTAAAAGATGTACAAGAATACATTAAACAGATGAAAGTAAAAGTGCAGAAGTAAATCTAAAGAACATGCCTGGGTCTCCAGACTCAAAAAAATAATAACAAATTATATGTTTTAGTACTAATACAACTAAAGCATATATCTTGTATATTCACTATAATGTTTGGTGTGTGTGTATTTTATGTAACACATTTTTTGAAAGAAGTCTCATATGCTCACTAAGGCCGAATTTATTTGTGTATCCTGTGAAATATTTAAAAAAAATATATTTCAGTATATTTTAAATGTAAACTATTCCTTTGATGGCAGTCATTTTTTTATTATTATTTTATGGTGTTGTTCATTGATGTACAGCTCTGGTATTTTATTATATTATTATTAGTAATAGTATTAACTAATATAATTATTAATAATAATTGCAATTATTATTTATTACACTTTTTTTTTTGTCTGACTTCTTTTAGTACAATGATCTGAAGAAGAAAAAGAGAATTGTTGAGAATGATAAAGCCAAAATCCTGGAAACGATTGAAGAGTTGGACCAGAAGAAGAATGAGGCACTCAATGTGGCATGGCAGAAGGTAAAATACAAATCTGACAAAGTAATTAGTCACAACTAGTAAGAAAAAAGATAAAAGAATCATGTTGCATTGCATCTGGTTCAGTACAGTCTGTGTAATTGCAGGTGAACAAGGATTTTGGCTCTATATTCTCCACATTGTTGCCTGGGGCAAATGCCCGTTTGGCTCCACCCGAGGGATGTGGTGTCCTGGATGGGTTGGAGTTTAAAGTGGCTCTAGGGAAAACCTGGAAAGAGAACTTAACAGAGCTCAGCGGGGGTCAAAGGTCAGCCTTTGCATAACACTTTTGCTAAAAGTGGCATATCGCTCCTGGAATCAATAGCCATTTTGGTTATGGCTCTCCAGGTCACCATTTCTCAGCCACAGATCCATTAGAGCATCAGATCGTGGACAAACAATTACTGCATATTTCCCAGTACATGTGCTGCCCATTGATCACCTGATGCATTTGTTTCAGGTCTCTGGTGGCGCTCTCTCTAATTTTAGCTATGTTGCTGTTCAAACCCGCTCCCATTTACATCCTGGATGAAGTGGATGCCGCTCTTGATCTCTCACACACGCAAAACATCGGACAGATGCTGAGGACACACTTTACACACTCACAGGTAATACACATGCTCAAAATTAATGTCGAAATGAGCTATACGTTAAGCGAATCGGTAATAATCAGCTATAACACGACTGTATTTGAACAGAAACTGAATGAGACATTTTTGTTCTTTGCAGTTTGTGGTGGTGTCTCTGAAAGATGGAATGTTCACCAATGCAAACGTGCTCTTCAAGACCAAGTTTGTGGACGGCATCTCCGCGGTCACGCGCACAGCTCAAACGCATGAGGGAAAAGTTTTGGCCCAGCGCACCCAGGAGAGGGCTAAGGACAAGCGCCAGCGACAGATACTGGCCAGCTAAACACACTTTCTCTGTTGGACAAACGTTAAGCTTTTATTACTTCCAGTTGCGAAAATGAAATGGAATATTTAAAATTGTCAGTACTAAAAGCTTTTTGGAAACCTCCGATTTGTGCATCTAATGCATGAGAAATAGCTCTGTAAATCACCTCTTTCCATTACTTATTTTAAAACGCTGTTGTATTCACGTACAAATCTTTTCACATTATTATTTACATTGTGGAGTGTAGTTGCTATGCTGCTTTTTAATCCTGCTGTTTTTTACTGAGTCTGTTTTCTCTCTGTACACTATATACTTACAGTATATTTGTTTGTAAGATGACTTGACTTTTCAAACTTTACAGCTAGTTTTGTATAAATAAATTCGTCCAAAAAAAGAGTTGTGGTTTCAGAAAATTAAGCCCAAATGACATCGTGCCTAATTGTACACTTAAGATAATTGATTATTTTGATTGCCACTAAAAATAATTAGGTGTATCTTTGCGAAGTAGTGTATTTGATGTCATTCTGGCTAATTGTACATTTTAAAATAATTGATTACAGTTTGATTGCCATTACTTAGCAAAGTCACACCTAGATATTTTAGTGTATTTGATGTCATAATAGTGGTCTAATTTACACAAGTATTGTCTTTTATCTTGAGGCCTCTGAATAAATAAATATATAATATGAAATTATCAGCCAGATATTGCTTGGCGATTAAGTGGGATAAACTGTTGCAAGAGTGAAGTATGTCCTTTCAACAAAATAGGATCAATAACATGCATTTCATGCTGATTTGTACAAATATGCTCCAAAAAAATTGCACAACTTTATTTTTAACTTAATGGGTACAAAATACAAACGCTGAGATGAGACCCAGCATAACATGCCGCCTTCCAAAGATTTTATTTATCCATTATGGAAAATGTATTTTCACACATGCAAAAATGGGCAAAGGCAGGTTTGAGGTTTCAGTTTTATTTGTTACAAACTTCCCTTTAATTCACACATAATGCCTTTGCACCAACCCTCATTTAAAAAAAAGTTCATTTTTGGATAAATCTTTGTCTCTTCTGCTTGACTTTTGTCTTACCTCCTTTTTTAACAGGAATGAATGAATGAAAGCAAGCAAAAGTCTGACTTTTGTACAGTTACACAGTACAGTTCTGCATGGGAAAATTTCTTTAAACTGGGGCATTTCCATAAAAAACTGCGTAGTGTCTCAACCCCTTTGAGTGCAATGTATGTGCACCCTGATCTTGACAAAACAAGCAGTTTCATGTGTATAACTGCAGTAAGCCTTTTGCTTCACAATCTATGATTTTTAGTATCTTGAACAAAAATGTATTCTCACACTTGAGACTTTAACAAGGTTAACAAGGTCAGTGAAAATGGCTAATTGTAGTCTTTGCACATTGGTTAAAGCATTAGGTCAAAGCCTTTATAAATGGGAAAAAAGGTGTATGGCCTACAAAGAGAGCTGGTGTAGAGATTATGGCAAAATATGTGAACTCAGGTGTATATGACATGGCCGTGAGGATTATTACTGAAATGTACAATTGAGATTCTCAAATCAACCCTCAGAACGGTGTGACTGAGTGTGTGTATGGGCAAATTATTCATGGCAAGGCTTGTATTTTTCTTCTCATTGTCTGGGCTTTGTCCTTCAGGTCTGGACGGCTGTCTGTTTCCATGGTGGCTAAAGAACGCTGAAGCTGTTGCCGGCTCCTCTCAGACAGACACTCCCACTGATCACTTTCTATAAACATAAAGTAGCACGAATCTTAATAGTGAGAAGGTTTCTATCCCACTTTCATACCTGCATTTTTGTAGCTTTTTAATTCACCTTTCTGACACTGAAATAGGCCATTCAAGTGAATCGTGCAAGTTAGAGCACCTCAGTTTGATGCCTAATAAAGTAGTGTTCATAAGCGCATCACTGCATTTCTGCTTTTTCATAACCACCATCTACTGTACTGTTAAAGAGACCAATTATACTTAATCCTTTGTTAGGCTGAAATGAGAAATCTATCACTTTATAAAACAAATTTTTGTGAAAACTTGAAAAGTTGTTTAAATTGTAGTTCTTACAGTTTAGGATGTAACCAACATTGGTGTTGTTTCAAAACAACATTGTTACATAAACATGTAGTTCTATTCTATTATCAGATTTTTCTGAAATGTCTATCACTACAGAAATGTATTTAGATTCACACTTGGAACATTTGCAGCATGATTACATTCGGTTTCTAGATTAAATTACATTCCTGTAATAACACACTAATCAGTTATTTTTTGGAATGTCAGAGCAAATAAACACTACCTTCAATCCTCTTCAAAAGAAGTTCAACTACCACCAAGCCGTCTGTTCTTACTGATGAATAGCTTTTGTTTTCTGTGGGAGGAAAAGAATGATTCTCATGAGCCAAGTCTGAATAAAAAGGTGATATTTAAAGGGATAGTTCACCCAAAAATGAAAATTCTTCTGTGGAACTAAAGATATTGTAAGAAATTTCTGTCGGAAGTCAAAACTATTTGATTACCAACATTATTGAAAAAGTATTGGTTTTGTTCTGAAGAAAGAATTAAGTCATAAAGGTTTGGAAAAACATGATTGGGGATACATTCTGATTTTTGGATGAACCATCCCTTTAATGTTTAGAAGTTCATGAGAAACTCCACCTAGTGGTGCTGCCAGAGCAGGGCAGGTTTCTGACAACATCTCAGTCAGAACAGCAGCGTTCTGATGTTCCTTATCCAACAGCAACAGCCTAGAACACACCAAAACACCAGACAGTTAAATAAGATTTTGAATGCTGTAAAGCATTTCACCAACTTGTAAGCACTGCTATTTCCACCAAAAAAAATAACATCAGTGTAAAAATCAGTGCAAGTACATTTTCCACAGACAACAAGGCATCTGTTAGAAAACGTTCAAGATTTGTAGTGAGTACACTATACCCCTGATAGAAGACCTTCATGGCGCGCAGGACTCCCAGTTGAACCCTCCATGTGCTCAGCTTCAATCTATCACACATTAATCTACAAACCTCATTCTGGAACTGATCTGCAAAACAAAACGCACTCATTATACATCACCCACGCCCCTCTGTTCGTTTTTTTCTTTTAAGACTTGTAGCTGAGACTTACTCTGTGTCTGAATGGTTTTAGGCCAGGCCTTTCCAAGCGTCTCAAATGCACACAGTAGAACTTCTGTCTGTAATTCACGAGCTTTAACATCATCATCCTCATCATCATCATTATGCCTCGGGGAGCCGGCCCTTGCTGGCTGATTCTAAACAGAAAAACCCCCACAAAATTTTATGTTTTTAAATTCGATACTGGATGTGGAGCTCCCAAAAACATTAAAAACATTGAGGGATATTGTTGCACTATCACTCACAGTTGGACTGAATGCCAAAGCTGAGTGGGTTTAAAAAAAAGAGAGATATTTACAATAATCATTTAAGGTTTACTGCACCTTTTTAATGAGAGGAAGAACAATGTCAGTGATTTCCTGAAAACGATCCACCTGCGTCGACTCCAAGATGTCTGCTGCACTGCGTAAAGCCGCCATCTTATAAACCAGACTCTCCTTCTTACATTCCTTCAGCACCAGATCCAGCACCTCGCTCACCGTTGGCTGACCTACTGCAGGCTTCTGTAGCTCAACACTACAGATATAAATCAAATGCTATGAAAAGATATTGAATGTACAGTTCTGCTCATAGGTTTACTAACCCTGAATCAGCAAGATGCTAATATTTCTTTTTACTGTGAGTTATGTTTTCCCAACATGCTCTGCACATTTTCCCACTGTGGCTCAATGATGTTGTCAGGACAACTGAGGTTTGCACAACAAAATTAAGAATCCAAGGTCTGAACAGGGTAATTTATGTAAATTGTAGATGATTGATGTAAATTAAGTAAATTTCTATACAACTTTTTTTTAAATGTAGCACTTCCCTTAAAGGGATAGTTCGCCCAAAAATAAAATTCTCACGAGTTCCTCGATATATATGACTTACTTTCTCCAGATAAACAAAAACAGATTTTTAGGAAAATAATCCATCTCTGTGACTCCATAGACTGTAAGAAAAATACTAATATTTAAAAATACTAATATATTCGTATGCGAAACACTAGCACCCGCCATTTTAAATAAGCAGTGCACACACGAAGATTATAGCCTATATATTTACTCCACAAACTAACTCTACGACCATGGAAAACCTGGACCTCTCAACCTTTATGCCAAGGAGAAATCCAACGTAACTTTAAACGGACTAAGCGAAATATAATTATGTATTTCTGCTCAGCTAACGACATTTGACATTAATCACACGGCAAACGCTAA
This sequence comes from Siphateles boraxobius, assembly GCF_051911475.1. Classification (NCBI taxonomy): domain Eukaryota; kingdom Metazoa; phylum Chordata; class Actinopteri; order Cypriniformes; family Leuciscidae; genus Siphateles; species Siphateles boraxobius. The sequence goes on along the minus strand of NW_027508721.1, from coordinate 4,469,540 downwards.
TACTTTTCATATACTGTCTACTTTCTTTGTATAACAGTTCTATCTAATAACATGTTAGACTGGACTGTTAAACAGATCGTAAACTAATGAAGACGGAGAATGAGAACGCTGTGTGCTCAGGCTCTGGCGTTCTCAGTGCCATCAAAATAAATGTCCACTGAACCGTCAAAATAAAAGTCACAACAACAAGCGCTAATGTCACTTCAGAGTTCCTACTGATGCTGCGAATGAAACAAGAAAAATGGCCCTCTGGGAATATTTAGTTTTCTGTGAACCACCCTGGTGGCTAGTTCCTAGAACTACCTGGTGCGAAAGCCACTACCGGTATTTACCTAAAAATGATCCTCTGTGTTTATCTGAAGAAAGAAAGTTGAATACATCAGGGATGGAACAATTTTCATTTTTTTTTTTAGAGAACTATCCACTTAAGATCACATATTTAAGATTTTCTAATGTTTTATGCTAAACATCATACATACCCTGTAAAATTTAGCACAACTACTGTATATGTGTTTTAAAGAATCTAACCTGCATTTAGACACTACAGATCCAACAGCTTTCAGCAGCTCTTCCTGTGGAGACACAAGCCATCAATACTTCAGTGGCCACAAATACAGCAAGGGAGAAATCAGTTTCAAACCACTGAGATCATGCTTTTCCTGTCTTATTAAAGTGTCCTTTTCCCAGGTGCATAAAGTCTGTCCCTCAGCACAGAGTTTGTTTGAGAGAATATATTACCTTCCCTGCCCAGGTACGTCCTGCAAGCCCCTGTAGTAGTGCACTTAACACCATGCCCAGGTGAGGTGCCACCAGTGAGCCCGTTTGTTGCTTAGCGATAGTTGCCATGGCAGCGGCACCCTGAGCCTTCATCTTCCAGGACTGAGACTGCAGAGCCCTCTGAGTAATGGCTATGAGCTCGGTCATGTACAACCTGATTCCACCAAAGCTGCCTAAAGATACAGAATGCATAAAAAGTTTAAAAAAGTGAGATGAAAAGGATTCATTCATGATTTTGAGTTAAAGTGAAAATTGTCACCAATTACTCACCCTCATGTTGTTCTGAAACCGTAAGACTTTCGTTCATCTTCGGAACACAAATGAAGATCTTTTTGATGAAATCTGAGAGCTTTCTGTCCCTCCATTGACAGTCTACACAACTACCACTTTCAAGATGGATTACTTTAATGATGCCTTTGCTACCTTTCTGGGGCTTGAAAGGGGTAGTTGTGTAGACTGTCAATGGAGGGACAGAAAGCTCTCAGATTAAAAAGATCTTCATTTGTGTTCCGAAGATGAACGAAAGTCTTACGGGTTTGGAACAACATTAGGGTAATTAATAACAGAATTTTCATTATTCATTCAATAATTCATTCTCTCATGATATCAGACTACTGTTAGGGGTCAATTTTCTTTTCTTTTTTGAAGAAGAAATTCACGTTAACACCTACAATTTTACAAAAGATTTCCATTTCACATAAATGCTGTAAAGAATCCTGAAAAAAACTATCAAAAATATTAAGCCGCACAACAGTTTTCAACAGAAGAAATGTTTCTTGAGCACTAAATCATCATATTAGAATGATTTCTGAAGAATCATATGACACAGAAGACTGGAGTGATGATGCTGAAAATTCAGCTTTGCCATCACAGGAATAAATTATATTGTAAAATATAAAAAAAAAGTAAAAAAAAAAAGTATATACACACACAGACACACATATGCATTATATATATATGCCTTGATGAGCACACGAGACTTCTTACAAAAATATTTAAAAAATCTTACCAACCTCAAACATTTTAAAATCTTACCAACCTCAAACATTTGAAAGGTAGCGTATATATCGGAGGCTTTTAAACCTTTTAGACTATGGAGGGTATGCACATGAGGTCACAGTAGGCGGGAGTCACAGAGTGGAAAAAAATCATTGGGTCCAGCGTAAATGCTGAGAAAAACGCATCTAAAATGGGAAAGAGCTGTGCGGTTGACTGTACACAGATTTAACAAGAAATCTGAGCTCTGTTTTTTACAGTATGCCAAAAGCTACAGATAAAAAGAAGCAAATGGATCTGGAGAAGAAACTGGAATACAGGCAGTGAAAGATGGATTTGTAGTTACCATCAGATATGTTGAATTTTGGGTAAAATCATACCCTAGGTTATTTATTGTATTGACAATTCATCAATTAAATATTTACCATTGTGCATAACTGTAAAGTTTCTGTCAGCGTGTATTAAAAAAACAACCATTATGACATCTTGTGTTCTACAAACGGGGATGGTTAGATAATGTTAGACAAACCCAGTTTTCCTTACAAAGCAAAATTAGATAAATAAATAGATAGGAGCATAAAGGAGTTCTTAAATAGGTTCATGAACTCTGTCTCATTTGCCTGACAGTAACTGCTATCCAGATAACTTTAAAATGTCCCTACAAAATATATTGAAACAACCTGAATATACACTGATGTCCCCATCACTTATTTATATGCAACTTGTGAATTGATTCATTGAAATGGACGATTCGAACACTTACATTCAATTATTCATGTGTCGACACATCATTAAGTGAACTCACTTAAGTGCTATTATTTCTTTAAAAATAATAGCATAAATAGCCTGACCTAAAATAAAATCTTTAAACATTGGAAGAAAAAAGCAAACAGGTTAAATGAAAATGTGGGGATTTTAGTTTGTTTAAAATTAAAACCTCGGGTTATAAATGATTATTTTCTTCTCCAAGGGTTGTGCATCTTAACCTACCAGGCACATGATCCTGCCAGACCTCAGCCCACAGGTTGGCCTCAGCGCTCTCTCCTTTCTCTTCCTCAGCCTCCTGGTGCATGCCTAGAAACGCCAGCGGCAAACCCACTCCAGCATGAGCTTTCAACACATCTGGACTGTAGTGACTGATGGCATGAACCACCAGACAACATGTGGACTTATACAGCACCTCTGAGAATCACAGAAAAGCACTTCACAAATCTACACAGCAAGAGGGTTTATACAATTCTTATTTCTTAAGAGATATTCTCTTCTTTAATAAAGGTGATTCATTGATGACACCATTTTCATGTCTTCCCAAAGCCATATAACTTTCTCTCTTCCATGTTTTGAAGCTGCTCTTAACAGCTCTGTTAAAAGCTCGACAGTCCATGTTGGCTGTTGCCTTTTGCCATAAGGAGCAGGGGCAGATTTTTTTCTTTTGTGTTCACTGGAAGGAAGTCAAGTCAGTTGGTTTTGGATGGGCATGAGGGTGAGTTTATGACAGCTGAACTTTATTTTTCTATTACTTTACAGTCAAAGTCCTCATACCCTCTTTTTCCAGGTACCAGGTGTTCAGTTTCTGCAGAAGCTTCTCAACACTGCCGTCTTTGGCTGTCTGATGGGGAAAGCAGAGTATTGTTTTGTATCTCTGTAGTTGCCTTACCTGAATACATACAGTATTTCAATTGAACCTGAGTTTCCCTACCCTAACCAGATGTCCAATGGCAAAGGCAAACGACTTCTGAATGACACTACTACGGTCATTGATCCCGTTTAGGAGTGCACTCATGAGTTTTCCTGTGGGATAAAAGACACCCAAACACCCGTATAAGATTTAAATACTTTCTAAACTTGCATAGAGTATAACACTTCTGATTTAAGATCTGCATTACCTGAATATGGTGCGAGATCTTGAGGGCACTGCACTGTCAATGACACAATCACACTGGCACATCCTCCCTATAAAAACACACACAACTGTTAGGAAAGGTTCACACGGAACACGTTTTTCCATTCCACTGCGCTACTTTTCATTGTTTTTCTATGTAAACGCACTAGATGGACGTGTTTGACCCGTGTGCTTGATTCTCGCATCTTTTGCAGCATGACACAGTGTTCTAAAAATGTGGCACTTAAGTTAAAATACGTTTCAACTTTTAAAAAACGACCTGAGACCATGATTTGTTCCTCCCATTCCACTGCCCCATGTCTCTTGTTGTTGTTTTTTTGCTTTGAAAAAAGCGTTCTGTGTGAACCTACAGAGTCCCTGGATGGACATGGCGCTGAAAAAAAAAAGAGCTTGGAGGAAAAATAAGTTAATGCTTTTACGTTCTCCCCAAAAACTTTGCGTTCGCTTGCAAAACCTTAGCGTTCGGTTGCAAAACGTTTTGCGTTCCCCTGGGAAAATTAGCATTAGCTCCTTTTGAGCTCTTTGTGAACGAACGCAAAGTTTCTTGGCGGAAGACAAACGTTTTTGTGAGGGAGGGAATGAAAGACATTGAAAATTAATTTTTCCTCCACCATGTACCTTTAGGGGCTCCATATAAACAGGCCCTTAGCTTGTTAGGAAAAGGCATATTACTAACAAAAATCAAGCAGGATGTTTACCTTTGTACCAAGTCCAATTCCACTCTTTAGCAGATCACAAAGTTTGGGAACAAGCTCTCCTAACACAGACACATCCAAGTGCTGCAGACACTAAAAACAAACACAGTGCACATAAACATCATTATCCAAAACACACTTTTAAACATCCTGTAAATGTGGCTACATACAGTTGTTTTATGTAATTAAATGCTCATGTAATTCCCTATATGGGATAAATAACTAGGTTTCAATTTGTAAAGTGAAATTAACTTCTAGAGATGTTGAGGAGAGCAGTGGACACTGTTAAGGGACCCTCTTAATAAGAATGCTGTTTAATCCTTATTCTTCATATGGATGGTGTATAATAATGGTGTCTTACCATATTAATGGTTTCCATCATAGGAGAGGACTTGGCTGCACTTAACCTAGCAGCATCCATGGCACTCTGCCAGAAAAAGAAAAGAAAATAATGAGTACAATATATTTAAAACAAATGTGGTCTGTTATAATCCCACTATCACCAAAAGAAATTGCAGAAATAATAAATTTTTCAAACTCCCTCCTTTGGCCATTGTTTGTCCCGCCTCAAACTCACATCAGATTCAGATTCAGATTGTTTTATTTAGTGCCATGTCAGCATCCAAGGCTATTTTCATGGCAAAAAAAATGCAATTACAAAAATACAAATATCATTTAAATACAATAAAATTCAAACAAACAAAAACAGCAAGTCATATTATACAAAAAAAATTAAAATTAACATATTATAAAAAAAATCAAACTGACATCATTCACTGGGCCAAAAATACCTTTAAACAAAGAGTGTCAAGTTTTATTGTTTGGTGATTTACTGTAGAGCAGTACTGTCAAGAGGATTAGGAGAACCACAAAGTAAAAAATAAAATGTTTTATTAATGTTTCCTATTTTAGCAGAGTGGCCTTCACGGAATCACACCTGAAAGTTAATTTTAGCTATTTATAGAAATGTTTATAAGCAAGTGTACTTTTTGTTTAATCTGTCCCATTTATTGTATTTATTGACATTTTGTTTTAACTCTTGTTCTTGATCATATCTATTGAATGGAATAAGAAATGGTAGGTTCTAATTAGTAGGAGTGGATAAATGTGTATATAAGGTTGAGTTATATTAAACAATATTATTGTTATCGCTGGAGCATGGTAAAACTGGTCTCAATTGTTTATGAAGGGGAGCAGGAACTGAGCCTGACACCTAACAGTACTAATATTTAGTTTGTTTTGCTTTGCTCACCTTCTCCTGCTCTGTGGCTCTCAGACTGAGGTAGTTGAGCACCTGTGGTTCCAGCACACTCAGGGCCTCCAACAGAGCCGGGATGAGTCGAGGAGCATGGGGTTTCAGACGGCTGCCTGCTGTCTTACTGATCTTCACTAGAGTTTGGATACTAATACACAAAAATACTCTCACTTAATACTCTGAATACTTAGAGTTTTTTTGTGCGTGTGGTTGGTAAATGATTGTGTTCTACCTGAGAGCCCGCACTTCGGATACGTTGCTGACGATGCCTTTATCCAGTAAAGTTGGCAACAACACAGCCACTGTCCTTTGAGCAGTAGCACCTGTCGATTCGCACATGCGCACACACACCTATTGGAGAAACATACACACACATATATGTCAGTCATCGGTGGTGTCCCTGAGTGGAAAATCAATGGGTTAACCAGCATTCAGTGCTGCAACTCACTTTACTGAGAGTCTTCAGAGTCAGATCTGCTGCCTTACGAACAGACTCCTACAACCGGAAACAAATAAGATGGTCAAATAAAAATAGCTGAATATCAGAAGCAAAGCAAAAAAAGAATACAACAGCCTTTTATTTCTCACCTTAATATCATCCAGGACCCGAAACAGAGTCTCCCAGATTTCTGACAGGCGGTCGATAATATCACTTGCCTGCCTTCCACGTACGAGATCGTTCAAAGCCAAGCAGCTAAACAAAAAACAAAGGGCCCTGATGATATAAACCTGATCTAGCATGGGTGGAAATCAACATTCTTCCAAGCCTATCTAGACACATTACCTTGACTCCCGCACCCTCCACATGTTACTAGTGAGGTTGGATATGACATCTTGAAGAATTTCCTTAAAATATTTCTCCACCTGCCAAAAACAAATATAATTAAAATAACAAATCATTAAAACTACAGTGTCCCAAATCCTTTTAAGCAATGTAATTTATGGCCGAGTAATAATAATAATCTCTTACAATGGATTTATCAGTGACGAGAGCATCCCAGATGCTAGTCATGGCCTGCCTGATGGCCAGGTTGGGGTCAAACTGGTATCGATAGAGGCGGGGAACCAACTGAGGCAGGAAAGGAGCCATCTGCTCACCCGCCTTGGCTGCAATGATGTTAAATCCAAATGCGGCCCCCTACAGCACAGGAAGAGTTAATCATTGCATGCTATTTAATGAGGCTCTAAAAAACGATTAAAGTTATAAACAATCACATTGTGGTAAATATAGCTCACCTTCCTGGAATTCCACATGGCATGATGATTAGCAAGATTCATGAACTTGTAAACAAGATCTGGTTGGTTTAGATCACTAGCCAATGAGCAGAGCTCTTTGTAGGTGGAGAGTCCTTGTCTACCAAAGTAAAAGATCTTTCAATATACAATGAAAGAAAACATCTAGTCTGGAAATCTCATTAAGAATGAGAAGTCTAGAAGTCCTCCTCCCTAAAATGTTCCTAAACAATCTGAAACGGAAGTGAACTAAAAGGAGGACATACCCATCAGGTGCTTTACCAAGAGCCTCTCCCTGGAATACTTCAGTGTCCTCTGAGACGGCATGCTTGACTCTGAAAACAAAATCCCACAGCTCTCAAAAGAGTCAGGAGCCAAAATGCACCTGGCAATGTGTCCAAGATATATTATTCTGTGATATAACTTATCGAAAATGTAGATTATGTTCAATGTGGATCTGGTTAGTAGTGTTTGCACTATGTTCAGGGGCTTGGTAAATCTGTGTAATGCTATATGACAAATCGTACTCTAAAAGTGAATAATAATGAAAGGAACCAGAAATAAGCTGGTTTAATAATACCTTTTACCAGTCATGAGAGTTTCCACAAGGGTTGATACCAGTTCCTGTTGATCCTGTTCCCCTCCGAGCTCATAAACCAACCCCAGTCCTTTAGACGCCACATCTTGACTGAGTTCTACACACACAGATCATCACTATCAATCTTGCCCACAAGGTCCCAGACTTTAGATACTCTGTCAAAATGTAATGTGATCTTTAAAAGAGCAGAACGTGACTCACCATCTGGATCAGACAAGATAGAGATAAAGGCTGTCTGAATCTCCTTCAGATGAGACTATAATAGACAAAGAGAAGACAGACATTTTGTAACTTCAATGTTTCTTTGTGTGTATAAATAAGACAGTGTGTGTTTTTCTATGTGTATTTACCTGTATTTCTTTGTGATGGCTGAGTTTCTTGACTAGAGACAAGAGCCAAATACAGGCAGCCTGCCGAACATGAGGGTTTGGACTTGGTATGGATTTAGACAAGACAGAGTTTAACACCCAGGGCACTATATCATTATTCTTCATATCTGTTAGAGGAAGAGATCAATAATTTAAGTGCACAACTCTGAATCAGGGCTCAACATGCTTTTCAACAAAAAATAAGATAAAATAATGTGGTAACACTTTATTTCACAGTGTCCTTGTTACATGTAATTACTATAGTAATAACTATAAATAATGCATAACTACATGCAACAAACTAATCCTAAACTAAACCCTACAATAAGTATAAATCTTAAATGTATAATTACACTGTAACCAGGACACCTCAAATAAAATGTAACCAATAATTTAAGTACATTTTAAATAAATAACACCCACTGAACAAAGTGCAGTTAATTTATATTCCTGATGCCTCGTTCCATGTTGCCAATAATTTTAGGTTTTTAGGCAAGTAAACAAACAGTTATACTTGTCCAAAAGACAAGTATCTGAAAAAGCTTTCCCTTATGTGGTTGAGCCCTGTCTGAACATGCATAGCTTCCTCTCTCTGTCTCTCCCAGACATACTTACTGAGAGGAGGGCAGTACTGGTCTTCAGTGCAAGTCCACACATCTCGGGCAGCTCCAGAGCAGCTTCCTACAGCAGCATTAGTTAAAGCCTCTCCCACTGTAAACTGCAGCTCCACTTGCTTGGCCTAAAGAAACAATAGACAAACATCTAACAATATGAAGAAAAAGCAACATTGTTTTTTTCGTAATATTTATTTAATATGAATTCACTGCACTATGCTAACAAAACACATTGGTCATTAACATAATAAATAAAATGTTACTTCTATATAATAAACAGTCTAATTTGTCAGGATTTTATTTCGCATGAATGGAAGTTACAATAACAACAACAACATTTTTATTGGCTTCAATGGTGATGTGTCATGAAGAGGGTCATAATATCACCTCTACGGAATCCATGAGACCCTGCAGGATTTTCTTCTGGTGTGGGAATTCTCCATCTCCCACCGGCAGGAACCCAAGAGTCTGGATGGCACGTTCTTTCATCTGATAACACAAACAGCATCTGATCAGTACCATAAATACCAAATAATAATAACCTTAATTTCAGTGTGGAAACAAGAGTGGAAATTGATAAACACAGAAGCACTTAGTTAAATTTAGAATGCACACATCAATAATACAGTCACACTTATTCTCTCTCTGAGTGTTTTGTTTTACCTTGCCAGTCTCTTTGCCAGATGGGATCCTGGCGAGCAGATTATCCACTAGACTGAGTTTAGTGAAACCATTACCATCCGCTGGTATCAGCAACGCGCTGTTACGGGCAATCTCACCCAATGCTGTCACAGCAGCAACAGTCAACAGAGGAGACTCGCTATCTAAAAATGAACCTGTAGACAAACACATTGGTAGCTTTTGTTCAATTCATATAATTGGATTTTTTTTGCTACAATAGTTAAAGGTGTAGCATGTGTAGCAAGATTTTTTTATTAAAATACATTCTCTAAAGCCAGTTTATTGTGCATTGACAATTAGTATGCCATTCATGGGTTTATCTCCCCCAAAAGTTTAAACATTGTGCCCCCCAGGTTCCATCTAAACATCCGCTCAGGTCTGTCTCTTTCCAGCTCAACCAATAGCCTGATTGTGGGGCAGGGCTACTGTCGCGGGCTGAGCCAGAGGTTGTTTAGCCATGTGGGACCATGACTGATGCGTTACATGTGAAAATCCATTCAGCTCCAGTTACAGAGGTGAAAGCCAAATTTCGCTGCACCTTCAAAGATTAAACAGGTCATAAACGCATCAAAGTGAACGGGGGCATTGAGATGCAACGCGCTACAACAGACGCTTTAATACAACACCATCATGGCAACCATTCAGAAAGACAAATGTTCGAGTTTTTATTATTTACTTCACATGCAACAACAATTTGATGCCATCTACACTGGATATTAGGAGTGTGCACGAATATTCAAATTTTTGAACATTAGATCTGTAATTATTATTATTATTATTAGAAAAATAAAATACTATTCGAATTTTACTATGTTGCTTTGCTGGCTGTAATTGCTGTGAATCCATAAGTCCCAAGCACTAACTCGCAGTTATAATTAAATGCACTGGGTGGCGCTGTGGAACGTGTTAACAAGTTGTGTGTATTTGATCACATAATCGCGAAGTTTGGAATTACTTGAAGATGATTACTACTAGCAATTTCTGGCGGCGCACCGGCATGTAGATATTGTTTTCTCAACATAAACGTGAAACAATATAAACTCGATAATAATATACTCGAGTGTATGTGTACGTTCTGTACGATATCTGGCGCAATATGCTTTTTTAGGCGTTTTATTTTCGTCCGCGTTGCTTGAGCTTTTTCGTTAAACATCATTTAAATAAAAGAATATTCAAATATTTTTATATTATAAAAATATATTTATTTAAATATTTTTATTTTTATGAGCCCTAATATTCAAATGCAGTATTTTTGAAAAATGCCCATCCCTACTGGAAATGTCAATGACAAAAACATGCACTCACTCTAGACAGTGTCAACTCAAATGCTTACTCACAGTAACAGCTAAAAGTATCCCTAATATTTTGCACCTTTTATTAAAAGTAGCCTAATTTTACCTGTTGAGAGACCCGTAAAAAGCAGTATTTGTGAAGTTTGAGTTGAGGGAGGTGCAGATGTGGGAAAGGGGCGTTTGCTAAATATGCTGTATTTTTGTAATTCCGCTAGGTGCCCCTAGTGTCCCAAACTTACATACTTCACCTGTAACTAATGAAATATGTTAACTTATGAAATGTTATTTAAGAGCATCCCAATATCAAGTGTCGAATGTAAAACTCTGTGAAGACGCACATACCGATGATTTTTGTGGCCATGGCAATTTGTTCCTCATTTTCTTTGGGAGTGGCTTCAGTAGGCATTAAGCTCCGCCTCTTATTCATGTATCTGCCCACCATGTAGCCCATAGCCAAGATGGCACCATGCTGAGTCTCAGGACTCTAAATGTAAAAAATAATAATAATAGTGAAAATGTTATAAAATTATTTAAAAAAAATTTTTTAATATAATAATAAAATCATATTTTTTCCATACATGCATGTCTTTAGTTGTCTTGATCAGGTTTTGTACAGCAGTTCTAAGTTCATTTCCAGACATAGTAGAGACAACCATGGCATACAGTTGTGCTGCCAACTCACGCAGGTCTTCTTTATTAGTGTTCATGAGACCCTGCAAAATTAACATATATAATGAACAAATTTCATTTTTATAGTCAGACATACTTAAAGTAAAAGTCTCCATTCCAAAGGATACGATATAATATAATATACACATACCTTTCAAAAGTTTGGGGTCGGTAAGATTTTATTTTAAATTAAGAAATTATTTTAAAACGTAACTTATTTCTGTGATGTCAGTGCTGAATATTCAGCAACCATTACTCCTTCAGTGTCACATGATTCTTTAGAAATCATTCTAATATGTTAATTTGGTGCTAAAAAAAATTATCATTAATAGGTGAAAAGAGTTGTGCTGCTTAATATTTTTGTGTAAACTGACCATTTTGTTCAGGATTCTTTAATGTATAAAAAAGATTGAATGAAAAACATTTATTTGATAAAGAACTTTTTTGTAATGCAATACTGTTAGTAATTTTTGTCAATTTCCAATCAATTTAATGCATTCTTGCTAAATAAAAGTATTATTATTTTTTTTTTTTAATGACTTACCCCAAACCTTTGAACAGTAATAGTATGTAAGATTAAAAATAAAATAAAAAATTACTTTAATCCAGTCGATTTTGTCTACAAACTTGGGAGTAAGTTTCTCTGGGCACACAGAGACCACTTCCAAAAGACAGTACATCACTGGAATACCTGTATTAATGAATTAATTTTATGAGATCACAACATCAGATCACACAAAATAAATGTATGATAATCCACTTTATTTTCTTATAGATTATGTTTTACATATTCAATATATTATAGGTATGTAGTAAAGCCAATTTTCAATAAATTAGATTTAATTATTTTGTTTGGAACTATAGTTTTCTGTTCTGGTGAATACACTGTGTAAAAATACCCACCACCCGATATATATTCCCACAGTATATATATTTTCATACGGCCCACTCCTATTAGAAACCACAATTTGTAATCTTCCTCACCTCCTACAGCTGAGAGCAGCTGTTGCAGTAAGTCAATGTATACATGAACTGGATTGACCTCTCCTCCTTTATTGGCAGAGGAAGGAGAAGCATCATTGGACAGTAATGACTGAACATAGCATCCAATAAGAGGAGCATCATCCTGCATGTCCATCAGGTTCTGAGTTGTGGGTGTGGCTCCAGCACTATAAGATAGACACGTCCTAAGATAAAGAACTATCTGTGGAAACAAACGAGTAAAGAATAGCATTTGTTCAATTTAAATTATAGAAGGCCATTCATTAATTAAATAAAATATTTGAAAAATTCTAAAGACTGAAGTCTAAAGACTGTCAATTTACCTCTCCAAATGTGGCAGGATTAAAAGGCAGTGTGGAAGTACCAACAATGTATTTCGCAGGAGTCTTCAATCTCTGTGCAGCCTATGACACATACATAAAGGTCAGCCTCTATTCATTACTTAAGCTGGTAGCTTTTACCTGGTTGTGCCAATAAATGACTGCACAAAACACACTGGGATCTGCAAAAACCATGTTAATGCAAGTGAAACCGTATCTAAAAAGGACCAATAATTCTTTTTAACTTTCTTTAGTGTGTCATGTTGCTGTTTGAGCATGAAAAAGGTCTGCAAGGTTACAAAGCACAAACTCCACTCCAAAGGGATTTATTCTCTATATCAGTAAGCACGGTTTCTGAACTCCCTAAGTTTTCTTCCGGGAATATACACATCACAATATCCCTAATTTACATAATTCCCACCAAAGGCATCCGCAATAAAAAGGAGGCGAGGCCTGGCTGAGTTGCGTTAGTAGTGTGTTGTCGCTGTGTACAAAAGAAAAGCCGTTTTTCCCACCCCAGATCTAAAAAGGTTATGATAAGCAGCGTGACATTTCCAAAACACACTCAAAGCACTTGACCAATCACAATACACTGATCCTGCCAACCAATAAGAGCACATTGCGCTTTTTAGAATGAGGGGCTTCATAGAGAGAGGAACTAAAAAGAGAACTACAGAGACATGGGAAAAAACTGTTAAGGTCAAGACTTTGTAAAACGAGGTGCTTAAAGATGCATGATTATATGATCAGTTATAAATTATATAGCATTTAGCATCAGAACAGGCCTGGGACCCATTTTGGGTCATGACACATCAGTGGAGTAGATGTCCATAGAAATAACAAATCAAAACACCACACCTTTTCGTGGATGTAGCTGACCATCTCAGGGAATGACGGCATGGGCCTTGATCCCTCTTTCTCTGTCTTCGTAGAGGGGAGAGACCTTAGAGCTCGCTGAGCCTCCCCAGACACCTCTTCACGACTACGAATACGAATACAGGCCATATGATGTATTGTATAGCCTTCATGACAAAGCTTAATTGAAAACTTAAAAGAACCCCAGGAAGTGCAAGTATGTACTCACGGATCTCCTGCAGCCAGCAGTAAGAGATATCTAGAGGCTACGTGATCAGGACCAAACACTGTGCTGGCAAACTTCATCGCTACCTGACGCACCTGTACCTCCGGCTAACACAAAACCATAAGCAACAGGACATTACACACTGCATGTTATTTTAATATTTTATCATACTCAAATTTGGGTTAAATAATTATATATTATATCATTCAAGTTGAAATGTCTTATTCCATTTTCAGTTTTGACATTTGTATTTATTATTTCAAGGTGCTTGTAATAACAGTTAAATAACAAACCTTTGTGATATATGCAGCCACAAGCGCTTCCATTAGGTTCAGAAGAGCACCCTGAAGATTAGCATACGCTCCCACCATCATTGACAAGGCCTCCTGTATGGCCAGTCGCACATCAGATTCCTCCTGTTTACATTGAGAGAAGCAAGGTTTGAAATCATAAAACAAATCATTCAGTAATAACTGGATAACTCATGTATAAAACGTGTTCCAAACAAACCTTGCACATGGACTCAAAAAACTGCTGTACCAATGCAATGTCTTTCGTGAAAAGCTGAGGCATTCGACTATTATAAAAAAGGAAAAAGTGAAAATTAAATATTACACATATTTATTCAAATAAATACAATGCATTATTTAATGCAATTATATGGGTTTAATTATTTATACATTGTAGTTTTGTTATAAAAGGATTTTATTACCTTGAAAGTTTTCCAACAGCTGAGTAAGCCATACATAGTAGCTTGGGGTCCTTATAATAATACAATAAATTATAGTCACTTTAAAAGAAACTTCAGAAAAGCCATAAATGATAACCTAAATTGTTCAGCATGCCTTCATACCTCTTTATACTCATTAATAAGCTTGGTAAGTCCATTGAGTAGCATCAAACCCAAAGGTTTGTTGGTATCAGGGCACCTTCAGATTAAAACACAATTATTATCATGATCACAATGACAGTGGCCGACAAAACAGACCATCTGATGCACATCAAAGGCACTCAAAACAAAACAAAAAAAGAGCACTTAGTAAAATATCAGTAAAAAAATATTGGTTGTATTCATGGCTATAATATATCAACCTATCAAATGTTTTGTATTGTAGTAAATGTGAATTTCTATGTGACTTCTATTTATACTTACACCATACAGATGTGATGTACAAACTGCAGAGTGAGGGACAGGAGTTTGTTGTTGGTGTTTGCTCCGAAAAGTCCGTCATAGACAACCTGAACGAACAGACAATCACGGTTACCAGGAAATCCTTTGAACAAGTTCTTTACTTATTCAATTTCTTTGTCAAACATTGTCTCTTCGACCTGTATATTAGCAGGAAAGCATTCAGCAGCCAGTCTGGAGCGAAGAAGATGAGGCAGAATCTTCATCTTGACTCTGGTGCTGACCGGCTCATGCTTCAGCTCCTGCTTCACTGTGGCACCCTGGGTAAAATAATTTTTTTTTTTTTAAAAACCACCTCACTGAATATAAAAGTATTAACGTTATTAGACCGACCATGTGTAATGCATGTACTTACTTTAGTTTTGAGTGGAATATCACCCAGGTAAACTTTATACATTTTGTTGATAATGAGTGGATTGTTCCAGTCAATAATGCTGCAGTACAAAACAGGATGCCAGAGATGAGTTTCAATATTATTTCAAGACCTCATGCTTTCATTTGACATTTCATCACAGAGAGGCTCACCTCTGCTTGCTCTTCAGTTCCAGATCAGCTGCTGTGGCAACACCGTGTCTGGTGTCACTCGAGGCCACAACTAAGTGAATGACTGTTTCAACCTCAGGTACCTGCTCTGCCTCTATGAACTTCACAATCCCCAGCTTACACTGCAAACAGAATGCTAAAAAGGTTACTCAATGAAGAATTAGAAAGAAAACACCACAGAAAGAGGTCAATCCATTCATTCTTTAAATGATTTTTGGTATAGACAGAACGGAGATGTAAGACTGGAAAACTAGTTGAGGAACGATCACTCCTTGAGTGGACAAAAGAGCCTGCTGAAAATTACCATTTGAACTCACTCCCGTGCACCATTCGAGACGCAAGTCTCACCCCACTTTTACCTTGACCCCCCATTCTCCCCCCACATGTTGAAATCATCTGAAATTCATCCAAAATATATATGGTTTTAATCTGAACAATTATCACGCAGTTTTATACATGTTTAGTATCATTTGAAATGTCTCAGTGCAACTGGCACAAATGTCTCATTCCCAAATAAGTAAACCAAAAGGTAATTAAGTTCTAAATAGTTTAGAAATATCTTGCACACAGAAGGGTGTGTCTAACAGACAAATGGTCAGAAGGTGTTAACTCAATGCAAATTTCCACTGTTAAGCAAATGGTTCCATGTAAATCAACTTCTGCCCCAGTAAGTCTGGGACAGTGATTAAGGTGAATTCTCACTTACCCCTTTTCCACCAAAAAAGAACTGGTTCGGAACTGGTGCTGGTTCAAAGTTAGTTCGGAGTTGGTTCAACTTGCGAACCTTCTCAGAACCTGTTTGTTTTCCCACTGACTAGAGCGCCCAGCGAACGACATCGTTACGTCACTGTGTACGTCGTCATACAGAAACGCTAGCAAGTACATTATTTTGGGATTATGTCTAACTTGTGTACCATGAAGGCTTTAAAAACAATTGAAATAAGTAAGTCTTTTAATCTTTTCCTTTGATATGTAATCATTTCTGATTAGTTATGTACCTCTGTCTTGTGTCTTTTTTTCTTTCCGTTTATTTGTTCTATATTTTGACTGTTTTCTTCTTTGCTTACATAATGTTTTCAATAAAAAAATAAAATTTACAAAAAGCTAGAAATGCTTGTTTAGGACACATCTAAACCCGCCTCCAGCCCCGCCGTAAGCATGACGTGGTAAAAGAACGGTTCTCTTGTTCTAGTCCAGCAAAGAGTTGGTGCCGCTTTGGAACCAGTTTTCCTGGCCGAGAACCGGTTCTTTGGCTGTCGAAACACAAAGAACCGGTTCGCAAGTAGGCACCGGCTCCGAACCGGCTCTCAAAATGCTTTGGTGGAAAAGGGGTAACTGTGAACTCATGTTTACATTTGAAATGAGTTCTGGCTATATAATGGAATGCAGCAAAAAGATCAGGGCCTTTTTCTGTACCTCAGATCAGCCGCGAGGCTGAGAGTTGCCGAAACTCTCAGCTTCGTGTATTTCTTAAATGTCGGGTTAACATTTCTCCTCTTTAAACAAGGGCATTTGAAGTTTTGTATTGATTATCTTTGAACTGATTATGAAATTGTTATGATACATTTACCTGACATAATAAATTGTTACATTTGATTATTCTAACTGACTTTGACATCATTTACATTATAGTTAAAATGAATAGTCAAACATTCGCACACATTTATTGATGCACAGATATCATTAAAACCTTTTTCATTTATGGAGTCAGATGAAATAACGAGTTAATACATATGAGAAAATGTATTGAATTTAATCAAAAATACTTTGCGCGAGAGAAGACCTTCCGTGCTGGTCGGATGCCGGACCTTGGGCCGATCGAGCGCGAGTTTACAGAGACATCTCGAAATCTCACATTAAAAATATCCACCAACACTTTTTCTGAGCATCCTCACCTGCTCCAGTTGTTCTGGGCTCCACTGAGCTTCTCCAATGACTCTTTTAACTGCATAAACGCTCATTCCTGGAGGAGGCTGAGGGAGACCTTGTGCTGCTGCGGCTCCTGCTCCAGATCCCCCTTGCGGAGACGAGGGGGCCGGACGAATTGGAGGCTCGTTTAATACAAACCTTTATGTAATATCAAAGAGAGTTAATGAGATTCAAGAAAACAGTATTACCATTACCAACTCAAACCTATTTTATACATTTAACTGACATACCCATAAGGCATCAGAAGAACATCAAGCATGAACTCTAAGAGCAGTTGTACAGTTTTGGGCCTCTCCGTCAGGACAAATGGGGAAGCTTTAGATGGCTCTGATGGATATTTCATATGATACAGTGTAGGGATCAGCAGGTGCATCAGACTAGACAGAGAGAAGAAACAAACTACATTATCTATACTGTTCAGTTCTGACATATTTGCAATAACAATGGCTAATTAAAATATATATATGCATGTATATTATATAATACTCTTGCATGGTTACAAAAATTAATTAATTCATATTTCAAACAAAAGCTGTTCTTTTGAACTTTCCTGAAAAAAGCGCATCACCAAATCAGCAATTTAGAATGATTTTGGAAGGATCATGTGCTGAAAAAATCAGCTTTGCCATCACAGGAACAAATTACATTTTAAAATATATTACAATATATAATTATTTTAAATTGTAATAATATTCAACGATATTGCCGTTTTTGCCTGTATCTGTATTTTTGAGCATAATGGAAATTAGTGCGTGTGTATAATAATATATAAAATAAAATATACCTTAATAATAAAAACAACATTGTTTCTTTTCAAATAGAGTTTAAACTTACCTATCCTGCTGGGGCTGAGGTTTGCCCTCCATTGCTGTGAGTAGAGTAGGTGCAAGCTCACACTGTTTGGACACCTCCAGCCTGGGATAGCCCATCTTTATGTAGATGATAGTGAAGTTCTGCAAACACAAACACAGTCAGCCGTGACAATGAAGTTCTCCCTAAATCATATGGGAATATACAACCTTTGGATAAATAAAAAAAACATGACCCATTTCAAGGGTAGTCACAAGGCGTATTATTGACCGTGGTGAAAAGGGACATGTGGGTATGCCATCATACCGTGACAAAAGATGCAGCAGCAGGATCCTGATACTGAACCAACAGTGTCTCTACAGGCAGCTGAATCTTGGGTCGACTCTTTATCCTTTTGTTCAGGTGAACCAGCAATTCCATAACCTGGAGACAGCAGTAACAAAATCCAGCTCTTTAATAGATCTTCTTTGAGATCCTTCTCATGGGTGCTACTTATTTACTAACTATCAATTACTAGAGCAGGGGTTTTCAATCTGGGGTCCGGGGGGACCGCAAGGCGATTATAGGGGAGCCGTGGAAAGTAAAAAAATAAATTCAAACTAAAATAAATTATTACTATTAAATAAATAAATACAATCTAACAGTATAGTACTATATTAGTGAGTCAAATTTCTTTTTAAATAATGTAACATAATATAAAATAAAATATTAAATAATATTTAACACATTTTTAAACATTTTTTTTTTTTTCCAGAATATTAATTAAGTCTGCTACGGAACACTTGGGGGTCCATGGAAAAATGTAGTCCAAAAATAAGAGTAAACTAAATAAATTATTAAAATAAACAAATAAATTAATAAATAATCTAACAGTACAATACTATTGTTGATAGGAAAAAAATTTAACGACATATAATGTAATAAACATAATAATCTCCAAATAAAAATTCACACACATTTTGGGATGGGGGTCCTTGAACAAGGATGATCATATTTGGGGGTCCGTGGGATCTAAGGCCCTGTTTACATCTGGTATTATGATGCATTTTGGTCGATCGGATCAACAGTGGACGACAGTAAATACAGGTGTCAGAGTAAAAAAAGTCTAAAAAGTTGAGCTTGTCCACTTCCAGAGGTAGTTGAAAACGCATTTTACCGGATTGCTTTCGTAGTGTAAACGCTCATGTGGTCGAACAGCCACAAATGACCACCTGCTCTCCACCTACTGACTTAATGCATGAACATTATTGGAAGCGCGCTAACCAGACAGGATTTAAACTTTGTCGGCTGAAGACTCAAGTTTGGTTTAAAAAACAGGTACAATGTTCTCTCACTGAGCTGCTGCTCTCCGAATGTTTTTCCATTGTCTCCGTGCACATTCATATGTAAATTGCGATAGCTTATTTTTCCATTAGATCAAAAGATCTGGGGGAAACAAAACATACATTTAGACCCTCCCCTCGAAGAAATCAGGACCGAAGTGGTTTAAAATTGGACAAAGGAGACAAATTAAAACACGATGCAAAGGGGTATGTGTCTCCCTTGTCTTGTGATCGACCAAAACGCATAATACCAGGTGTAAACAGGGCCTAAAAGACTGAAAACACCTGCTCAAGAAAAGCAACTTTAGCAATAAAGGGAAATATGTTTTAAACTTGTATCTCTCAGCATATAAATACACAATCACGTGTACAAAGCATTAATTTTTTTCTATTATCCTTTAAATGGTTTTCTACTATTACAGACCCAAGGATCCCAATGCAGACTATGAGCCAACACAGGGACTTCCCATATAAAATCAGCCAACCCAGAAAATATAGATTTTTTGCAGTAACACTTTATAACTTTCATTAGAACAAGAGTTATTAACATTTTGACATACTGTATAATAATACACAAAATATTGTACGATCATAATTTAAAAGAAACCAGTTAATAATTAGATATGTCAGATACGCAAGAAAAAATGTTTATGGATTTTTTCCACTGACCCCTTTGCAAATCCTGGTACTGCACTACAAACAGTTTTCTCACACACACACACACACACACACACACACACACACACACACACACACTTACTTTCTTGCGAACCCCTTCTTGAACGCTGGATAGTTTGAGAAGGACAGGGGGCAGGAATTTGGATATAATATCCTGTAACTGCTCATCTGTTTCTGCATGACCCAAGCGCATAAACACACGCTCCAACTGGTCTATGATAAGGAAACAAAGAGAAAGAAAGTAAGCAACATATAGAGTGTTCAAAATTAAAAAAGACCAACTCCGCTATTTTCAAATGTATTTGAATTGAAAGACTTTCTCATATAATTCCTGTAAGATGACAGGTTAATTATAATAACCTCATTTATTAAAATGAGACTGAGAATGAATGCAAAGAAATCTATATCCATGACATTAGTGTCTTTCACCGACTCTCTATGAATGAATAAACGAATCAACTTACAATAAAGTCATCCAACAAGCTTGCAAATGAACAACAGACAATAAGACTGACTGTAAACATAGAAAAATAGTAAATACAGAAGTTCAAATTCGCTAGTTGGTTAGCGTGCGAGCTGCATAGCCTCACTGCTAACCAACGTTACCGTTTATTATCTATTTCTCACGCTGTCAATAAATGACAACCAGCCCTGGACCACTATGACATTCAGATAACGCTAACTGCGCGAAAAATACAGGTTGAAGAATCCTCTTACTTAGACAAACCCAATAGAATTACTTTCATTTTGGAGCATGACTGAGCATTGGGCCTCTGTAAGCACATACTAGCCGACTAGCTGCCAAACTGATATTCACTTTACAAATATTATTTATGCAACTACCGGTAAGCAAATCGACAACAAGATGAGCTCAATCTTAATTTAAGTGAGCAATAATGAAGAGAGTGTTGAAAACAAGTATGCAGTAATGAAGTAGTAAAACATGTAGAATGAGTTAAACTTACTGAGCTCGTCCTGTGCAGCCATGTTTGAAGTGAAGTCAGACTCACCACCACCAGCACTGTCTGCCACTCCTATAGAGACAACATATCTCTCTCTCTCTCTCTCATTTTCAATGTAGTTGTACTTATTTTTATTGTATTACAATCCAGACAAGGTTCATACAGTGTAAAATGCTACAAAGCTAATAAAATTGCTGTATAAATAAAAATAAAAATTGACTGACACATTGAACAAGGACATACAGTACATGAATTAAGCAATATGTTAGGATACTTTTTTAAATTAATAACGACGTTTATTTAATAAAACTGTGTCATATTTGATTTGTGAATTTCTAAGGCCTCTATCAAATTATCAAAATATTTGCTAAGAAAAACTGCTGTAGGTCTACTCTCATGCCTTCTGTCGTATGATTGATAGTTCATACTTTTAGTAAGCAGCCTAAGTAAAATGCCTTTTGGTATAATTCTAAAAGTGTTTATTCAGGTTAAACATGCCTAACTCTAACCATGTCTTTTTGCCGACAAAAATAATAACTTGCAATATTGTTGTTAATATTTCAAGATGAGCTTTTACAGAAGTTGAACAGCTTTGAAACATGATTATCCAAAAAGTTCATGTTACAACAGGCTTTTGAGTAAAATGTATTTACATCTCTCAGTCATCATTGTATTGCATTGTATTTATACAGAGTTTTGACAAAACTAGCTTTTAAGTTTCACTTTACCAAACATAATATTGGAAGTAGTGACAACGGATATTTATTAATTTTATAAGTCTGCAATACTGTTTGTTATAAAAAGCTATCAAAATGTCAAATTTTTGCCCAAATAAAAACATCTGCATTCAAATATAGGCTATATATCTGACTCTCTCTCTCTCTCTCTCTCTCTATATATATATATATATATATATGGAGTATACATTTTTATATATATATACTGTATATATATGTGACTCTGAATGAACCTGAGATGTTTTACTCCTCAAGTGTGAGCGCCATATTTTCCCTATATCATGAACCACAAAAGCCTTATGTATCAAACATGATACATAGGCCTATGGAAACTTTTTTTTGAGAGAGGCCCTGCGTGACGCGACATCCAATGGGGGTGCTTCGCGCCCATTTCGTCGCGTCCCCCAGAATAGGCGTGGCCTTGGCCTATAAATACGCTCGACAGGCTGATAATAACTGATTTTCAACTCTTCAGCGAAGCACTACTGCATCGCTGGATCCGGAGTGAGAAGCCGCGCCGTCTGATTGTAAGCCTTCTGCGGGACGAGCCTTCGAGCCTGAAGTCGCTGGCCTGCAGCTCACCGCCTTCAGCCGTCGTACCTGCTACGCTTTCCGGCGTTCATATCCTTTTCACTGCTGAGTGTGTGTTCGCCGCTGCGACTCACACTCTATCTCTGTTTCTATCTGTTCTAAAAGAGCAAGCGTCTTTTTAAAGATGCAAAGATCCTGCGGCTCGTGCCGAGCCACACTCAGCGACGGGGACCGTCATGTCATCTGCGTTTCCTGCCTGGGTGAGGATCATGCGGCTCTCGCTCTCGTCGAGGGCAGATGCCCTCATTGCGAGCTAATGCCTATGCTGACTCTGAGGACTCGCCTGGCATCCTTCTCAGAGCCTGCACTTCAACCTGCTGCGACGCCGCGCCGTAAAAAGCGCCGCGCTCAGCGCGTTCCCGAGCCCTCTCCTGCCCGCCTAAGCTCGCCGGTTCGCCCGCTAGCTTCGCCGGCATCGCTCGAGTCACTCACCGATGGACAGCGGCCGCCGTCTGCCACCGCTTCCGCCATTGAGATCGACGAAACAGCCGAGGCTTGTTCTATCCTGGCGTCGGACAGCGAAGATTGGGCGAGCTCTGTGGACCTCCCCTCCGCTGTTCGCGAGCCTTCCAGAAAAGAGCGGGCATTGAGTCTGAGTTGATGCGTCTGCTCTCTCAAGCCGTCGACAACCTCGTCCTCGACTGGGAGCCGCCCGCGCAACCCCCGCGCAACCTACTGGATGGATGTTTCCTCAAGAAGGACCACGCCCCATCACAGTCCAGACCCGTGCCTTTTCTTCCTGAGCTTCACGAAGAAGTCGCAAGGTCTTGGAACGCCCTCTTCTCGGCCAGAATGCGTACATCTGTCTCTGCTGCATTCTCCACTGTGGACGGTGGGAAAGACAGAGGGTACCTTTCTCTTCCTCCTGTGGAAGCAGCGGTAGCATCACATCTCTGCCCGCCCTCTGCTGGACGGCGAGCACAGACGGTGTTGCCATCTAAAGCCTGCCGAGTGACGTCAGCCATGCACGGTCGAGCTTACACCGCCGCCGGGCAAGCTGTGTCGGCGCTACACACAATGGCCATCCTGCAGATCTTCCAGGCCGACCTTCTCCGAAAAATGGACGAGGAAGGCGTGGGATCGATCAGCGTTGCGGATTTAAGGAGCGCTACAGACCTGGCTCTTCGCGCCGCTAAATCTGCTGCACAGGCCGTTGGGCGGAACATGGCCTCTCTCACCGTGGCTGAGAGACACCTATGGCTAACGCTGTCTGAAATGAAGGATTCGGAGCGCTCTGTGTTTCTCGATGCACCCATTTCGCCAGTGGGCCTCTTCGGATCTGCCGTCAAAGATTTCGCGGACAGATTCCAGGAGGTTCAGAAGACATCGCAGGCTATGAAGCACTTCCTCCCGAAGCGCTCTAGCTCCGCAGCAGGTCGCTCGAAACAGCCGTCTGCCCGTAGCTCACAGCCACAGCCTGCACCACCCGCCGCCGCTTCTCAGCGCCGCCAGGCCCCGAGAACAGAGACCGCGCTCTCGCTCTGCTGGACGCCGCCCCCCTCAGCGCGGGCCCCGGCCGAGGATTGAGATCAAGCCCGAGGTCTCAAAGCCTTCCTAGCCATCCTAGGAAAGCGACGGTGTTCAAATCTCGCTGCGGCCGGATTTTCACCGAAACATTTTGCTCGTCCACTTCCATGCGATGTGACTGTTCCAGTGTATTTAGCAGTCAACAAGTCGGTTCATTTGCCCGCTTGCCTGCATACAACAGCCGTTTTTACGGCTACCCAGATAAATCCAATAAAGAGTGTATTTTCTGGTGTCCCGGCCATAGCCGATGGTGTTATGAGTGTTGTAAGAATGCCCACGTCACAGTGCCCATTCCCACACACAGACACAGCCCGCCACAGTTCAGGGCTAGCACAAATAAAATCGACTCATGTCGATTGTGCAAATGTAGTGAATGTGCCCACGACACAGTGCCCACAAACCCTACTCAGTGCGTGTCCCACGGTTTCTGTAAAAACGAAACCAACACATATTCAGTCAGCGCAAGCCGACGGTGTTTTCAGTGCAGTAAATGTGCCCACTGTCCCGCGCCCACATTCACTCACAGACACGCTGAACCCTACGGGGTTTGTCCCGCTCGTTCTCTCTCCACAATTTGTCATAGAGAAAGCGAGTGCGAACAGGCTGCCCGCCGTGATCGGCGCGCCCCCCGCCTCGCACACTTTAAACACAGTGTTCATGTCTCAGCACACCGAAGCTCTGCAGCCGCCGCTGTGCCGCGGCCAGAGCCCGGATATCATTCTGCCTCTAGCTATCCACGCGAATGCATGGGCAATGCTTCCCGGGGTATCAGAATGGGTGTTGAACACTATAAAGAGAGGCTATTCGCTACAGTTCGCTCGACGTCCCCGCCGTTGCACGGCGCGTGCCGAAACCACAGTGGACAACGAAGTATCTCATCTACTTCGAACCGAAATAGCGAAACTACTGAGCAAAGGGGCCATAGAACCTTTATCTCAGGCTCAGAGCGAAGGTGGTGTATACAGCAGATATTTTCTGCTACCGAAAAAAGACGGGGGTCTCAGACCCATTCTAGATCTGCGACAATTGAACAAAGCGCTTCAGAAACGCAAGTTCAAAATGCTGACAACCAGCAAAATCCTCGCGCATGTGCGCCAGGGAGACTGGTTCATGTCAATAGATCTGAAAGACGCCTATTTCCAAATACAGATTGCGTCACGTCACAGGCGATTCTTGAGATTCGCCTTCGAGGGCCAGGCATATCAATACACAGTCCTACCGTTCGGCCTGTCTCCAGCACCCCGTATATTCACGAAGTGCATGGACGCGGCTCTCGCACCCCTGAGACTTCAAGGCATGCGAATTTTGAACTACTTGGACGACTGGTTGATTCTAGCTCGATCACTATCAGAGCTCATAGAACACAAGACCGCATTACTCGAGCATCTCGAGAATTTGGGTCTCGCAGTCAATTGGGCGAAGAGTTCGCTGTCTCCCAGCCAGAAAATCTCCTTTCTGGGAACAGTGATGGACTCGCTGTCTATGACAGCACGTCTGTCGCCGGAGCGAGGACTGAACATTTCAGCGCGCCGTGAAATCCTTCCGCCGCGGCTCCATAGTCCCGCTCAAACGGTTTCAGAAAATGCTGGGCCTCATGGCCTCAGCATCTTCAGTACTTCAGCTGGGCCTGCTTCGCTTGCGCCCACTGCAGTTATGGCTGAAAGCACGAGTTCCGCCCGGGGCTTGGGCCGGTGGTCTGTTTCGCCTCAGGGTCGACAGGAAATGCGTCTCGGCTCTGAAACCTTGGAAAAAAGCCGACTGGTACCAGTCAGGCGTGAGTCTGGGGACTCCCTCGAGTGTGATGGTGGTGTCCACGGATGCCTCTACCTCGGGATGGGGAGCGCTCCTGACGAAACGCCTCCTGGACTGGGCTCAGCACAACCTGCTTTCACTGAAAGCAGCGCATGTGCCTGGTCACCTGAATCTAGGACCAGACAGACTGTCCAGAAACAATGTCCCAGCAGGGGAATGGTCGCTGCACCCGCAGACGATCCAACTGCTGTGGGAGATATTCGGCAGAGCGCAGGTGGACCTGTTCGCGTCCCAGGAAAACGCTCACTGTCCGAACTTTTTCTCCAAGAGCAGGGACGCGCTGGCCCACGTATGGCCCCGACGCCCCCTCTATGCTTTTCCCCCCGTCTCGCTCCTGCCTCAAGTGCTGGAACGAATCAGGGAAAATGGATGCCCAGTGCTGCTCGTGGCTCCGCTATGGACGAACCAAACCTGGTTCCCAGTCCTGATGCAGCTGACCAGCACTGCCCCGTGGCCGATACCGGTGAGGAGAGACCTCCTCTCTCAGGCAAAGGGCTCGATTTGGCATCCTCGCCCGGAGTTATGGTCCCTACATGTGTGGGCCATCAACGGGTACCCGCTAACCTCCCGGAGGGAGTGTTAAACACGATCACGCAGGCTAGGGCCCCGTCTACTAGACGGCTCTACTCCTCGAAATGGTCAGTGTTCTCTACCTGGTGTCAAGCTCAGGGCTTTTCACCCCTAGACTGCGGGGTTATGGAAGTGCTCTCCTACCTTCAGAAGCTGCTGGATAAGGGTAGAACCCCGTCCACGCTCAAAGTATACGTGGGGGCCATAGCGGCGTTTGCAAAACCGACGTCTGGCCAGTCACTGGGGAAGAACGACCTCGTCGTGCAATTCCTCAGGGGAGCTCGGAGGCTGAATCCTTCCAGACCTCCCTCAGTCCCTATGTGGGACCTTTCTACGGTTCTAGAAGCCCTGAAAGGTGCCCCATTCGAGCCAATCCATTTGTCAGACATGAAGCACCTGTCTTTCAAAACGGTATTTCTTGTGGCTCTTGCTTCAATGAAGCGCGTGGGGGACTTACAAGCGCTTTCAGTAAGCGCGTCCTGTATTGAGTTTGGGCCTAATGACTCAAAAGTGGAGTATGCTCAAACCAAGGCACGGGTACGTGCCAAAATCCATCAACACACCGTTCAGGGCCCAGGTTATTTCCCTGTGCGCCCTCCCGGTGAACAATGAGGAAGCGGATGCTAATCTCCTTTGCCCCGTCAGGGCGCTGAGAGCTTATGTGTCCCGCTCGTCTGTCTTCAGGCAGACCGAGCAGCTCTTTGTTTTGTTTGGCGGACGCTCCAAGGGACTGGCCGCATCAAAACAGAGCCTATCCAGATGGATAGTCGATGCCATAGCGCTGGCTTACACTTCTAAGGGCCTGCAGTGTCCTTTGGGTGTCACAGCGCACTCCACGAGAGGCGTGGCCTCTTCGTGGGCGTGGTCTAGTGGGATTTCCTTGCATGATATCTGTATGGCGGCGGGTTGGGCCTCGCCGTCTACATTTATAAAGTTCTATAACCTAGAAGTTCCCGCCTTACAGGCCAAGCTGCTGTCGGTCTAGAATTCAGTACAATCTGTCCCGCTGCGCCGGCGCAGAATGCTGAGTTTTGATTGAGTATCGCTCGCTGATCGATGGAACAGCTCCATGGGTGTTGAATAGCCCGTATTTTTGCCCAGTTCAGGCTGAACGCGTTCACCCTGTCTGCGGGATATACTGTTGACATAACTGTTGCAAATAGCTCCTATGGGATGCTATTTCGTGGGGAATGATGCTGGTAGCCTCTCTTCTCCGACTCTCTGTGAGTCTATGGTGATTATGCACTATATGAGCCCCGGGCTACTGCCCTTGGGACTTTGGTGTCGGATCCCAGTACGCACGGCGTCTTACATTGTGTTCCCCATAGCGTAAGATATTACGCAGTACGAGAGATACTCTCGTAAGAGAACGTACTCGGTTACTAACGTAACCTCGGTTCTCTCTAGAGAGGGAACGAGTACTGCGTATCTTGCCGTGCATACAACAGCGCTGGTTCGCTTCAGCGTTGAAAACCAGTTTGTATCAGCCTGTCGAGCGTATTTATAGGCCAAGGCCACGCCTATTCTGGCGGGACGCGACAAAATGGGCGCGAAGCACCCCCATTGGATGTCGCGTCATGCAGGGCCTTTCTCGATAGGCTTGCTGCTGTTGCCGCAGGGCAGCCAATAGGCGCGCGAGCCGTCTTGCCTATGTCTGCACGCTGCCGCACAGCGTTTTACATTAATCAAAATTAAAGGATAATTTTTGGCTTCAATATCTCGTGGAAAAGAGGTTTTCCCCATAGCGTAAGATATTACGCAGTACTCGTTCCCTCTCTAGAGAGAACCGAGGTTACGTTAGTAACCGAGTACGTTTTACAGTGTTCTCCAAATTGAAGAGGTTTTCCACTGCTTGTGTAACCATTAAAGTCTGTTCAGTTTTGTTAAGGGTTTTTCTCACGTATTTCACTTCTGTAACTTTCTTAATCATAGCTACTCATAAAATAAATTATGTCAAAACTTTTTGCATTACAATTTATTTAAAAATGCCTTTGTCTCAGCCAGATTACTACTTACTGGCAAGGACTTTTAATTTGAATGAGAAACGTGTGTCATTTCCTGTGCAGGCAGTAATTGAGATATTTAAGAAAATTTTACTAATTTAGGTCAATGTTGTTGGTTTTTTTTTTTTGTAAACATGGAACATATAGATGATAGTGAAATCGTAATTTTTACATAAATCATATAAGAACCACTTACAAGATTACCATAGTTTGCTGATAAATTATTAAATAGAGGGTGGTCTGCAAGTCTAGTCGAAAAAGGCACACGAATTCCCACAACAAAGCGATGCGTGATTTTGATCATCTGCTTGGCCAACAACATGATGCGCGTGCAAGGAGGCATAGAGAGGGGGGAGTTGGGGGGTCGAAAGCTAAATATCACGTGTATTGTTGCACAGTAAAAGCCATGTTGCTTAACAACTGTGTCAGACTAGAGGGAAAAGTTGTTGTCCTTCGTAAGAGAGAACATCCCCCCGCCTTCTGATTGAACAGACGCGAGCCCTGTTTTCCACGCCTTTAAAAAACAAGGAAAATACGCCAAGAAATACGAGATTTTCACCGGATGGGTGTTTGGTTTCTACCTCGTAGTCGTAACCTAAGAGAAAACCGGCCGCGATAAGCTATACGTCTGATAAAATGCTTGTTGGAAACAGTATTGTCAGAGGTAGGCTCGTTTGTTTTTCATTGCGCTTAATCACAGATGGCAGCATCGTAACATGTCGTTGTCACGCAGATATGAAGTTATGCTGCAGAAACGGAGGATGTGTTATTTTCGTTTGCCATTCCCCCTTTCATTTGAACTTAAGTCGAATGCATTCATGTCTGTTTTCATTTGTGTGCTCTTTTTTGCTTCCTGTGTTGCTTTGTTATTCCATGCTGGTCAGGGCATTGTGATGCTATACTGTCTCTTTGCCAATAATAAATATGTTAGCCTTGCATATACATTTTGTTGCAAAAAGATATTATATGCACAGAATATATCTCACAGAATGTCTTTATTATAAATTTCATTGAACCCTTCCAAATGTTTTTTGTAAATAATGCCATGTTATTTTCGGCGATTGGCAACAGGCTTTGTGACACTGAATATAAGCAAACATAAATAATGTAGAAAATTAATTAGTTTTAATAATATTTTAATGTTCTATCTGTGATCCTTTAGTGAAAGAACCTTTCAGCATGTCATGCAGCCCTAATTAGCTTTTTATAAAGCATGTTTAAAAAATATTTTATCACGTCCCATGAATTTAAAATTGGAGATAGCTATTCTTGTGTACATTACCATTCAAAAATTTGGGTCAGTAAGATTTCAAATACAGTCCTGTGGGAAAAAAATGAAGCCTAAATAAGCCCCAAATGGCTAAACGCTAGCTTTTAATTGTCTCAACCACAAAATTTTGGTCAGGAAATTAGCAAAATTTATACAAATGCTGCCTCAGAAAAACATCAAAGACAAGATGATGTTTTTGGCAGAATATGGGAAGTTGTGTGTGGATTTGATAAATCACAATGAAGCGTGACTTGCATGGTGATGTTCCAGAGCGTCATATTCAAAAATCTGGTGAGAAATATAACAATAAATGCATCTCTACCACATTGAAGCATAGAAAAAAGAGACTCTGTCATTGTGTGGGGAGCCTTTTCAGCTGCTGGTATTGGTGAACTGCTTCACTGTGGAAAATCATTTAATGTTTTGGAGTACAGGATGCAGAAAGGCTTGCTTTCCACATCTAAAGAGAAATGATCAGATGTTATTTTTAACAAGGGCTTCTGCCCAAGTTGCAAAGACAACCAAGAAGTGGCTTGAGAGCAAGTCCATCGGGCTCATTTTTTGGGCTGGTCAGAGTGCAGATTTGAACCCTGTAGTGAATATGTGGTCATTGTTCTTTGGACATTTTTCAAATACTCACGATCCGTTTGAAGCTATCAACATTGAGTGGAACAACACTGACTCCTCTTCCTGTAAAAGTTGTCTGCAAGTGTACCTACACGGTTTAAACATTTAGGGAGTCACTTTATCTACAGTACTTGTGCAATTCTTGATAATTTCTAAAATGGTTAAGACCATAAAAGACCACTAAATATTTAGCTATATTTGGCTTGGCACTTTTTTTTTGCCCAGGAGTGTACATGCTGTTCTTTTAAACTTTATATTCATAAAAAAAAATGCACAGTGGTTTCCAACATTGATAATAAGAAAAGTTGTTCTGATGGATCATGTTACACTGAAGACTGGAATTACTCCAGTCTGACTGCTCAAAATTCATCTGTGCCATTACTGGAATAAATTACATCTAAAAAATATTAAAATAAAAAAGAGTTTTTTTAATTTTATATAATGTACTGTATTTTTGATCAAATAAATCCAGCCTTCTATAAAAATTCTATAAAATTTATTTCAATAAAAACAGAAAAATATCTTACAGACCTCAATCTTTGGAGCGGCGGTGTATACACATTTAAAAATCTCTTTCTCTTGGGAACAGACCAAAAAATGAGAGTATCCTATAAGCATCCCATAATTCCAAGTAGTAATTTGTAATTCATGTTTAAATAATTTTTGGTTATATATTTTTTTAAGGTGTCCTTGTTACACTGTAATCATACTTTTAAGTACTGAGTAATATTAAGTAACCACATGTAGGGTTAGGGTTTGGTTTTGTTTGGGGTTAGTTGCGTGTAATTATGCATAATTTATACTATAGTTTACTGCATGTAACATATGTAACAATGACACTAAAATAAAGTGTTACATATTTTTTTAAGAACAAATATGTCAAAACAAGAAAGCAAACTAATTACAATGATATTTATAATTTTAATGAACAAATGCATTTGCCCTGTTTACTCTAAGGTGATCTTCCCAGGTGAGGTGGTTTGGTACTGACAGATATGGAGGTGGGAAGTCTGCCTGTCGAGCTTTGGCGGCTCATCCTGGCATACCTGCCTCTGCCAGATCTGGGTCGATGCTGTCTGGTGTGCAGGGCTTGGCGGGAACTCATTTTGAGCTTGGACAGCACACGTTGGCGGCAGCTCTGTCTAGGATGCCCTGAATGTCGCCACCCAAATTGGCCCCGTCGCCCCCATCTGCCCCCGGTGTCCTGGAGAGAGGCTCTCCGTCAGCATGCTCTTGCCAGCCGAACCTGGACCCAGAATGGCTCGGACCTCCACTCGTCTGCCTGCCTCCACCTTTTCCGCCGGAGGAAAGACCGCAGGGTTTGGCATGTTGGCACAGTGGCAGGGCGTGGGTATGAGACTTTTAGGGGGGCGCTGGCTGCAGCAGGGCCGTACGATAAGGTGGTGCTCCATGCTGGTGTATACGAGGAACAGGTGGAGGTGTCCCTCAAGGTGCCTGTGGAGATTGTTGGAATGGGCAAGTTGGGGGATGTATCGTTGTTGGTGAGCTTTGATCAACAGTGCCCGACGGCGAGACTGTGCAATCTGGTATTCATGCCAGCGTGGTTTTCACCTGTGGTTTATAAGGTGAGCCTTGATTCTTTCACAAGCCCATACATCCACATCAAAAGCATGCAAATTGTAACATCTGTGCTGTGCATATTCATTTACAAAAAGTGAAAACAGCTAGTCATACATCCATACATTTTTATATTTAATTACTTCAGGCCTTTAAAGGTAGGGCAGGCAATTTTCAAAGACGCAAGGAATGGCGGGCTAGCTTTTGAAAGCATAAGATCCCACCCTCCCTTCAGAGTGTCTCCAAAGCCACAAGTCCTTCAAAACGCATGTATGCGTACAGCAGGGAGCAAACAAAAGCGTCACGAGAGACGGCGTTAAACTACCTCATGTCTCAAAGCACATAACATTACAATAATAATGAACATAACTTAAAGAGCACTGACCTGTATCACCTGACAGCTGCAGA
>NW_027508721.1:2625000-2632500 GCF_051911475.1 Siphateles boraxobius | reverse complement strand
TTACCCCGTCCCTGACAGCATCAGCTACAAGCCCGCCCAGGTAAGGGCTGGGGGGTAGGGGTGTGTATCCTGCCATGGTGGTTGTGTGCACCTCCTCTGAAAACTCACGCTTGCCCTTGCCTGGCTGCCAATATTGCTTGACCCTGTCCCAACCCTGCTGTTGACCTATGCGCCCCCACACTGAAGCTAATGCTGACCTTTCACCTCTTTAAGCTAATTCTGGGGCCTTGACACCGCTGGTGCTGATCTGTCCTCTATCGAGTTTTAGGGTGAGGTTAAGTCCCAGCAATGTGTAGAGGTTTAGGGTTAAGTATCAAACACTTGTTTATTAGCTTGCAAAAGTTTCTATGGCCACATCAGGTACATTCTGCAATTATTATTATCAAAAAAATATTTCATACTGTAAGATGAGGGTTTCATAAATGTTCCGTTTTTATTTAGTGTATATTATAGTGAGCTTTTAGGCTTATTTATTTTAACGGCTGTCCACGTCATTTTTAAACAGGCACTAGTGGCAGTCCTGGGTCACTCAAATATTTGAGATAAAACATAACACAAATCATCACCCAAGAACCAAATCGCAATATCAGAAGGATTTCTGAAGG
This sequence comes from Siphateles boraxobius, assembly GCF_051911475.1. Classification (NCBI taxonomy): domain Eukaryota; kingdom Metazoa; phylum Chordata; class Actinopteri; order Cypriniformes; family Leuciscidae; genus Siphateles; species Siphateles boraxobius. The sequence goes on along the minus strand of NW_027508721.1, from coordinate 2,631,895 downwards.
ATCATGTGACTGAAGACTAAAGTAATGGTTGCTGAATTTTCAACTTTGCCATTACAGGAATAAATTACACTTTAAAAGTATATTCAAATAGATTAAAAAAAATTGTAATACTATTTCACAATATTAATGTTTTTACTGTATATTTGTTCAAATAAATACAGCTTTAATTTTTTTTTCCTATGAGTGTATAATTGCAAATAAACTGGACAGCTACTGCACATTCATTGAATGAAAAATTACAGCTTTGACATTCTGTAAAGAGTGACATGAAGGAGGGTACATGATGAATAGTTGCAGTTTAAAGCGAATGATCTGCGAATAGTGTGACTTCACTGGACTGCCCAAATTGTGAATAGAATATTTCTGCCACAGCGTTTTAGACAAACACTTTTTTGGACCATTTTTAGAGAGGGGAATCACTTTGGATCAAAATGGGCCTGTTGTCTCCATTCTGGTCAGTGCTAGGTTTGTGTAAATGCTAACACATAGCAGATAAGATGCAAAAGTACAGCTGCATGCACAAACAAACGATCACATTGCATAAAAACTGTTTACCAGAATAGTCAGTCAAAAATGTCACTCAAAAGTCAAATGCTATCACCCCCACATTCATTCAGGCACACACACACACACACACACACACACACACACACACACACACACACACACACACACACACACACACACACACACACACACACACACACACACACACACACACACACACACACACACACACACACACACACACACACAGAGGCCAGAGTCAGAGTTCTATAGACTTGTCTGAAAGACCCCATAATTCCTCTGTCCATTTAACCACCGAGCGCTGAGCCTGGCAGGGTCAAAGGCTACTGAGCAGGGCATTAACCCTAGGGTCAATCCACATCCCCTGGGTGTGTGTGCGAGTCAGGTTTGTTGTGGCACAAACGATCAGACAAACTGAGAACTGGGAATTTGGAGCTGTCTTTTAAAAAAAAAAAAAATTAGATTGTACGAGAGAGGTATATGCTAAGCAGTCTTAGTTGATTGACTGGCAGGTTGTTTTCCCTCCGCTGACAGTCTAACCTGTGAATGTTGCTGAAGGAGAAAGAAATGATAGAGAGCTGATAGAATGATAGTTGAATCTGTTGAGTGTGTTTGTGTCTCCCAGGAGCAGGAAATGAACTTGGGACTTGATTTAGTTGTTTCCCCTATAGTTGCTGTTTTGATTCGGTTACATAAGGGCTCATTTATTTATAAAAACAATAGTGTGATTACACCATTCATATGTTTTTCTTAGATAACGTAAAAGTGTGCTTCATGTAGTGACATCAAAATTAATACATTTTATTTAATATGACCAAATCAACCGGATTACATTAAGTTACACCAGTGAAAGAAACTTTAAAGATTCAAATCAGGTGCCTTAATGTAACGATAGCACTGTTTAACTTTTTACATTGTTCTAACAAAACCTACAACAATCAAAGAACCTGAAATTTTACCTGTCATTAAGTCAAATCATGATATTTGAATTTTTCCTGCTCTTTTAAAATAAGAGTGCTACGAAAACGAACTGCAACTTTAAGAATTCAAGCTTCAAGTCTTCAAGGTCATATTTCAAACTTCTTCAACTTTCTGTTGTCAGAAATCCAACATGTTAACCCTTTCTTTTAGATGTTTTAACTAAACCTCATGGTGGCAAAGCATGTCTTTCAGCCATTTAGAAGTAGAAATATTCATCCATCCATCCACCCATCCATTAATCCATCCATCCATTCTGCAAGGATGACATATTTTTTGGCCAATCCGGAAATAGCATCACTCTGTTTCCTTCGACAAAAAGCAAATATGATTTTCCCATTTGTTTTTTGCATTATTGCAGAAAATTACTTTGTGACCTACAAAAGTTCATCTTACACCGGTTGTTCATACAATACTCACAAATTAACAAAGTTTTGATGAATTTTGAAGCCTAAATACAATCACCAGAGGTAAAAAGCTACATTTAGTCTATTAATGAACTACACCATGGTCACATGACTTCAACATCACCACCACTAAGCTTCTGAAAAATCTTTCAATCTAATGTAAAATCTCCAAGTTGGAAAGTTTGAGTTTGAATAGTTTCTAAAGGTGATGATACACAGGACAACCTTTTGAGCAATGTTGCTGGGCAGTGTTGCCGTCAAGGGGCAACCAGATGAGACACAGGGCCCACGGCCGATCTAAATTATCCAGAAAGAAATTTATTGCCCATTTTCAATGGGAAAGTGCCCAAGCAACAATCGCTCGGCAAAATTGCCTTAAGAGCATTTCTAAGATCAAATAAATGTTTCTGCTGTATAAAATGCATACAACATGCATCAAATGGTTATTTACATATGTACATATACAGGACTGTAATAATGGCAAGAGAAACCATGTAGATGTGTAAAAAAAAAGAATATAACTTAACAGTCACTACAGTTCTGTGCCAAAACTGTGACAAAGTTTATTCCACGAGAGAGTCAATTCATGTCCAATTTCCGACTAGGAAATTAATGTAATGAAGAATTATTGTTACAAGAATTGTTACAAGAAAGAATGTGAAGGCAGCATAATTCCTATGGCATATTAGCAATTGGTCACATGATATTTATGGCTCAGATAATTGGCCTCAAAAATCTGTGAGTGTCCATTCGCAAATCCTGTGTGTCTGTGCTGTGGACAGGTGTGGATGATATGATGGCTGAGCAAGTTACATCAAGATCAAAAAGCTCCATGTATTATAAATCTCTTTGAATCAAATAGAAGTCATACATATACAGCAAGAAAGTAAATAAATTAATAAATAAAAAAATATTAAATTCCTATTTAATTAGAATAAATGGAAATAAAATAAATGAAGCAGAATTTTTTTTACTATTATTAATTAAAAGTGGAAAAATGTACGATATGACACCGCCCCTCCCCTTCCCCCTCCCCATTTATTATGAATCTAATATCCTTAGCAATCTGCTTGTTATATACTTTGTAAAGTCGATGTGGTATGAAAGCATCTGCTGTGATGGTAAACATAAAATGTTATGTTTCTCTTTTCTCTCCTACCATAAATTTACCCTCAAGCTATATCTATAGTGATGAAATTAATTTGTTCATCTTTCATCCTCCCCTCCCGCACTCTTTCTCCGCCTCTTTTACATTTTTTTTCACTCCTCCTCTCATTTGCTCTCTCCATCTCTCAGTTTGTGGTGCTGGAAGGACCATTAAGCACTGGCAGATCTATTAATTAGTGTCCTGCACTTCAAGGGGGAGCATATAGAACTGCACGCTCGTGAGAGTCTTTTCATTTGAATTTCCTCTTTCCTTCTCTTCATATTATGCCAAAGATACATCAACAGCCCAACAACCCTTACACTAAACTAATTACTCAGCTAGACCAAGAGACTAGAGAGATAAAGGCACTGGAAAATATTCATTCATAAAAACAAACTTTAGAGGTAAATAGTAAATATTAATGCATGTATTATGTACCTCCAAAATTATGATTACAAGAGGCAGATTATCAATTATTATTACGTGGCTTGGTTGAATTCTAATATAGAATGCAGTCTGTTATTTCTTGATAACAGACCGCTGCTAAGTATAACACACCGTTGCCATTAAAAACAGAGCATTGCTTTGGATTCTAACCGTAGAGATGGAACGGACTATTTTCTTTAGCAGAAGCAATACAGTCGTTTTTAAATCAATAACCTCCTTTTTAAATCAATATTTTGTGGCAAATTATTGATTTATTTGGTAGGTACCCATGTAATAAGCGGGATAATGTAGAGCGAGGCGGTTGTTATAGCGAATAGAAGCCCTTCAGGCTGATTCAAGACCCCTCCGCTACATTATCCCTTACATAATTAGCTATTAGCTAATTACCTAAACTTACTTAGGACATTACTATGTTATGACCTCAAAACACTATTACCATAGTGCATGATTTGTAAACTAATAAATTTGCCTCACATATTCAGCTTCATATGTATAGATTTTTTGATGTAGTAGATAAAACTGAACATGCTTTTAGCACCACTCACAGGACATTTCACTTTGAGAGTGTCCCGAAACCTGCTAGAGGTACATGATATCATTTTGCAGAAATGTAGCCATAGGCACGCTGAACCTGTGCTGCACATGTCACAAGCAGGTGCTCAGTCCCCTGCACCATAGCAGTTACTGAGCCATGATGTGTAGGGCCTTTCTCACCAGGTAGTTCTAGAAACTTAGTTCTAGGCACTAGCCACCAAGGTAGTTCCACGAGAACTAAATGTTCCCCTAGAACCATTTTCCTGGTTGCATTCACACTGCCAGTAGTAACTCTGAAGTGACGTAAGCCGTGCATGTTGTTGTGACTTTTATTTTGATAGTGCGGAGGACTTTTTTTTTTTTTGACGGCGCTGAGAACCCCAGAGCCTGAGCACTAAGTGCTCCCATTCTCCATTTTCATTAGTTTACGATCTGTTTAACAGTCCTGTCTAATATGTTATTAGATATAATTGTTATACAAAGAAAGTAGATAGTATGTGAAAAAGTATTAGTGTTTTCAGTGTGGTTGATACCCAATGTTGCTAGCTGAGCACAAACACATAATCATGCATAATCATGTCGCGTTTGATTTTCTTCTTAGTGTAAAGGTTGAGAGGTCCATCTATCACCATTTTCCAGGTTCGTAGAGTTAGTTTGTGGAGTAAATATAAAGGTGATGATCTGTGTGTGTACACAGCTTTTAGTGGCGGGTGCTGGTGTTTCGCATGTGTTCGGCCAATCAGCATACACTTACTTCACTGGTAGTTCCTACTGTGGTGGGTTAAGACCCTACTCTGAAGTAAGAGCTAATTTAGTTCCCCAAAAGGCGTTCTTGGAACTAAAATCGCCCCCAGTTCCTGTGGTACGAACATGCCAAAAAGCAGGTACTTCCGCCAATAGTTCTAGGAACTATGAGAAGGTTCCTTCCGAGCGAAAGCCGTTCATGTGGAGGACATGAGTTTGAGTCTTGTTTGCACTGTGTCCTGATCTATTCTCTCTATCATTTCCTATACTCGTTCGACTGTAATAAGTGTGCTCATGTATAAATTACAAAAATTATAACAGCGCTGGTAAGGGAGAGTTCACCTAAAAATAAACATTCTGTCGTCATTTACAAGTCTTTTCAGACCTGTATGACGTTCTTTCTTCTGCAAAAGAAGATACGGTGCAATTCAATGTTGTCCAGTGTTGTTTTGGACCCCAATTACTTTCATTTTATGGACAAAAACTGCTGAAACATTCTTCAAAATATCTTCTTTTGTGTTTCTTAAAGGAAATAAATTCATACAGGTTTGGAATGAGGGTGAGTAGATGATGACAGAATTTTCATTATTGGAGGAATTGTGCCTTTAAACATAATATTTCTCCAAAAAGGTATGGAAACAATGTGGTCTCAAATAAAGAATTTAAAATTGTGTGTGTGTGTTATACATGCTGAGAGCCACGACTCTTTGCTCCAGAGGAGCTCACCAATAAATGCCTCCCTGCCAGTCAGGCTCATTTAATACTGCATGCACTGCTAAATACCTCCCCCCATCCCTCTGTCTCAGTCCCACACACACATAGTGCAGTTTACAGGCTCTTCTAGGAGACAATGCGTACAAGCTGAGGGAAAAATAGAGGAAGGGAGATAGAGGGAATGGAAGAGAGAAAAAAGCATCTGAGAAGAAATACTATTATGTAAATGTGGCTGCGGGTTGGGGTGAAATTATTTTGGTGTCGCGCGATTAGGGGCCTCATCTGTTATTGATGTGTGCGAAGAGGAGAGCCATTACAGAGGGGCTGTGTCAAAAATGACCCCCGAGAAAACTGTGACCCCAGAGAGAAATCGTGAGAACAAGGAATACAGTCGAAATGGAATTCCAGTAAGTTTCAGAAAGGCTGTGTGCTTGTTATTTAGTCAAAATCAATAAAAGGTTTTTTTTTTTTTTTTTTGGTTTTGGTTTTTCTCTTTTCCCCACTTTTTCTTCTTTTCATCTCAATTTATTTTACAAACTCCATTCCTTGTTAACAGACATTTTTTCCCAACATTATCCTCTCTCTACGTCTGGCCTCGCTCCAATCTTTGCCCCAGCTGTGGTGTGTGTGTGCCACGTCTATATGTGAAATGTGTGTGTGTGTGCATCATGGTCGCTGATGGGTTGCGTAGCTTCAGAATTGACAACATTCACAGGCTAAAATGAGAATCATCCATCTTCACTAGGCTGCTGTCAGAGGTAGGGCCAAACTTCATAATCCCCAATTACTAGCGCTAACCTTCCCATCTACATACACACATGATGAGGGGGTGGGTGCGAGCTGCATAAATAGAGAGGAAATGCCTATCTCAGACTGAATGACTAAAACAGAGAGAAATAGACAGTGGGAAAGAGTCAGGGATGGAAAGAGAGAGAGAGAGGAAGTGGACAGCGTGAGCTGTGATTGGTAAGGTCACAGTCTACTGCCCTCGCCGTGGTGATGAGCACTGAGGTGTTTAAGGGGTCACTGGGATACACACATACATTCACACACAAACACAAACACAAACAAACATCCTGCTTACCCTGTGTATTAGATAGGAATTTAACAGCTGTGGTTTTCGGTTGTAATTCTAGTAAAGAATTATGGTTGCATTAACAATTCTCTTAGGTCATTTAGAGGAAACTCCCTCCCCCTAATAATCTGAGCTAACTATATTGAACAGAAAAACAGGAATTTTTGTTACATCACAATTGATGTAAGCAATGAATTGTGGTTTAGTGATGAATCTCTTTGATTTTTTTTCCTGAAGAGAAAGACTGCAAAATTTAAAAGTGTTTAAAGCCACAACCTTAAAATCAAATTATGTGGTTCCAGTATTTTGTCTTTTTATCCC